>NW_024704757.1:14939091-15206591 GCF_018977255.1 Callorhinchus milii
TTACTCAATCCGTTCATTCACACCGATCTGGGCAAAGCCTGCGTTTGCCACCTCGAGTTAAGTTTATCTTTAAACAAGCATTTCCCTCTCTGCGCCCACGCCTCAGTCTGATTTCCTGTAATTTTATTTAATTACCACTGACTCTTGGGGAAAAAAAATGTGTCAACGAGAATGTTCGAGTATCCTCTGAAATGGTCCCTGGATTATCTTTTAGTATAATCACGTCAAACCGCATGTATCTCGCAAACGGTTTCCGAAGGATACTAATCATTTGACTGAAGCAGTCTTTGCCTCTGTGTCCTTTATAATAATAATAATAATAATCCTTGCATTTGATATAGCGCTTTTCACGTCGGGAGGACGTCCCAAAGCGCTTCACAGAACACACTGTAAAGTGAATTGACTGTATATTTGTGGGCGAACGCGGCAGCCAATTGCGCACAGCAATGTCCCACAAACAGTCGTAGATTGAAAATGACCAATTTATTATTGTTTTTGGTTTTGGAGGGAATATTATTAGGCTCTGTGTGGAGTAAGGAAACTTGCCCAAGGTTTCGCCCTCTGCCTGGAATTAAACTCAGGTCTCTCACTTGCAAAGCGAGTGCTCTAACCACTGAGCTACAGGACTCCAAAAAATCTTATCTTTATCTTTGGTCGATACCCTCCTGTTCCCCTCCTTCCCCCACCGCTCGGTGATCTCCATGGCCTTTGTGAAGTGCTTTGAGACGTTCATCGTGCGTGAAAGGATAGGACGCAAGTACAAGTTGTTGTGTTGAAATGTGAGGCTTCAGCGTCTTGTCTTTTTGTCCACGACCCGACTCTGAGCAGCAAACGTCAATGACAGTAATATCTAATAAATCTCTTCCGTTGACTGGGCTCCTCCTGATCTCTATGTCTTGAACTCAGATGGATATAACACAAACCCATTATAAATTCAAGGCTGTGACTGATCAGTTCAATTTATAGGTATGTCAGTGGTGGGTGGAATTCCTTATAATGTACATCAACAGCTGGAACAGGTCATCAGGAAGGGTGGCTGAGGCCAGTCCAATAAACACATTTAAGAAATATTTGCTGATGTAATAGTGAGACACTCAGGCTCATGTTTGGATCAAATGGATCGAAGAGCTGTAGGAGTGGTGGGGCCGGGAGCCAGACATAGGCTCGTACCTCCGCTCGCTTGATCTTGTAAGTTACCAAGGCCCTTGCCCACAAAACACACAGACACTGCACTGTACAGTAGGTCCAGTGGAGCGCTTTAGGACGTCCTCCCAACATGAAATCAAATGCAAGGATGATGACAGTGATTATTATTATTACGTCAGGGTCAACGCGTTGGGTCAGTCAGCATTTAATGGTAACAAGGGTTTCATGTGGATTTGGTGTGTGCTGTGCTGTCTGGGATACACACAGATGTGGTTTCCTGAAGCAGTTCTGCATAAAAACACAATGTTCGTTCTGGGATGAATCGACAGATGACTCCGCCAGGGGTGGGGCAGGAATTATTTGAACTGAGGACAGGCAGAATCAGGGCTTTAACAGACAAGTCGCTCCCATGGACTTAAAACCATGATTGTGCCTTCTTGAAGAACGTAAATTAATGGCTCAACTCTTTACTACGCTGGCCCCCAAAAACATCTTTACTTGCATCTCAACGCCCGGCACTTTTTTTTATTTATATCTCTATATGCACGTATGTATGTGTGTGTGTGTGTGTGTATATATATATTTAATATATAAAACTTGTCTTTGAAATAATAAAACAAACCGGAATCACAAGGGTTTGAAGGGTTGCTACTTGTACTTAAAAGGCGTGTGTGCAAACCGGGGTTTATTTCAGACCTGCAACTGAACGAAACGAGCAGTTCCCAACTCGGTATCAAGTGGGTTTGTTACAGTGAGAAATGTCAAAAATAAGTCGGTGGAAATCCCCCCCCAAAAAAAAGGTTGCACCTTTTGACGAGTTGGTGCTTGTGACCCATTGGCCTCTGTTTTTATGTTTTAAAAGAAAAGCACACGAGTTTAAATAGAACAGGAAATGCATTTACCATTTCAGTTGATGTCTCCTCGCTGAGCGCAGTGCAGGCTGGACACGTTGACTCACTTCCTGTTATGATCCACTTGGCCCCTCAGTCGCACTAAAGGTCATCTTTTATGTGTTATGGTTCAGAATTTTCTTTTAGGTTTTCTTTAGGTTTTCTGGGTCTTCCTTTCACCTTACGGTACACTTTGAGAAGCGCTTTGAGACGTCTCAACCAGGTGATGAGGCGCTACATCAAACACGAGGATTTATTATTATTATTATTATTATTATTATTCTCAGGTGGGCGATGCAGTTCTAAGGCATTGTAATGCTTTTCTTTCTCCCCCCAAAAATATCTATTCTCAAAAATTCATACTTTTGAACAGAGATGGGGACAGGTCTACAGGCTACACAATCCCTGGTGACCAGATTTTTTTGTGTGTGTGTGGGGGGGGGGGGTGGATGAACTATTTTTTTTTCCTCTCGCACCTGAAAACTTTCCTCTTCGACCTCACCCCCAGTCTCCTTCCCTGCTCCCCGTCAAGCTCTGTCAACGTGAAGTGCTCAGTTTGTGGTGCACGGAACTGTTTCCATGTCTATATATCTATATATATATATATTTTTAAAAAAAACCTCTGGAAGCTATATTTTAGAGCAGTGGGGGGTAAGTTCTATTTTGTGGACTCCACAAATAAACCCATTCCTCCGAACAAGAATGTTCACCCTTGCCCCTGGTCTTGTATTAACTGGAATTTATTTATAGTGGCAGCCATTCTATCCTCTTCTGTGCGCTGTTGCACCTGTCGAATACTGTAAAATGAACTTTCTTGACTGTTGACTTGTTTCTCTCGCGTCCGTTGACACTGACTGACCTTGGGAACCAGAGCACGTTGCGTGGTGCCAAGGCTTTGTCAACTCTTCAGGGTGCCTCGCAGAAGCCTATAATAATATAATACTAATCCTTGCATTTCAGCATAGCGTTTCACAGAATAATACTGTAAAATGAATCGACCGTATTTTGTGAGTGAAACGCGGCAGCCAATTGCGCAACAGCAGTGTCTCACCCCCCCCACACCCAAAACAGCTACGAAAGTGAATGTCCAATTTTATTTGGGGGATTTTTGACCAGGACACAGGGGGTGGGGGGGAAACTCATCTTTTTTTCGCAATGACTCAGATGACACGGGTTTAGATTTACAAAGGGCAATTTCAGGACAGATGCCACAAAGTTTTTTTTTGCCCAGAGGGTAATGAACAACTGGAACAGTGGCGAGGGAAGGGGTGGTTGAGGCCAGAAAACTGGGACTCGTTTAGAAAGCAGCTTGAAGCTGTGTTGGGAGGAGAGTAGGGAGAGCGGATCAGTCGGACTAAGGATCTTCCTTCATTCAAACCGACCTTGTATACACTAATAAATGCAGGACATCCTGGTCACATAAGCAATAAAGGTAGACTGTGTTGGGACTTGCCCTCCTGAAACAGGGGGATGATTCAGCTGTGTTGTCGGATTAAGGGCAGGAAACTATGAACGTGTATTGACGGGCAAATGTTCCAACTGTTACTGTAGTTACTGTGGGAAAATGTCCTGGAACAGTGATTTACCACATCAAATGCGCGAGTACATGTTTGGAGATGTGGGTGGGACATGACAAATATTTTCTTTGTAAGACAAGCCACCCAGGAAATTACTTGGCAGTCGCATTGTTGAGGGATGATGCCAACAAAACCAAGGGGTTTGAAACACCCAGAGTCCTGCCGTTGACTGTACAAACTGGGCTCTGGAACAAAGGTGGTGAGGAAATAGTTGGAATATTTTCTTGCCACTCCTCGAGCTCCTTGTTAATAGGCGGGTTTCAAATAAAAGTGTTTCCTGTTTTTAAAAAACACACACAACAGTTTCCCCACCCATTAGCTCTCACTGTGGTAAATGTTGCACCAAGGTTAGACATAGTCACCTTGCGCCAAGATCAAGTCGGAACCCGGTTGTTAAAGTCGATTGGCGGATCGCTTTCCTGGGGCAATAATCCATTAAATTTTTTTAAAAAATAATAAATTGGTCACTTCAATCCACGACTGTTTGCGTGTGGGACGCTGCTGCGCATAATTGGCTGCTGCGTTTCGCCCCCAAAAAATAGACTTTACGGTGTTAATTCACTTTTACGGTATATGCTGTGAAGCGCTTTGAGATGTCTCGACGACGTGTTAAGGCGCTCTATCAAACGCGAGGATTCTTAAGGATTATTATATTATGTACATAACATTGAGTTTGACCCCTGAAGGGATTCAGACTCATTCTCTCATGTCATTGTTGACTCCCTATCCGTATCGCATTTTATTACAAGTTTTGCCACTCCCTTGCTTTGAAAACAATCTGCATTTTGTTCAGGGAAGCATTTGTTCCACCTCGTGCGAGTGGAACAGAAACTCACAGACAGGAATGTCTGCTTGAGTGATTTTTTTTTAAAAAAAAAGATGTTTCCTTCTCTCTAACGTTCCCGGTGTCCTGCCCAACAATCCCCCGAATAAAATTGGTCACGCTCGCTTCACGGCTGTTTGTGGGACAATTTGCTACGTGCAAATTGGCTGCAACTAAATGCACTGCCCCTACACTTTACAGCAGGTCCTGTGAAACGCTTTGAGACATCATCCTGGCGCGAAAGGCGCTGTCTCATCGTTGGAGCACCCACTGTTCTGTGCGAGACACCAGATGGCAATGTGACACACATCAATCACGTGGTAAAAATAAACACAAAGCTTGCTTGGCCTTAGTGGGACACGTGGAGTTCTCAGTTTGGTTCAGGAACTCTTAAGCACGGCGATGGGTTCCCGCGTGTGTCAGGCGCCCGGCTGACCAACAACAAGAAAAACCACCGGAAAGCCCTCGGAGGAGTTATCCTCCGTGAAGGGTGCTACCCTGTATAAATGCAAGTTTGTTTTTTTTTGATTCCCCCCCCTCACTCAAAACCTACAACCACATGTCGGGAATAAATACGTGATTTGAATCTGAGTCAGGAGGCGGTGAGCGATGGAGGGTAGAGGTCACTGGGAGAGAGGGAGAGGGGAAAAAAAACTCCGCAGAAAGTAAACAAAGGATCAGCGATTGTGGCTCAAAACAGTGTTACGTGCTCGGTGGTAAGTGATTTTATTTTGCAGCAGACCCCAGGCTAGTTGGCGAACGGAATTTTCCATCTCCCATTTGCATACGTTCAAGTACTTGTTCATGTTGGGAGTTGGGAGGATCATGGCTGGATGTTTTTGCTCCTGGCCTTGCGGTGTCTGTGCGTGTGTGTGCGTGCGTGTGTGTGTGTGCGCGCGCGCGCTCTCTCGCGTGTCCGTGTGCTTGTGCTGAATGTGTGTACCACAAGCCAGGTGATTCACATGTCTCCCCATTGCTGTGAGTGCTGGCTCTCAATGGCTGGAGTCATTGCCAAAGGCTTCATTTGATGAAATATAAAAGAAAACATTTAATGGGAGTGAGGATCAAGTGTGAGTGTTACCAGCCACCACCTATTAGTGTCCTACAGCTGGAGGTGGGAACCTCGCTCCATAGATTAATAACACCAATAATGATCCTTGCGTTTGATACAGCGCCTGAACACGTCTTCGAGACGTCTCAAAAAGCGCCTCAACAGGACACACTGCAAAGTGAATTGACTGTATATTTTGTGGGCGAAACACTCCTCCCAGACGAACACTCTAGAAGGTGCTAGGCAGCCGCACACAATAAAACCGAACGCCTCCGTTGCAGGAATCACCTCGCGTTCCCTCTGAGAAACGGGCTTTGGTTTTCGTTGGCATCGAATTTTTTTCCCAGTGAAAGCTAATGGTCGGCATTTGGATGGTGGTGGGTTTGGCCGTTAAAAAGATTGCGAAACCGGGCCACGCAGGAAACTGCCCTGTTCTCTGGTGTAAGTATTAAAAGAGGAGAGAGCAGCAGTTTCGCGTGGCAGTTGGTTGTGGGTTATTGAGTAATATTGCACTGTGTGTGTCCTCTTACTGGCACAGATAATCTCATAATGGAAGGAAGGACATGTTTTAGCTGTGTTTTGGCTCCCGGCCTGTTCAGGTGGATGTTAAAGATTCCGTGGCACTATTATGTTAGAAAAGGGAGTTTCTCCTGGTGTCCTCGCCAACATTTCTCCGGATAAAACTGGTAATCAATTGCCTTCGACCTGTGGGAACTTGCTTGCATTGCCAATTAGCGGCGGAGCTCCACCTACAAATATGTACGGTCACTACACTTGACTCCCAATTTCTCGTGAAGCCAGTGCTTGACATGTTTTGATAGATGGGCTGCCAGCGCTATTGGTGTGGATTAAGTGGGATCACAACCACAACGAGATCAGTTGAGTGCCTGCTGTTTGCTCTGCCCCCCGCCCCCCCACCCCCCCCAATTCGCTTGCACACGTAAATTACTGCCTAAATTCTGTTGTCTCACAGCTGATTTAACCGCCCAGTTATCACATTGACGATCCACTTTCTTCACACACACCCACACACACCCACGCGCGCGCTCAGGAAGTGTTGATCCGAAGTATCTCGGCACTCGCGCTTTTTAACAAGAGCTCTGGGTGTCCTGCGGAAGAAAGGGGACGACACCTATCAGCGCGCTCCTGCATTTTATTTAGTCAACGGTTTGGACTCCAGCTGTTACTCGCTCAAACTGTCCATTTCAACGCACCACCAGTGCGCTTCAACATCTGTGCTCTTTTAACTATGACCTACATACAAACGCAGCGCGCTTGTTGTTCTGTTCCTCGTCTGCCTTCACTTGACATATATTCGATTAATGCTCATAAAACTGTCATCGGATTTAGAGGCACCGAGTATAAAAGAAGTAAATGGGCCACTCGTTTATATCGGGCCCGAGTTTAATATGAAACCTCTCCTAAAATAACAGCCGGCTTTGGGTGTGTGCGCGCGAGTGTGTTTTTATATATATATATTTTTAAAAATGCAGATGTTTTCCAGTTGCTGCCTGGAAACTTTTTATTCCGTTTTATTTATTTTTTTTAAAAAAAAATCCACTTTTCGGGACAACAGCAAAGTCAGGAGAGGGTGGTTATGTTGGAGAAGTATAGAGCGATTACCCGTGAGCTGGTCACCCACTGCGTTCGGAGCGAGAGGGACGCAGAATTTTTTTTTTTTTTTTAAAAATTCACGGAGGTAGAGAGTAAATTATTTTTTTTTAAAAACAAACAGTTTCTACAAAAGTAGAAATGTTATTTTTTTTAACGGGATTCCTTAATAAGCAATCTGAGTCATGCAGGGCGGATTTCCTTCCAGTCACCAGTGTTGCACTAAAAAACAGATGCCGGTCTCTTCTCTCTCTCACTCTCTCCCTCCCACGCACCACCACCACCCTCTTTCTTTCTCTCTTTCTTTCTCTTTCTCTCTATCCACTTCCAGGCTCGCGCGGTTAACTGCGCATCAAATGCTCATCGAGAAATACTTCACCACATGGTGTGAAAGTGAATACGGTGATAAAACGCGGTCCATTGGATATTAATCGTCCTGGTGGGGTAAAACAAATGTAACTTAATAGTGTGATTCATCTGCACGTGGGATGGTCCTGGACTAAATTGCAAGATGTGCACCGTCTTATCTGCTGTGGTCGGAGGATGTGAGTTGAAGATCACAAAGTCCCAGCTTTATACGCTCTCCCATGTGGTGGCAACAGATTTATTCTTTCAATGCAGTAATGATTCATTTCATATCAAGCATCTGGCCAAACGTCCCCACTGATACATCCCCTCATCGGGAAATACTGTAGCTCTCTGCATGCATGTCGAGATTATTGTGTCATATCCTTTAAATTCATGCCATTTCCCTCCTTTCCCCACATTTGATTGCAGGAATAGACGGTGCAAATAGGGAACAGGAACAGTACACCCTAGTGGTTCGCAATGTACTGCGTACAGTTTAGCCCTGACCTCGAACTAACGTATATCTCCAGTGGGAAGCAAAGTCTTGCTCTATTTTGGTGTGTCCAATGTCCATCAGATATCAATAGTACTGGAGTGTCCCCCCCAAAAAAGTCAATGGCAAATAATTGCCATCTGTTTGTTGTATAAAACCAATAGACTATTAATATTGGACACAGAGGCTTTTAGCGTTTCGCCATCTTGCCTTTCTGAGACAAGTGATGTTAATATGGGCTTCGAGGTGATGTGTTTGCCGAGACGAGGCGCTGAAGCATTTTTGATAATTGACCGGCANTTTTTTCTGGCTCCGTCAATGAGACTTCGGAGGTAGATATATCCTCAATTCTACAGGCCAAAAGGCGAATAATGGATAGGGATGGTTCTGGCCGTGTAAGTATCGTAAACGACGAGTGGCCCCTCAAGAAAAAAAATAATACATTGGTCATTTCAATCCACGACTGTTTGCGGGGACGCTGCTGTGCGCGATTGGCTGCCGCGTTTTGCCCACAAATATACGGTGAATTCACTTTAGTCTATTCTGCGAAGCGCTTTGGGACGTCGAGAAGACGTGAAAAGCGCTGTATCAGGTGCAAGGATTATTATTATATAGAGCAAGGTTAAACGCAGGCAAATTTGAGCTCATCTTCAAGGTTGTAAGACGATCGGGAATGTCAGATGATGTCCTGAATCTAAAGCGCGATGAAGCCTTCTGGAAAGGCACGTTTGTCCTGCGACCTTTTGATTCCCTTCTGACCAATCCGCGCTTTGTCAGGAAAGCAATTTTGCCTTTTGGTTTAAGGAATTCTGTAAGTTGCCGGCGTCCGGAACAGATGGGAGATTCTGGTAGTGACACACGTACAGTACCCCTTTAGTATGAGTGACATAAATGTCTCACAAGTTACTGTCCTCAGCGGAGAGTCTCTGCTCGACGTGTATGGTAACCCATCCGGAATTGACATAATTTGATGAGTTATCAAGCTGAATTATTTATGTGACCTTGAAGCTAGTCATGCACGTTTCAAGCAGGAAAAAGCACTTTTTTTAAAAAAAAAATCAACGCGGCCTTTTGTAGTACAAGACCACAGGGCAGTGTCTTGTGGTTTTGATCAGATGTCAATCCAGTGTTCCCGCAGAAAATATTGTTTTCCCCGATAATGCTATTACGATTGACTCACTTCTTATCGTGTAAACTTCAGTTCATAACATCAGAACGTTCTACTCGTTTCACGAACGGAAAGGTTACTTAATGGGATTGCTCACTGCCTCGTTTATATAAAAAAATACATATTTAATTCGGTCATTGGATTGCTCCTTTAACAGAAACTGCTGGATGTGTTCTGCAATGTGCTCTGTTGCTATAATTTTGAAGAGAAATGTCTCAAATAGAAAGCTCTCCTGTTTGTTAGAACAATTTGCAAATAAATTTGATTGTGCAGCATTACTCTATCTATCATTTAGGACTATTTTTCAATTGATAACATTTAGAAGTATAAGTAGTTTAACAAAATGAAACGTATACATAAGACGTTTGTTACCTCATTGGAAGAACACTACAATGTGGTTCATTCTTAGAACGTAAGCCGTTATCATCGAAGCAGCTCAAATCCAATCCAAACCAAGTGTGACTTTCAAACTTGTTTTGCGGATATCCTTCGAGTATTTCCCTGTTTTTTTTTAAAAAAAATTGACTGCAAATTGTTTTGCAGTAAAACACAGCTGTAAATTTGTGCAAGTTACATCTGTATAGCGCCTTTCATGTTGGGAGGACGTCCCAAGGCGCTGGACAATTAGGGATCTAGACCCGAATGGGGGGGGGGAGGGGTGAGACGGAAGGCACGGTCAAGCAATTTGTTTCAGGAATGTGAAAATAACATGAGAAGCAGCGTATTTATAAAATGCAGTTGCACCTCAACATAATACAGTAAAACTCACGTGAGTTTGTATCAGTCGGGCCATTCAATGCAACCGACCGTTAAGTCTGCCCATGTCGATTCAATCAGCCGTTAAAGCGCAGGAGTAATGGACTTGGGGAGCAGCACTGCGAGTTAGGAGGTGATTAATACGATGCGCGCAAAGAAATCTAAGTGGTTTTGATAGGAAACTGAATGGGATTCGGGTGACCGTACGACTCGGGCGATTATTCGATGTATCAAGATGAGATTTATGTGATCTTTACCATATAACCGCTTCGCAGTGATAACTACTGTAATATTTTCCGAAGTTTTCACTAGAAGTTGATCGGCAGCCAAATAATGAGGTCAATCCTAATACCTCACGGCTGACTTACAACCAGATATGTTTACGGCAGGAAATATGTCCTCATTTGGCAGGAAAAGACAAAAAAGCCAGTCTCCCAGGTGGCGGGGAGAGGGTGGGGGAAAGGGGGGAATCTGTCATAGGGTAGACTTAAATGTTTGAATACTCTAAGCAAGTTTTTTTTTAAAAAAACAAACGTGAATCCAATTGATGCATTTTTTTGGGGGGTGGGGGGTGGTGACATCCATCAATGCGAGTAAAATGTTGGCAAAGTTACGGCTTGAAAAAAAAAAAAAGCACAGTAAATGTGTTTATCGAACCCAAGTTAAAGCACGAGTCAGGGTGGTCCAACCTTTTGGCTGCCGAGGGCCGGATGCACGACGTGAGTAACATCCGCTGGCTGCATAAGCAATATTTTTGTTTCCCTTCCAGAAACACAATGCAGTAACATTTACGGGTTACGGAGGGAGCGGGTGGGCCAGACCCGTTCGCTGTAACGTCCAGGTTTTAAAGGTTGGTTCACAGCGTAGCTGAAATAGAATGACTTTGTTCTGCTTTCAAATCTCACGTGGGGTTCCCTTCATACCGGGGCAAATCACGCAGAAGAGTTCGACATCCCCTTCTAAGTTTCGAAACGAAAAACCAAGATCTGAGATTGATGAATTAAATCAATTAAAAGTCTTCTTTGTGCCCGGTATTGAACAAGACGTGAAAAGCGCTCTATCAAATGCAAGGATTATTGTTATCATTATTACTCGTGTTTATTCAACAAAATATATAGTTGACATTGGAGCGTTTGTTGCCACGGAATAAAGTAGTGAACACAGTGCAGGGCTCCCTCTAGTGCCGCGTATCAAAAGAGAAACGAGTTGGATTTTGGACGATCAGAAGTAATCAGACGAAGAAAGCCATTCGATCTGACTTAATCAGAATAACCAGCCTTCTTCCGTTCCCTTGCAGCACCCAGCTGCTACCTTAAAGGCGACTTGGAGCTGAAGCTTGAGGTCCTAAAACTTCCGTCACGATGAAAAGTCTCAAAGCGCTCGACCGGGAATTGACGCCAGTGGTTCAGACAAAGTTACCTTTGTCGGCAAACATAGCACTAAAACTACAAGACACAAATGTTAACAAACGCTAAAAATTCAGAGAGGCTCCCCAACAAATGAGTTGGCAAAGACATTGTATAATGTGGAACTCAACAATACTGAGCGCAGGTTCAATCCCCGGGCTCCACTGATTTAGGATTTTAAAAAAAACATCCTATATTTATGATGTAAAAAGCAAAGACCACGAGTCATATTTCTCTCTTTCTACTGTCTAGATTTTTATTAATTAATGTTTAGTCAGTTTTACATTGATTTATGATTGCTACGATTAATTGAAACGGGTGATTAGAAGACTGATCAACGTAAAGGGTTGCATGATGAAAGCGTTCTTCTGGACGCAAATTGTAGTGTGCAAAGGTTAAAGAGGCTAAAATAATTTTCATTTTCTTCTGTCTGTCTCTCACTGATCAAATCAGAGCGAAATCTCGATTTTAAAATTAATTTCTTTACGTAATCTCAGGGAACACCCAATGCAGTGATTCTATCCGGACAGTCTCTCTCTTACGACGGAGGGGGTTGAGAGGAATTTGGCGGCTCTCCATTTTGGGTATCAGTCGCTGAAAAAAAAAAATCATCAGAAGTAATAACTTGGGACTGAAGTGCGTGATAACATTACAAAGTGTGCTGTACGCAGAGCTCCTAACAGCTCACGGTTCTTTACTAAAACATTCCCCTTTCCCGTGTAGAGACACCGTTCCGGCGCGAAGGGCGCAATATAAATGTAAGTTGTTGTTGTTGTGTACAACCAAAAACTGCCTCCTGGTAATCTCTCAGTTCCTGCTGTCTGTTCGCCGGTTTCACCGTTACGCACTTTTAAGAGATTGCGGTGGTACGTGGAGCCCTGTAGCGTAGTGATAGTGGGACGTCTTCCTGACCTGGAAGGCGCTTTGCAAATGTAATTTTGATTTGTACTGCCGTGGCCAGCGGCGCTTGCGAAAGTTGCAAATACTTTAGTAACTGCTTTAATAATTAGCTAAATGGGAAAAGAGAACCTACCAGCCCGCTCAGGACAGATGCAGCCAGCTGTGGACGGACGAGGACAATCTACATTCCCATTTTGAGGGCAGAATACCTTCACAGGACCTCGTCCTTAAACAGCCAACGGAATTAGTCGTTAATTTATTATGACAGAATAATTGCATTGAATGCACGCGGAATTACAAAGGCCTGCAGTTTGCAAGATTTCATAGGACATCAGCTGTGAGCAAAAAATCCAAGCAATTTTACACATTTAATACATATTATTACATATAATAATGGGCTAAAGGTTGTAAAGCTACCTTACGATAGTATTCTAACCTTTAGCTCATTATTAATATTATTCCTGGATTTATTGTGAACTTGTGCAATACGTTTGCCTGCACCGCCCCAATACGTATAAAGAAAAGCTTACTTTAGGCGCATCAGTTTTCTAAGGTATTTATTGAGCGATATATGTCCACAAATAGCCATGGTAAGTAATGCTATAACTGAAAGATTGCAAACAAACAAACCTGGCAGAAATGTATCAAAAAAATGAACAGTGTAAATTATAGAAAGAATCCCTGGGTGCACTCTTATTACCAGTGAGAGACTTTGCTAATAAATGCTGCCTCACAAATGGGAGTTCCCGTTCCGCATTAAGGAACACGTCACTATTAAACATTGTTTTTTTTAAAATAAAAGGTTGTAAACACTCATTTGTGTATTAAATTCACATGATGATAATAATCTTTGTTTCAATCTCCTGTGCCTTACTGTTTGGAGAAAGGCATTTGACTGTTAAAACAATTTAATTTAAATTAACTACAGAATTTATGACACCATTATCTTTTACTGTTTAAGATTCTGATAGGATTTGATAAGGTAGACTTTAATGGGCCATTTTTACTTGTAGGCAAGTCCAAAATGAGGGGCCATAAATATAAGGTAGATAGTAGCAGATCCAAAAGGGAGTGTGGAGGAAATTCTTTATGCAGAGGATGAGAATTAATGAATGTGGAATTCACTGGGGTTGAAGCAATATCTATTGAAGAGAAAAGTTGACGTAACTATGAGGAGAAGGTAATAGAACGGTTTTGTGGCTAATATAACCATACATTTGCACCTGTTACTGAAACTGAACAGCATGTTGCTAATATTATTCTGGGAACAAAATAGAACTGGAAAGGTCACTGTTCACTTCATTTCCCAGTGTGGAAATCTGGTGAAATAATATTCTCCCGTCTACTATTCACATCTCGGTAACTGTTTGTTTAAAATAGGACATTTCTTGGTAAGTAAACTAGGAGGTACCTGCACATCGCTCTTGTGTTGCCCTGTCCGAGGCTGTAAAATATCAACCAAAATACAATCATGTTAAAAAAGATGAAGTTTACACGAGAGGTCTAGACAAACGACATGGGATGCACGTAGACTGCAATCTCTTTACCATACCATTCGCATGTTTTTCAGTACATACTGTATATTGACCTAAAAGTAGTCCATAGAAATGTTACAGGAGCAGTGACCACAAGAAGGGAGGGACAGTGTAGAACTAGCAATGTGACGGGGGGAGAGAGAGGGCTGGCACGAGGGAAAGAGATGGCAGCCAGAAGAAGAGGCGTAGAGGGGAGGAGCTGATACCAGGTGGAGGATACTGTGGCGGGAGAGAAAGGACAGACCCGGACGTTATAGCTCCTGGTGCAGGAAGTTGTCTTGATAATTCGTCCAATATAAAAGTAAATTCCAAGTGCCAGAGAATTATTAAATAAAAACCCCTTGCACAACTGTTCACATTAAAGTTCTGATCGTGTTTTGTATATCCTTTATACAAAGCGAGAAAAGATACGAGTTTCTTATTACCTGCAGGATCCTGTCCTGAAGTCCCATTAAGTGGTGCAGGGGATGCCGTAACTCCTGACAAACATCAATCGAAATAATAAAGCATTTCAAAGGATTTACCATCACAAAAAGTTCCATATCCACAATGGGCCCAATATATATACACATTTCAGACAGTTCTATTCCTTTTACATCGGATCTTTAAATAGTGAGCACAAGACTTTCATTTCATCAGGCTGAACGAGCCCCAGTGTTAAAGTAGGGTAGTTGACAGCATCAAGCAATCCTCTACAAATGAGGGTTGCTTTACACATCTACAGCTCTTTGAGACGTCTCAACGACGTCATAAGGCGCTATATCAAACGTTATTATTATTATTATTAATACCAACAGAATTTAAAACAGCACCTGGGCATCGACAAACACTTGAAGCTTCTGGTGCCCCGAGTGTAGCACATACATCACGAGGTGCAGCTGGAGTTGCTGAAAAATCACGAGATCCGGTACCTGGAAAAATATAAACCCCAAATCGCCAGAATTAGGAAATCTCCTAGGTAACGTTTCGGCTCGGATTACAAGCACTGCATAACCTGCTTGCCATTATGTTCTGTGTAAAATGTGTAGGCGGTTGAGAATCAAGGACTAAGTGAAATGATTTTTTTTTTAAATTGATGCGAAAATGGGATTCAGTGAAAACTGAAAATCAGACGAGTTTTCCTTTCTTTCAATGAATTTGGAACTGTGTCCACGATGCCATGATGTTTGACCCGATATCAGCTTAAATAGAAGTCACTCCGGTAAATTTTCTCTTCGCCCTTGCAAAACTAACAAACGTGCCGGGCGGACTGACTCTCAATAGATGTGTGGAGGATGCAAAATGGTCTAATTGGACTACACAAATGATTGTGATAGTAAGGTTCAAACTCAAGATATCATCAACCGCTGATGTCCTCTCGAACTAGCCAAAGGCACCACCTGGTCCTCTGGAGTGATCGGGGCACAAACACTCGATTTAAAAAGAAAAACTAAGCACCTGAACATCGACACATCCCAATGTCTTGCTTCTGGGTTGAATTACACAATTCACCAGTACGAGGCGAACTCGCTGGAAAGACAGCAAACAAAATTAAGTTCTAGGAACCATACATATTGCGACTAACGTGTCCCGAACATTAATCTGGAGAGCTACAGAAACAGATTTGTTTTTGATCGTGTATCAAGAGTAATGGAAGGTAGTCTAATTTTAACTAGCATTTGGCCCCCGTTTCTATATATACGTTTCCTCCCATTTATCCCACCTCTACAAAAAGGAATCATTCTCGACTCTATATATTAACAGTGCGTCTGACAACAGACAGTTACCCAGAAAAGTAATAAAGTCTGGCTAGCTAAGGAGCGCACATACCCATGAGAAAAAAAAACTATTACAATTCAATCGGATAAACTGATAAACAAACAAATTGACTTGAAATGTGAAATGGATACGTAAGAAATGATTTTGTATGATAATAACCAGTAATGCCATCTGCGTTCGGTTCCATAATGGTGTGATATGGAGGCTCCAAGATAACAGCCAAAAAAAAAAGGAAGATTTTAAAAAGTGAGCTATTTTAAGAAATCATAAACTTCCAAACTTACAAGTCTGATGGCAGTAAATACATCTTGGAGTCATAGAAGTGGGAGGACCATTTTCAGGTTGCGAACTTGGCACATTTGTTCCACTTGCTTTTTTCTCCACTAGTAAATAGGATAGGCCGATTAATGAGGAACTGAACACATGTAACTTAAAAATCAGACTGATAAGATTTTCTTGCAACAACAACAACTTGGATTTATATAGCGCCCTCCACGCCGGAGGGCGTCTCAGAGCGCTTTACAATAACGGATCCCGGGACCGAGCCGGGAGGGGGCGGGGAGGTGGGGGGAAGGTGACCAAAGGTGCGGTCGAAAAGAAGTGGAGGGTGGAGCGGAGGACTCGGGGGACTCGGAGGGGCCAGAACCGGAGGAACGAAGGCAATGGGTACTGTTTTGAGGAGCGAGGAGGTCAGAGAGGTAGGGAGGTATGCAGACATGTGTACATGACACCCATAATAGATAGACCTTCATAATTATTGGTTCAGAAGGTCAGTGAAAGTACTGTGACAAAATCATGGGAATTATATAAAGATCTGAATCTAGATTCCGAGAAGCTGCTATTGATATTGTGTACAGAATCCACACAAAACCTAGACTGGCTCTACAAACAGTTTAAGGCTGAATGTTGTAAAATTTGATGGTTTCTAGTAACATTACCACATAAAATGCTGTGTACACCAAAAGGAAATAGGAAATACTGCAATGCATTTGAAATGTAAACAAAGAGGCGGCCAGTGGAAAGGTCCAATTTTATAACACAGCAATACGATTTCTCTGTGGAAGTTCTTACTTCAGTGTCTAAAATCTTTTGTGTTCACATTGGAACTCTCCGGCTAACAACTGCAGTTAGACAAAAATGAACCAAAAAGAATGGAACATTACCGTCTTACTTAAACTCTCTGGGACGCAGACCTGCGCGAGCAGCGTTATGTAAAAGGAAGTTGCTGTAGCTGTTGATTTAAGGAATATTGCAAAGTGTTTGATACCTGCAGGTGCCTCGGTTTCTTGAGATTGATACATCATTGGAAGCTTGGGATCAAGCCTTCCTTTGTACATGATGCCATCAATCCCCTGAATCTCAACCTCTTCCTGAAAATACAACATTCGGGTAAATGGAACTCCATATCAAAATACAATACAGTAGTTTTTAAAAAACAAATTACCTCCAATAAAACGATACATCGACTTTAACTAAATCTGGGAAGCGTGCATTTACCGACACTGAGAAAAACTCACAAAAGCTCAATACTAATGAGCGTGAAATATAATAAAGAATTGATAACGTTCGCCGTGACTTGCCTCTATATTTGCTGGATGAGCAGGCTAAGCCAGTTAAATCAGCTAAACAATTTTGAGCAATTTTAAAAACAAACTACCTTCTAAACATTTTTTTTTAAAAAAAGCAACTTGTACAAATAACTAATTGCACTTAATTTGTTGTTCACGATCATTAAAGGCACTTACCCTCCTGAATCCTCCACTGGGATCTCCGTACTGATACACTGTTTGAAGATTCAGATTCCTGTTGTTGCGTCTGCTAATGGGACCCGTGACAGTATGACTGCCACCACAGGGGCGAGAGGAATTCCTGGTCAGGTGGTCATAGTATTCACCGTACATACTGTGGACAGTAAAATTACATTGCTAAAGTAAAGATTGCAGTGAATCACTAAACATGTCAATTTGATATTGTACATTTAAGACAGCAATACTCAACAAAGACAATGGTGACCTACTTCTAAAGTGCAGTACTTCAGTCAACATGAAAAAGGAAATTGCTTAAATCCAGATAAAGTGCTAATCATTCTCTAGACATATCCTTCACTCGCCATAGGTACCAAACGCAAGTGAGTTAGGTCATTTCTGAATCGATGCCTGTCCTTTCAATAAAATTTACTTTGCACCTTTGAGATCTCCGTCTCGAGACGGACCTCTTTTAGTCATCACACCCCAGTCATCCCTTTGGCTTCCACCCACTGCTTGAGTACATTAAGCATTTTGACACATACTCCTGAGGTGAAAGGTGCCAGACAAACAATTTGAATACATTGCAGCCGTCCAGCCATTCACACATCTTTTTCCAAAAGCATCAGGACTTTCCCTTAATGGAAAGTCCCATCTGAGAGATAAAACATAATGTTAAGACTTTATGAATCGTCATTGTGTCTGTATGAGTTAAATTTAAACCCTGGTCCCTAAGATGACGATAACCAAAATCCCTTCGTACACATTATTTAATCTTTATCATACCCTCTTTGTCCTTTCACAGAGTCTAATTCAGGTGCAGTTGTGGGTCGAACTCTGGGATGCAAAGCTGAGGCAGCAACGGTAATGAGATGCCTGAAAGAAAGAATCATTTGCAATATTTTACTTTAGGTCTTTGTAAATCCAACACATTGTTATTCAAAGCTAGAGTTAAACAAAATTAGCAGCCAGATTAATAGATATTTCTTGCTCTACATATGCAGCAATCTAACCGATCTGACACCTATCATAGAGGTTATTCATGAAAATGGGAGAAAAAGCATGTTTTGCAACAACTTTAGGGAAACACTAATACACTTGTGTGTGTTTGTGGGGAGGAGGGGTATTCCTAAATAATAATCCTTGCCTTTGATAACAATAATAATCCTTGCATTTCATAATAATAATAATCCTTGCTTTATCACGCTTTTGAGATGTCTCAAAGCACTTTACAGTATATAATAATAATAATAATAATAATTCTTGCATTTGATATAGCGCTTTTCACGTCAGGAGGACGTCCCAAAGCGCTTCACAGAACACACTGTAAAGTGAATTGACTGTATATTTGTGGGCGAACGCAGCGGCCAATTGCGCACAGCAATGTCCCACAAAGTGTCGTAGATTGAAAATGAGCAATTTATTATTGTTTTTGGTTTTGGAGACATTATTATTAGGCTCTGTGTGGAGTAAGGAAACTTGCCCAAGGTTTCGCCCTCTGCCTGGAATTGAACTCAGGTCTCTCACTTGCAAAGCGAGTGCTCTAACCAGAGCTACAGGACTCCACAATATATACTGTAAAGTGAATTGGCTGTGCACTTTGTGGGCACACAAATAAATAAATGGCAAATATGAAAACATTACCTTTGTTAGCACTAATGAAACGTAACAATACACCCACAACAATGATAATGTCACATTCCTAAAACAGCTGAAACGACACAGGGCGTCTCAGACACGATAAGAGCACAATGAAGCATGCGTGTAAAGATTTTTTTTTAAAATCACACCAACAGCCTATCTGCGTGGTCCTCCTGTACTTCCTTTTCCTGTTTGCGCCGATCACTTTTATACTGCACTCGGTCCCTCGCATAGAACCTACCACTCACCTCCCAGTTAACCAGAGATGGCCAGCCCATTCCCAGGTAATACTTTTTTTTTTGTGAGATCCCTCTGCATTGCAGCAGAGGAAGAGGAGTCCCTTTAAGTCTTTTGATCCCATAATTCACTAAGGGTCTCTTCACGTCAGCAGCTCCCTGTTGAACTCCTTGCCAGCACTAGTTTTCCCTGTGGTAGTGATACGCTTTCTTCCTTGGATTCGGACAAACGTGTGCAGCTGCGATGCTCACCTGGGTTTCCAATTGGGTCTATGGCACAGGCCTGATCTCCAACCCATTATGCAGCTAACAAAGCAGTTAGAACATTGAAAAGGTCTAAGACGATGGTTATGCATTGTTTGGGTCAAAATAGCATCCAAATCCATATCAAATGTGAAGGAGGAGGATTGGGAGAGTTTTGTGATAATTCTAATAATCCTTGGATTTGCTATTACTCCTTGTCATGTCTTCGAGACATCTCAAAGCACTTCACAGAATGTACTGTAAAGTGAATTGACCGTATATTTTGGGGGAAACTGTGGCATGTTACAGTAGATTGAATAATGCAAGTATGGGGATAGAGTGTTTGGAAGTTCTACAATAACTTTTGCCTGGACCAGGGTGTGTTTTTGTAGTTATTTCCTTCAAGAAATTTCATGGGTGAAGTGAAGTTCAAGATGGAATGTATACTTAGTATTCTGTGGAAGAAACAGAATTGATGGGACAAGACCTTTTCTAGTTCCAAACTTTCTAGGTTCTTATCCAGCAAAAACAAAAGGTCTTTATTAAAAACATATGCTTACGGTCCAGGCAGCATCCTTGTAGATTTGGCACAAGAAATGCACTTAAATCGCTCAAGCAACTGTCTGGAAAGGTATAAGATAACATTGAAACAAGATACCACCGAAAATTACAATAAATCATGAAAATAGTAGACAAAGAAATGTTCCTCCTCCAAATGTTACAAGTGCTTTGGCCGAAAGCTAATTTCACAGAAGCACTTGCTTAAAGCCTGATTGATAACATGCAACAGACAGCAAAAAAAAAGGTTGGTCAATTTAATTTTGCAGAAGCACAATATTACATTGATTGTAATTTCCCCCGTTACATTACACGAATTTTGGAATAATCTTTAATCATTTTATCTATTGATACACTTTATCTACTGTTCTTAAAATAACATTTCAGTTCACTTTGAATGTTTAAGAGGAGAGGGCAACATGAGGTTTGTACAAATTTTGTCACAGCATTTTGAAGCTTTATGAGGTGCAATAACATTCCATAATCTTGCATGTTTTTTTAAAAATAAATATTTAAGTATACATTATTCACAAGTTAAAGTTCTTCATGACTCGAGTTGTTTCAGTACGCTTTAACAGGAGGTTAATTTTCCGTTCTCTTATGTATTACAACAAAAATATGGTCCAACGGCTCTTATTGTGGTCCCTTCAGTAAAAATTTTGGCATGGTCAGCGTCAAAGAAACATGCTGAGAGCAAAGGTTGGCCACCATATGGAGCTGAAATGGCATAAAATATTGCACTAAATAATGTATTATTGGTAAAAGGGAAGACATAACAGCAGTTAAGAATGTGGGTATAAAGCAGGAGAGTTGGCTGATGTAAACATCAACTGAATCTTAATCGACTATTGATATGTACCCACAGCATAACCTGAACTGATAGGTGGAAGAAAAATAGGCTACGTGGAATTGTAATATGGTAATTGTGGAAGGGAATTGAATTTTCCACGTCAGACCAGGAAAAAACAGAAAGGAGAGGTCAATATACAAGAAACTTCAGAGAAGTATTTTTTTCTTAGTTTGTGAAGCAGAATATTTGAGAAGGTATTATTTGATTTGAATACTCAAGAGCAGAGCTGACCAATGACTTGGAAGTGGTGAAGCTTTGTGCTCCAGTATATCATAGAATCTTACAGCACAGAAGGGAGGCCATTCGGTCCATTGTGCCTGTTCCGGCAGTTTGAAAGAGCGACCCAATTAGTCCCACTCCCCCACTCTTTCCCCATAGCCCTGCATTTTTTTTCCCCTTTTGAAGTATACGTCCAATTCCCTTTTGAAAGTTATTATTGAATCTGTTTCCACCACCCTTCAAACAGTGCATTCCAGATGGTAACAACTTGCTACCTTAAAAAATAATTCTCCTCATCTCTCCCCTTTGATTCTTTTGCCAATTATCTTAAATCTGCGACCTCTGGTTACTAATCCACACACCAGTGGAAACAGTTTCTCCTTATTTACTCTATCAAAAAACCCTCATAATTCTGAACACCTAATTAGACTTGATACTCTGTTCAAACAAAAATAATAGTTGCATTACTTTAGAACACGAAAACAAATCGTAAAGGGAGAAATAAATAGCGACCCAAACTACCAATGAAATAGGAACAACTAAATCCTTTGAGCATCTAAGAGCAAGGTGGGAAAGAAAGTACATTACAATGAAGCAAGAGAAACATGGCAAGCCTGAGAACAAAATATCTGAATTAGGAAGAAGGATGATTTATTTTACATCACTGAATCATTTATCTGTGTTATTATAAACTGTATTCACTTACTTCCTAAATCCAGCTGCTGAATCTGCCTCAAAACCTGGCCCACTCTTCAGCTGCTTTTTGAGCTGTCTCCATCTCTCTTCCAACTGTTTCTTTAGTGGATCCAGCTCCATTCGATCCAACTGTCGGAAAATAAATCAAGATTTTAGACAACTGAAAGCTAATTGTATTCATAAAAGCCATAGCTTCATGGAGGTTTCATTTTATGATCAACCAATTGAAGTGGATTATTAATCAAACTTCTAGCTTTCCCAATTCACTATAAACACATCCGTTATATAGATGTATACAACTGTTGTTATTCACTGTGTCAATGCACTCGATCAACAAAAGCCAAAGTGGATCAAAATTCCAGCAGCTGAGCTTGGCGAGTGTACGGATCATCATATTTTATTTGTGCTCAGCCATATTTCATGACCAACATAGTTTACTGGACTCAAAGTGTGCAAAAAGTTAGCGGCCACAGAGCTAATTATGAGGTGAGAATGAAGGGCATGAAAGGCATAGGATTGGGCAAAGCAATAAACCAGTTAGTCATAGTTACAGGCACAAGTGGGGATTTATTACACTATGAGAAACAAACAAAGCAGACCAGAATTAATTATTTTGCACTATTATATATTCAGAGACTAGATTTTTGAAAGACAATTTAACAAGTGTCTTAGGAAGAATTTTGGAAATAAATAAAATACAGAATCTCATTACCTTGCAGTCCATATCACAAAGCAGTTTCTCTAAGACCTTCTGCCAGTCTTTCTCTTGGGCACACACTTTATTCAACAGCTCCTGCATCATTGCATTTAATTGCTGTGCTGTTGCATCGAGTAGTGCCCTACTGACTTTGGCTTCCAAGGCTTTCTTGTCCGCTTTCTGTCGTAAACATAAGGAAGAAATATTATTTAAAGCATTGTTTCCTGGGTACGATACTAAAAATATTAAAATGAAATAAACGCAGTGACTATGCATTTGTAAACAAAACGTTGATTGTGAACGCGCACAACTTGAACAACTAATGGAATTTCACCCCTAATTACCCCACTCTCTCCAAATTAGATGCAGGATAATTTCTACCAAAGCATAACAGGTGCTCTTCCTCCAGTTCACATGCGGCAACTCGTAATCTATGTGACTGCAGGGAAATTGCAGCTGAGCCTAACCCTGTTCTCAAATCTCCATAGTTATGCATTTTCAACAGAGATTTCTAGATAGCAATCAGAACCGCAAAACTTGGCTACGTTTTTCATCTCACCGAAATTGCGGTGCAATTCTACAGCCAAATAGTGCTACTTTGGTTAAGGTTAGCAGATTCCGTAACTGTATTTGAGAACCTTCTAATCTGTAAAGCTTTGCAAGTTATTGGTTAGATAAATTCAATACATCTTTCAATTCATGATTAATTGGTGAATAAAAAGCATTTCAACTGAAAATACTTTTTATTTATTTATTGAAACTAAAAGCCTTCTGCTTTGAGGAAATTGTACCACCAATGAAAGGACTGATTTTCTCAGTGCTCCAAGATAATGTTTTTGCCACTGATGAGGCTATGAAACCTTAAGCACGGTATCTTATAGTGCATGTGTATATATAGTATATAATATAGTACATAATATATAAAAAAAATCTCTTACTACATTGATCTCCATTTCAAGCGCTTCTTTGTCAGCTTTCTTTTCCTCAAGAATCTCAATCTTCTCTTGAACGTCCTATTACAAAAAAAATTGGAAAAAGTGATATACGTAGGAATAAATTAGTTTTTGTATTTGAACAAAACCAATGTGAATGTTTTCCTTCAAAACTTATATATAGGGATTGCATATAAGAACACTTAAAAAGTGATGCTTAAGGCAGTCTTGGATTCTTTTCAAAGTTTAAATATATGACCTGGAGTTCATCATGATCACTTTGGATTGACGAAAGTCTGTTGTCTAAATCTTCTTGTATTTCTTCTAGATTTTTCTTGACGCTTGTCAACAATTCTTTGTCCTTAAACAAAGATATACAAAAAAAATGTAAAATATCATGATGCTAACTGAGCTTTTTAAATTTTAAGTCAAGAATAATTCACATTTTTGAAAAATTATAGGTAGACTATGTGAACGTATTTAAGTTCTATCTAAAAGATGTATAAGCATAGAAGTAACAGAACATCTTGTCATCTGGACTAGAAAACAACAGATGTGAGTCATTAATAAAAAAAAGATGTAAAAACAAAAACAAATTACTTAAGAATTCCCCATAAATTGTATAAAGAATCTGAACATATGAAATTTCTTTAACGACCTTATTGACTTCATTGTGCAATTGTTGTAATCCACTTTCTAATAAATTCAGTCGCTCCAACAAATCATCAGGAATTCCTTTTTTATCTAAAAGAGAACACATAACTTTATCAACATCCGGACCAAATATTCATCCATCCTTTTTACAGCTTTTGCTCAACAAAGGATTAAGAAAGAAGTTGCATTGTAGACCGCCTTGTTAATGAAAAAAAGCGCTTTATACAATTACTGTCGAATGTCGTGTTAAGTGTGGCAGAGGGCAGCAAGGTCCCAGAAATGGCTTTGAGTTACTAGTCCATCAAGGAGAAACTACTGTACATTCTCTTTTGAAATCTTTATCATCCACCTGAAAATAGGCAGATAAGATCTCAGTTTCGATCCTCACCCCAAACGTGGCATGCTTCTTCCTTTAATCCCAAAATTAAAGGACCACAGGACTAAAGTTGAAGCTCTCACTGAGTTACCATCGAGTTACTCAATATGCTGGAGTGTCAATTGACACCTAGCTCAGATTCGAATTGGGCCTTAAACCCCATCCCCCCAACGAAGAGTCTGTTTTGATTCACAAAAAAAATGTTTCCTCAAGCTTGTGAATATGACCTAAATGATTTGCCTCAGATAAAACAATGAGGAGATTGTGGAGCAGTCCTTTTTTTTTTATTCTTCTTGCTTATCTGCCGTAACTGACCTAGTACTGCCAATCGTTCACGGAGTTCTTTTTCCAGATCCACTACTTTGTCTTTTAGAGTGTAATGACCAGAAGCTGCCTTCACCAGGTCATGCAGACTAGATGCGACACCAAGTTGGGCCCCATAATCTTCCACTTGAAACTTAAATAAAGGAAAAGTGAATTACTTCTTGTGAGTTTCTTATCAATTGCAATCAGTTATTCTTTCTGTTGAACATTTGTTTTCACTCAGCATTTTTATTTCTACTTCAAATTATAAATCTGAATATTCAGGTTAGTTTTACTATCCAACTGCTGACTTTAAATTTTCCAAAAACATTTTACTCATTACAATCACTTTAGTGACAACGATCTTGTACTCCATATATGTACTGGATTTCAAATATAATTTGCGATCAGCCTTGCCATCAGCAACTTTTTCCAAGCATAAGGAAAATATCAAACACCAAAAATATTAGAAATGTTAAACAATAATTCACATGTTTAATATGTACCGCTTCCTTATACGTCATATATAGTCATATGTATTTGAAACCTTCTACAAATCCTTTTCAAACATCATGTAAGAAAAACAACTTCTTGCATATTACAGAAAAGCAACAACTCAAGAGGAGGCGATATACTTTAAAAATAAGAATGATATTACTTTACTCACTTGTTGGTCACCAAGTTCCATTCCAGTATGCTCAAATGTCACTCCTGTTGGAAGTTCAAGTAATCTAATTTTCTCTTCAAGCTCCAACTAAAAGACAAAAGAAACTATTAAGCTTATCTTTGATAGATGTACAACAGAATTATCAATCAACTGTATAAACTGTCACGTTGAGAACTGAAGATCAGTGTAGCAATAAGAAATTAATTCCACAGGTCAGTGATGCTTGTTCCACTCACATCTTTCAGAGCTGTCAATCAGCAGTTTTTCAGCGCATTAATGTGGACTAGATTCAGTCGGGTGCCAGAGGTAAAACTGGGACAAGTGTAAACATTTATAGGCAATCATAATCCAAATGATTCAAAAAAAAAAGTACTGTACTCGCCTCTTTATCCAAAAGTTTCTGTAAATCGCCCCATAAGACTAGATCCTTTGGCTCCGGAAAAGCATTTAGTCTATCTTCAATGGAATGCTGATCAAAGAAAAACAATTTATTTTACTTCAAAGGTAGAAAAATTTAGCAAATGTAAAGTTTCCACAGAAATCATATGTAAAAGAAAACAAGCAATTGTTTCAATGAGGTGCTTTTGGATTAGATGTGTTAAGTCCCATCTGCCTGCTTTCCCGGAGGAATTTAAAGAACTGTAGCTGAGAACAGCTACCTCAGAAATGACACAAACTAGGTCTTCTCGGTAAGCATTACGCAATTTGAATACAGTAATTGTGTAATTTTATGACCTCACTATAAAGAATGTTTCTTGATTTTGAGATATTTGTACTTGTTAAAGATATAGGGATTATTTCAACCTGATCAGTTTAACATGGCATTAAAAAGAAAGTGAACTTTCCGAACTGATAAAAACGGAAGTGCGGGCTTATTATTATTGCCTTAAATCTATGAATACTTGAAAGGTGTAACAATGATCACTGTTGGGAAGATTTTAGTGATATGGCTTTCGACCAAAAGATTAGAGTAAATGATTAGTGGCAATTGGCAGCAACTTCAATAAAAAGTAAAGGTTGACGAGCTTAAATAAATGTTCAGATTTGTTGAGCATATATAAGGGTATGCTTCTGAGAACTGTTCATTGCAGGCGACTGATACTGAAAATCTTCAAAAATGTAACAGGCTTACAAATTATTTGTACCCACATGAACAAGTGGGTATTACATAGCAATTCAGCTCTAACATCAATACCTTGTTTACAACTCACCGTCGCTTTAAGCTGCTCTTCCAGGTTTTGTAGTTTACTTGAGTTGAACTGTTGACACAAAATAATTTCTGCTGAAATTAAATGGTGCAGTGACCGCAGTAATAAACAATCCTGTGATTAGCGCATAAAGTAGAGACTGGAAATGTTGGAATCAAGTTTAGGCGTTAATTTGAGGCACTTTTATATGGTAAAAATATGATCTGTATAATGGCATTTGAATACTAAAACTGTACAGCTTAAATTAGATAATGTCTAAAGTTAAGTTATTTAACTCTACTTTGTCTAATCATAAAACATGGAGCTACAAAATAATTAATGTTTTATTGGGAAAGGTTATTAAGATTCAAGCTAATACTTAAACGGAAGAAAATCAAATATTTTCTATGCAAACAAATTTACCACTAAGCTCTGAAATGTTCTGATGTAAATTCTCCCCAGCAAAGGTTGGAAATGCATCAATAGCTGAAGAATAACTCCTTAGCTTCTTTCATTTTCTCCCATCTACAAGTTCCAGAATGTAAAGCTTTGGGGTACACTTTTTTTGCTCTATATTATTACCTATAATGCCAATAATGTTCGATATTATAGCATCTGGTAAAGTGGTTTCCTACACCTTACGATCACTAAAGTTTTTCTCCAGTTAGAACATTTTCCACATTTTTTGTTGCAGTTACTATTTTTTTCTATGCATCTGTTTTTTACTCAGTCGGTTCTGGCAAGTCCCATTGATAGCACTGTGTTAACCACTTACTGTTGCCCGATGCTTGGAATTGTGAAGTTATTCAGGGTCATCTGGGATCCATTAGGGCAATCTTTTTCTGTATCTCAGAATAATTTGGTCTATCAAAAAAAAACCTGTGAAATCTGTATGTGATTGCTCTCTGGCAAAGATGTGAATCATGTATCATGAGTTGACATAAGTTGACTTAGTTACTGTGCTGTGCTCAAACTCACGTTTGCCGAAATTGCTGATAAGCTTCAGGTTTCCACCACTTTTGCTGAATTACAGGACAAATCCATGTTCAAATCAGCAGTTTATTGTATTCTGTCCATTAGAACCCCTTCACCAGTTTTGAGTTCACACCTTTATTTCCTGTGTGTATCACCTTTATGAATTCAGTGCAAAGCATGGTATTTATCAAATTGTGAAATATGCACATAATATTAGGTTTGGTGCTTGGCCTCTTGAATTCTTGGGATGAATGTGGTAAAGATGATGTCCTTAGTATTTCTAATAATTCAACCTGATCTGCCGATAAACTTCCCTGAGAACATGACTTGGGGACATATCTGTACAAGTTTCTATTATTTCACATTTCTGGCAGTAAAGTTGATTAACGTTCAGTGTTCAAAATTAAAATTGTAAATGCCTTGTGTTGATTTGACACACTGTGTTGGAGGACGGTGCTATTCCATAAGCTGTAGTATTAAATCATAGACTTACCAGATTCTGTGGTCCTTCCACCAATAATGTCATAAGATTCCAAATTACTGCAAGCCCTCGATGCCAAAAAAAAGTCTAAATGCTAGTTCCTCTCAGTTTCAATTTGGATGGTTGGGCTGGAATGCTTGTCTGATTGTGACAGAAGATCATATTTTTCTCAGCTTTTGTAGATCATTAAAATGTTACAACTACTGTGGTTTAACAAGTGCTGTGCAGTTAGGGAATTGGTACTTGTTGCAGATTTGGCTGACGTCCCTTTGAGCACTTTATCCAAAATAATCTCCAAATCTCATTCCGTAAAACAAGACTTCCTTCACCATCAGCTGTTGACCATTCACTTTCTTGAGATGTAGTATTACAGAGGTCGAGAACTTCACTTCCAGTTTGAAAAGTTTTTTTGGTTACTTATCATGGTTATAAATAACCATACCATGTATAACTGCAGACAATATTGTTAGTGCACAGCAGTAAACATATGAAAACTTCAAATGCATCTCAACTCGATCTTTCAAGATAATTACCCAAGCAATATTTAAACATAGTTATCAGTACTTAGAAATGTAAATGGAATTCATAGTTTGAGTTCAAGAGGAAACCATTGCACTGGACCTAATAGTCTAATTTCCATAATTCAGCAGTCACCCTTTTGGAAGATTGAACACATCCAACAAGTTACTTAGTGATAGTGTTGATGGTTTTGAGCTACAAGAGCAAACTTCAGGGTATATTTTCTGCTCGGGTCTGAAAATGTCACAGTAGCTGGCAGCCAAGGACTTGGTGCTGGCAGCATAATGAATGGTATCGTCAAGTTAGCAACACTGTGCAGGATTTTTAAAGGTGTTTTTTTTCTGCTTCTGATCACCACTAACTAAATAATGGTTCCGAAACCAGGAAAAAAGGCAGGAACAAAGTCGCCTGATATCCGGGCACATTGGCCAACCGTGTTTCGGTGTTCGTTATTCGGAAAAAACCTTCCTCCGACACTGTAATATAAAAGCAGCATAAGGGGGTTATTCTCCATTAAACATATGGATAAAGCACACTTAATCATGATTATGATTCAGAACAATGATGAGCGATCACGCTGCAAAAGTATCTGAACAAGACAACAAACCCCGGTAACCCTAATGAACCCCTCCAGTGATATTAAAGTGGTGCAGATTTGGGATTAAACGGAAGTGCAAACCGATTTCCCAGAAGGAAACTCACTATAATCGGCAATCACTCTCCCACGAATTGCTGCTTTTCACTAAATTTGAAAATCACGT
Organism: Callorhinchus milii; assembly: GCF_018977255.1. Taxonomy (NCBI): domain Eukaryota; kingdom Metazoa; phylum Chordata; class Chondrichthyes; order Chimaeriformes; family Callorhinchidae; genus Callorhinchus; species Callorhinchus milii. The sequence goes on from NW_024704757.1 coordinate 14,968,294, forward strand.
AACAAGGATAACTTCACAGTGTGCTGTTTGCTAAAGTGACCGTCCTGAGCGAAAATCCACGAGTTACTTACTTTGTCAACCTCTTTCCTCAGCCTTTCGTTCGTGGCGTTCATGGAGTTCATTTCATTCATCAATTCTTGCAATGTTGCCATCACCTGAAATAAGCGAAATAGGTCCTTGTAAACACGAGTTTGATGGGAAGTACCGCAACAACAACAACAACAACAACAACAACAACTCGGGTCTGTGCAGCGCCCCTCCACGCCGGGCGGCGTCTCGGAGCGCTTCGGCAAGTGTAGTGACTGTGTGGCTGGTGCACCCGCCACTCGTGGTCCCTCGTACTCGCACGCCAACCTCTCTACACACTCCGAAAGCACTGTCGGAGAGGAGGGTCTCGAGATGAGTCTCGAAGGAGGCGAGTGGGGGGGTGCGGGGTGGGGGGGGGGAGCGAGGAGGGACTGCGGTGGGGGGTGGGGGGCGTTCCAGAGGGCGGGCGCAGAGCAGTGGAAGCGCTTTCCCCCCTCCTCCTCCCAGGGGGCAATATACGGTCAAGTGTAGTGACTGTGCGGCCGGTGCGCACCCGCCGCGGCTCCTCGCCTTATTGATCCCGTCCTCGTTGGCCTCCGTTTTCTTCCGGAGCTGCATGAGCTGCCACATGTCCTTCACCGCCCCGCTGCTGCCGGAGGCCTGGACGGCCGGGGGGGCCTGCGAGGCCGGGCCAGACTTGCTCAGCAGGTCGGCGGCGGTGGGCAGCTGGTTCAGGGCCTCGAAGGCCGCTTGCAGCCTCGACACCTTCTCTTCCAGCTGATGGAACAGCGACTTCCCGACCACCGGCTTGGGGGCCTTGGCCTTGGTCTTGGCCTTGGCCTTCCCCCCCGCCGCCGCCTGCTCCTCCTCCTCCTCCTCGTCGTCCCCCTCGGTCGGGAGCGGGCCCGAGGGCTTGATGAACTCCTTCTCCTCCTGGTCCACCATCTTGGTGACGTGCCCGATCTCCAGCTGCTCCAGGATGCCGTGCAGCAGGGCGTGCATGGCGTTGAAGTTGCACACGCCCACCTCGGGGGTGCCGATGGCCAGGTTGGCCAGCTCGGCCAGGGTGAAGGCGTGCGCCATCTCGCTCTCTCGCTCTCTCTCTCTCTGTCGTGTGGAGTTAATGCTCCGCCACCGGCGCCTCTCTGTCTCTCTCTCTCTCACTCGCGCCCTCTCGCTCTCTCTGTCTCGCGCGCGCGTGTGCGTGTGTGAGGCGATGAGGGAAAGCTTTCCCTCCCGCCCCCCTCCTCGGCTCCGCCCCCGTCGCGTGCCGCCTCGAGGCCGCAAGTACCGCCCCCTCCCACCCCCCCCCCGCTTCCGGCGCCGCCGCCAATCAGCGCTTCGGTCACGCCCACTCACACACACACACACACGCCCCGCCCTCCTGACGTCGCGTCGCCTCGCCCCGCCCCCACCTCTCTCTCTCTCTCTCTCCTCCCGTTGCCCGGATACCGCCGGCGACGCCCTGAAACGCCCTTTATTAGGGCCGGCCCCGCGTCACCGCGCGTGCGCGTGCGCGGCCCCGCCCCCCCCCCTCACCAAGCCCAGCCCCCAAGCTCAGCCTCACTTCACTTGGTTGTGTGTGTTGTGTGTGTGTGTGTGTGTGTGGAGGGGGGTGTGTGCAGTTAGTTATCTGTCCTGTTTATTATTGTTGTTGTTATTAATGAATAATAATAATAATAATAATATTATTGCGGCAGCAGCAGCGACAACAAGATTGCATTCACAGAGCACAGGGACGTCCCGAGGCGCCGGACGTGGACAGTTGGGTCGGGACCCGAGCATTGGGGGGGGGGGGGGGAGGAAATGGTCTGGGTGTAGGGGAGCGAGGAGTGGGGGGGTGGGGGGGTAGAGAGTCCAGGGGGGGTTGCGTTCGATTACGGCGCCCTGTCCCGTCTTCCGAGGCGTCTGAAAAGCGCTCGGCGGGATGCAAAAGCATAGTTGACCGCGTGTTGTTGTTGTTATTACCATTTTTTTTTCGTCGTTGGGCGAAACCCGTTGAAAGGCGTCGAACAGCTGGCTTGCTGCTCGCTGCGCGTCGTGCTCGGGGGTTTACCGGCACACCTCGGCATTTGTTTGGGATCCCGGCGTCCTCTCATGTTGCTTGGGGGAAGAAAGACGCAGGAATTGAGCAAGCATTTCGGGTGCGTCGCCCACCCACCGAAAGCACCTGCAAGTGCCCTTGTTGATAACGTTACTCTAATAATATGTATAATGTTTCAGGGATGGTACGCTATGCTCCCAATCGATTAAAGAGGGAAAAAATAGAAGAGGGAAGAAAAAGCAGAGCGTAGGGAAGAATAGCGCTAGAATTATGAAAACTGAGAAACATTAGTCCCTTCTTTAAAATTTCAGTCGCAGCGTGGGCTTGGCATCTTAGCATTTTTCTTACTGTTTCTTGGCCCTTCATTTCCATCTTGTTTAGTCTTCTACCAGTGTCATTCTTGCAATTTATCCCCTGGTCCATCCTTTTCGAACAAGATATTACCCCATCTTTTGGCTTTCCTCACCCTCTCTCAGCTCTTAATCTACTTTTCTTCTCTCAGCCGCAGTCGGCTGTTCCTGGGCCTTCCCTGCTCTCAGCTGACAGCACCGTACAGTTGACTAACCTTATTAAAATAACCATAATCTTCTAAAAAAATTCTTGTCCACAAACGAGAACACGATGGGGGCTTGGTTTAATAACAATGGCAGGGCACATTTTACAGGTCTTTTCATTTATTTTATGAAAGCTGCTTCTCGTTGCACTCTGTTGCAAAGCCATTGTGATACATGTATTCTGTATATGTATATATGATAAAATCTTCGGAGTCTTTATACAACAAACTGCCTTTCTATGCTGATTAAGGAAATCTGAGGGGGCTTTACTTTATTTTTTTAGCTCGGTATTAATTTTTAGCTCAATATAAATTTTATATGCGCTAAGACAGAAGAAGCAATCGTTAGGTCCACGTGTACACATACTGTACTTGGAAAGAGGGTCGGGGGGTGGGGAAGAAGTGTGGAAAGAAAAAAAAATTGCAGATCACTATCGGGTGATAGTTGAAAGCTGACTTGCTTTCACGGGACGTACGGTCAATCCGGGGCAGCGATGATCAGCGAAGACAACAGCAAAAAATAGCATCCTGCGTTGCTCAGTTTACGTGGAGTCCTATAGCTCAGTGGTTAGAGCACTCGCTTTGCAAGTGAGAGACCTGAGTTCAATTCCCGGCAGAGGGCGAAACCTTGGGCAAGTTTCCTTACTCCACACAGAGCCTAATAATAATCCCTCCAAAACCAAAACAATAATAAATTGGTCATTTTCAATCTACGACTGTTTGTGGGACATTGCTGTGCGCAATTGGCTGCCGCGTTCGCCCACAAATATACAGTCAATTCACTTTACAGTGTGTTCTGTGAAGCGCTTTGGGACGTCCTCCCGACGTGAAAAGCGCTATATCAAATGCCAGGATTATTATTATTATTATTATTACGTGGCAAGCAACCAATCCCATGCTGGGGGCGGGGGGGGGGGGGCGCGGGGGGGTAGGAAGAGTGAATCTCTTGCATGGGAGTCTCGGTTTGGTTTGAAGACTCTTAAACATGGCGATGGGCGTTCGGCGTTGGTTGGTTGACGAAAGTCACCCAACTCCACTGGGCGGAGAGAGAGATATAGCTGGGGGGGGGGGGGGCGGCGTGGGGGGGGTAAGTGACAGGTGTTTGACCGAGATAAATCAGGCATCTGAAAAGAAGAAGCAAAGAGAGACGCGCACAACCCCCCCCACCCCACACACACAGATACACACACAAATCCTCCCCCCCCCCACCACACACACACACACACACAACCAACCGCCATTGGGAAGGAGTTGGGGGGGGGAGGGGGGAGTCTCGAACGTGTGGCCTGGAGGGCTTTACGCTTGCGCGAACGCGCGCCCCGCGCCGCGCAGGGTGAGCTGGGAGTTGGAGTTCCCTCCCCCCCCCAGGACGTACGTGTGTGTGTGTGTGTGGGAGAGGGGAAGTGGTGAACTACAACTCCCAGCCACCCCCTTCGCGCTTCCCCTTCCTCTACGGACCTTTCCTCCCCTCCCCCCCCACCCATCCCCATCCCACCCTCGCTCTCTCTCTCGCGCGGCGCCCGTTTTTTTGCGCGCGTGCGCAGTACGGTCCGCCCGCCTCCCTCCCTCCCTCCCTCCCGCCCTCTCCCTCCTCCCCACCCCCACTGCCCCCTTTCCCACCCCTCCCCCCCCCACCTCCACTCCACCCACCCGCCCCATCACCACGAACCGCCGAAGAGGCCCTGGTCATGTGAAGGGGATAAAATACCCCCCCAACCCCCCCCACCCCGGGCCTGGGTTTCATGAGGAGTTTGCCTTCCCGCCTCTCTCTCCCTCACTCTCTCCCGCGCGCGCGCGCGCTCTGAGCGTCGCTGCCCTCTGGATCCCCAACTGAGGTAAAAACGTTGGGCTTTTTCTAACGGCCGCCGATCGCGGTCCCCTCTGTGGTCTACTCGTCTGTATGTATTTTGGTGCCTTTTATTTTTATTTCCACCACCCGACACCACCCGCAAATCCATTCACTCCCTTCACTTAATTCATTCATAGGGAAAGGACTGACTTTGGGGCCTTTTTTTATGTATGTATATATATGTGTATATATAAAAAAACTAAAAAAATACATATATATATGTGTAAAACCGAAATATATATATATATATTTTTAAAACCGAAAAAAATACATAAAAATATTATTTTATTTTTTTTGCTCTTTCTTCATCATCATCATCGTCGTCGTCATCGTTTTTTTTTAAAAAAAAGCGCTCCCAGGACAGTCGGTTTACTCGCTTTCCAACCCCAGCGTGTAATCAGGGGAAGGATGGTGATGATGGTGATGATGGTGATGATGATGATATGGTGATAACGGTGATGATATTGGTGTTGATGATGATGATGGTGATGATGGTGATGATATGGTGATAACGGTGATGATAATGGCGACGGCGATGACGATGATGACGATGATTGTAATCATCCTCGCAGTTTGACGCAGCGTCTCCGAGACGTCTCGCGAAGCGCCTTCTTTCAAAGGGATACACTTGCCAAGTGTAGTGACTGTGTGTTTCTGTGGGCGCGCAGGCCATGATGGTTCCTGGCATTTGATGGGAGGACATTTGATCTTCCAACTTCCAGTATTTTACTGTAAAGTGACATGACTGTATTCTGCAGGTGCATTGATTGATTGATTTGATTGATTGATTGATTGTGAAAGGTATCTCCCCCCCCCCCCCCCCCCTCCCCCCAGCCAGCCCGTGCATACTTTAAGAAGAAAACCACATAAATTTCCAGTGCAGATCGAGGATTATAGTCTGCAGCTGTGGGTAGCGAGGTTTGAATATTCAGGGGTATCACAAAGTCACAGCCACCGTGAACATTGACTTGCAAAGTATTGATGTCAGAATAACACTCGTACACAGTGTCACAAAAGTCAGAACAAGGTTTTGGTCACAATTATCACGGTCCTACCTTTAACTTGTTAGATCATGGAGTAGTAATAATAATAACAACAACAACAAGATTCCATTTGTAGAGCGCCTTTCATGTCGGGAGGACGTCCCAAGGCGCTGGACAGTTGGGTCGGGACCCGAGCATTGGGGGGAAATGGTCAGGGTGAGGGGAGGGAAGGGAGGGAGCGAGGAGTGGGGAAATGGTCAGGGTGAGGGGAGGGAAGGGAGGGAGCGAGGAGGGGGAAGAGAGTCGAGAGCGGAGCTGAAGGTACGGTCAAAGAGAAAGGTCTTGAGACCGGCCTTGAAGGAGGAAAGGGAGGAAGCGGCGAAGGCACTGGGGATAGAGTTCCAGAGCCTCGGGGCTGAGAGGCTGAAGGCCACCGATGGTAGGGCGGTTGGGGCGGGGGATGTGGAGCAGATCTGAGCCAGAGGAACGGAGGGTATGGGCAGGTAGGTAGGGGGATAGTAGGTCGGAGAGGTAGGAGGGAGCGAGGCCGTGAATGGCCTTGTAGGTGAGGATACTAGTATCCTTTGAGGATACTAATACTAGTCCCTGCATTTAATGCAGCGTCTTATCACGTCTTCGAGATGTCTGAAAGCGCTTCACAGAATACACTGTAAAGTCAGTTGACTGTAATATTTTGTGGGCGAAACGCAGCAGCCAATTGTGCACAGCAGCGTCCCACAAATAGTGACCAATTTATTATTGAAGTGGCCAATTTATTATTTTTGAAGGAATGATTAACTAAATGTATGATTAACTGTACTGTATGATTTTTTTTGGGGGGGAGGAAGTATTAGAATAGTGGAGCTATATTTATATTTCTTTGGTGTGTTTTTACTTTTTTTTAACTGAAAGAAACATTGAAATTGTAATTTAAAACGGTGATGGATATTTCTCAAAGGTAAAACAATTCATTTGCAATATTTTTAAAATATTCATTTTTGGGTAATCTCATTTAAGGTGTAATTTATGGCCTCAATGGAAATGTTGTCAAAGTAAGTATTTTTTTTTGTGTGTGTTTTTTTAAACTGGATATTATAGATCTATAAAAAGGAAGTTTATTAAAAAGTTACACAAATTAGACCCTGATATCTCATTTGAATGTGTGTAAATTGAGTTATATGTAGTCTATTGTAGTTGATAGTAACACTTGAATCATTTGCAAAAGTTTGGTCTGGTACCTTTACTGGCATGCAAGATCATCTCCTTCCTCAAACTTATTTTATTACGCGTTTCCGTACCGTATGTATTTTTGTGAGTTGTCAACAACCGGAAACTTTGTGACCTACATTTTATTTCAAGTTGCAACAGTAGAGGGTGAAAGGGAAGTTGTGTGGCGCTTTGCTTTTCCTTTTCTTCCCCTTGTCTGATGCTTGGATTGATTTTTCTGGAAGATTCTCGTTATCCTTCACCATTAAATATTTTCTGGCAAATTTTGTTTTGTTAAGGTAAGAATGATAACCCTTACTGTTTTGATATTGCCACATTGGGGGCCAGGATGTAATGAAGTGAGTACCTTTTGTGGGCATCTTTTGTGGGTATCTTTAAAGCAAGTAGCTATTTTTACATGTCTGCTGGAGACTCATTTATTATAAATTTGGGATTGTAACCAAATTGTTACTCTTGTTTCCAAATAGACATTAATATTGTCAACTATTAGTTGCAAAACCTCCATCTAGGAAACTAAAATGCAATGTATGTAAAACATTGTAGATTAAATTCTTTGGCACTTAAGAGCTACATTTTACATAGGTTTACCAAATCTAGTGGCAGACAAAAACATTTTATTTAATTTGGAAACCTTTAGTAATTGTTCCAAAAGTTCAAAAGTGTCACTCTGTAATGGATGCCTTAGAAGATAATATGAAGATTCATCTTAGGCAATGAAAAGTATAAAATTCCAGTTATACTTCAAAGATAGAATACTTTAGTGAAAGTAATGGATTTTCACATACTTTACTCCTCAAAGGTTTAAACCAGGAGTTTGTCACTTTACGTTCCTGAAATATTAATTGTGCAGTTTGGATGTTGATTTCCAGCCAAAATTGTATCTACCATCAGTTCTTGTTTGATTGCAAATCAACAGCAGGAAGTTTAACTGATTATCTTCTGCCTGTTTCCCTCCCCTACATTGGTGATATTGCAGCACCCTATTTTCTGCTTCGGTACGATCAGGTAACAACATAGGCAAGGAATCAAATCTACAACCCATTGGTTGTCTTTGGTCACTATGTCAACAGGAGACCGCTGCAATTTTGGAGGAAAGCTGAGTGATGGATGTGCTTAAGCTATTCATTTCATTCAATAATCCCTCCAAAACCAAAACCAATAATAAATTGGTCATTTTCAACCCACGACTGTTTGTGGGACATTGCTGTGCGCAATTGGCTGCCGCGTTCGCCCACAAATGTACAGTCAATTCACTTTACAGTGTGTTCTGTGAAGCGCTTTGGGACGTCCTCCCGACGTGAAAAGCGCTATATCAGATGCAAGGATTATTATTATTATGGCTGTTTGTGGGATATTGCAGAGTGCAATTGTGCTGCCGTGTTTACCTACAAAAGCATGGTCACTCCATTCACGGTAAATCCCGTGAAGTGCTTTGAGGCATCCTTCCGACATGATCAAGTACTATACCAAATGCTGTACAAGGATTATAATCCATTGCAATCATCTAATCTAAGAATTTGTTGAAATCTATAAATAATCTGTTGAAATCTATAGTCAAATAAAGATGGGTAGATTTGTTTGTTAACAATCCTTGCATTTGCATGAATTAACAGATGATGTACATGCCTCTATGGACTAAATAACAATCTCAAGTTTTTCACGATAATCTGGTGTTCTAATTTGAACTTCTTTTCAACAGTGGTGAGCAATGTCGGAAGAACCACCCCCTCCATACCCTGGAGGGCCATCGGCTCCTCTGTTTGAAGAGAAAATGAGACCATCACCTTCAATAGGTAGAAGCCAACACTCTCTTAAATATGTTTTAAACAAAATGTTAACCGTATTATAGTTTAATTGTTACAACTTGAGGAACAAATCTGGATTTTATCTGCTGAAAATCATCTATTGGTCGCTGAAAGGATTCGAGCCATTTGTTTCAATAAAGTTTTGGCTATTCAGCCATCACATTGAGACATCATTTGCGATATAAGTTATTTTTATAATTCCTATGTAAAATACAGAAATGTGTACAGTTAAATGCCCAGAGCAAGTAATGATATATGTGTACGTTGACAAAAGTCAAATACCAGTCCAGGATGAAGTTGTATCTCTGCCATTTACTAAGTTAGCTGGTAATGTGACTATTATGCATTTGGTTCAGTTGCACAACAAATTAGTCTAGTCTTCAGATAATTAATAGTGCTTTCTGAAATGAGACCAAGGACGTCATCATTTGTGAATAATGTTTCCTGTTGATCTTTAGGAAGAACTAATATGTGGTATGAGAATTTAGAGTGCAATTGGATTCAATTTTATGCCACTAAGTGCATAACAGCATCAGTGTGGTTTGTGTGAGAAACTTTCCATTACCAAGAGCAATTGTCAAATCGTGGTGTAGAACATCTCATTATTTAAAAAAAAACACTGCTTTCCCAGATTTATTTTCAAATATGCTTTAACCCATAAGTGATGATATTATATGTAATGATATCATCACTTATGAGTGGAGTCCTGTAGCTTATTGGTTAGAGCACTCGCATTGCAAGCCGTGGACCTGGGATTGTTTCCCGGGCAGGGTGAAACATTGGGTTTCCTTACTCCACACGCCTCTGTTCACCTAGCAGTAAGTGGGAACCTGGCTGTTAGTCAATTGGCGGATCACTACACCAGGGATAATAATCCCTTTTTTAAAAAAAATGAGTCACTCAATCCACGACTGTTTGTGGGGCACTGCTGTGTGCAATTGGCTGTCACGTTTTGCCCACAAAATGTACAGTCAATTCACTTTTGACTCGTGGAAATAAATCTCCTCATATAAGTAACGGTTACATTTTAAGCACTCTTGTCAATTTAGAAATGTTGTAGCTTCATTTATTCCTGATTTTACGTCTTTTATGTCATTTGTATTCCTCCAGCAACCACGCAGCCTCAAGGATATTCATTTCCACCAGAAAGTGGGCCACCTCCATATGAGCCAATGGCACAACCTGGATTTGTCTCTCCTCACACACCAGCAGACGGAAGCATACCCATGCCCCCACAAGGTAAACCAGTCTTGTAAATCTATGATGATGGCTGTTGCTAACTGAGTTCGGGCATTACTATACAACACCTCTTCTGGGACTTGGCAATTTGGTCTTTTTTTTGCCTTAGTGCAGTGAAATGTAATTATGGAAAAAAAATATCAGATTTCAAAGCTTTTAAGAGCCATGTATGTGATGTAATGTATGTTTGTTTAACAGGCTACTTTTCACCAACTCATCTTCCAGCCGGTCAATATCCACCACCTGGGCATTTCCCATCACTTGGGCAGTTCCCTCCACCTGGGCAGTTCCCTCCACCTGGCCAGTTCCCTCCACCTGGCCAGTTCCCTCCACCTGGCCAGTTCCCATCCCCAGGTCATTATGCACCTTCATCTGCAGCCTACTACCCTCCTCACAGCGGACAAACAGCTACTGTCCTAGTTCCTCCAGGAGCAGCAACAACACTTACTGTAATGCAGGGAGAGACATTCCAAGCCACACCGGTCCAGACCGTGTGCCCTCATTGCCAACAGCCCATCATCACCAGGATCACCTATCAAATAGGTCTACTGAATGCCCTGGTATGCCTCTTCTGCTGCTTTGTGGGGTAAGTAGCTATTAGTCGCTGATTATTTATGCTGCTGTCACATCGATGGTACAGATGTTTCATGAAAGCTTATTTCCTGACATGATTTGCAATGTCTTTCTCGTAAGCATTCTAAAAAGCCTCATCTATTCTTCATCTTTATAATCTTTCCTTTGAGTCATTTTGGATGAATTAAAGAAAATATGCAGGCCGCACCAACTGACCATGTCCTGTGCTTTTGGGAAAGCAGGAGTGAGAATGTGATCATGCCAGTACAAAATATCAGTAGGTTCAAAACATTAAAATGTTTCATTGGGTTAAGTGTCATCGAACACTGAGATTATTTTCTAAAAGAAAAAAATGCCTTATTGCAATATGTATGTGTGTAAGAAACTTGGAAGTTTGTTGATTACAACTTTAATATGGTTTGTTCATCATCAGGCTCCGTCACTGTTGAGCACTCTAGAACGCTATCCTGCGTGAAGGTGCTATATAAATGGATGTTGTTAGATAACAGATCCACTAATACCAGTGGGCACTCCGTTATAAGTACCACAAACATTTTGAGTGATCTATCAAATCTGAAAACAAATCTCTGTGGTCAGATACGTCAAAAACCCATCGTGATTTGCTCTCTATTACCACATTGAAATTCGCTCCTTCACATCTGTTACGTGTTTAAACCAAACTTTAGTTAAAATGACTTCTCATCAAGTGACCAGTTGTTTTCTTGAGCAGTCAGAAAGAAACGTTTTCATTTTGAACAGTTAGGTTGTGGCTTTCAGGATTCATTTAGTCCTGAGCAGATTGTTGACCCACCCCCAGCACAAAGGTCTATATCCCTGTCACTGCTAGTCGCGATTACCCACTTGCGGTTATTGGTCCCAATCTTTTTCGGAACTAAACCTGGCAACATGGTGCTGAGACCCTTGTGGAAATAAGAGAGGATTCTCTGTTGGCATTGTCTGCCTTCTCCAGCATTTTCTGTTTTTAATGAGCTACCTTCTGCTCACCTTTCCAATAGTACCTGATAATCATAGGAAGAGGATATTCAAGCCTAATGCTCTCGATTGTTTCAGTTACCATTGATTTAAAGGAATTTGTTATTGTTGTTGTGGTCACAAATTACAAATCTGTTTCTCTTTAATCCCAGTTGTGATTTGGGCTGCTGTTTGATCCCCTGCTTGATGGACGACTTGACGGATGTGAAACACACTTGTCCATACTGTAAAGCTTTCATATACACGTACAAGCGTTTGTGCTAACAGTGCCACACCAATTATGGCTCTGCGTAAGGAGTATTTGGATAAGCTTAATGTGATCACTTCATGTTCATTTATTTCACTTTATGCACTGCAGTCATGTTATATAGTTGTGATACATTGTAATGTGCTGTAAATATAAGCAACTGTGAATGCCTTACTTGCAGAACCACAACTGATTTTCTGTGTTGCAGAATTTAATAACCTGTTGATTAATTCAATCACCTAATGGAACAGTTACTTACATACAGCAATCCAACTATAGTACTATACATTATTAGCAGAATTGAATCAACAGAATGTACTCTTGTACTTAGTTATAAACATCCCAGGACACTGGATCCTGTTCAGATTTATCTTTGAAATGATATTCTGTTTGGCATCCTGAGCTACTTGTAGGTATTCAATTACAGTATTGAATACTGTTTGTGAAGTAGAGATAGATAACTGGCTTTAGGATATTATCCACCATATGCCTTTGGCCCAAAAACTGTAGTAATATTTTTGTAATGTATCCTGTTTATTTTCCAAAGCATATAGTAGAATTGAATACCAAAATATTACCATACTCTATATAGAAAATTGATGAGTGTGAGCGTACACATTAAATACAGGGAAAGTTAGTATTGCTGTTGTGTGTCCCCGTTACTTCTTAATGGGAACACACAGGGATGTTTTGTAATCAAATTGAATTTAAATTTCTGTAATTTTAAAACTTTTGTCTTATTGCAGTGTTGATGAATCTGTTTATACATCTGTCCTAATGCACAGATCAATGATTGACTTTTTGAATTGATGAAACTATTGTAGATTACTCAGAAAGAGGTATCTGGAATGTATTAAGGGATGCTTCCGAACACGAGCATTTTATTTTGACAAAAGGTAAAGCTGACCGTTCAATCAAGAATGTGCTATAACCAGTTGTTTAATACACATTGATTAATTTCTCTCCTTTATTAATTTCTGAATTATCAATGAGGTTTTTTTAAAAAGAACAGATATGAGAAATGCTGTAATTATCATGAAGGTTAGCACAAAAGTAAGTTACTCAAAATCCTTTTAGCATATAATATTTTTGCAGCAGTAACAAAAAAGAATGTGTGGCACTTAAAAGTCTCGCATTGACCTTGTTTAGATTTTGTGTGGTCAAACTGTTTCTGATGAAATACTGTAAAAAAAGATTTTTTTTCTTTTTATAGTGAGCACAAACAACAAAATTTACGTTTGTATAGCGCCTTTCACGTCCAAAGGCTCTGGACAGTCAGAGTTTCGGACCTGAGCTGGAGGTCGGGATCGGGGATAATCCCTTAATATAAGCTTAATATATTAATATGAAATATTAATATAATATAAATGTACCGTAATCTCTTGATATGTGCTTAATAGTAATGCTTTTGGGAATATTGTAATGGTATGGAAATCTTACTTGGATGTATATTGAGTGTAAATGTAAAAGAAATGCCTGTGACAGCTTGTGCAATTTTTTACAGCATGCAACTGTTACCTTGGCTTGGAATTCACGCAAGGGGTGTGTAAGTCCCACTTTGCAGCACGTTTTTCCTGTTTTCAATATGAAATCTGCAAGAATTGTTAAAACTCTTAAAATTGTTAAAACTACTTTCTCAAAATGAAGGAATGCAATTCACCTTCAGTTATGTTCAATAAGCAAAAGAACTTTAAAGTATTTGGGTGGATCTGACAGAAGGATATGCCCATGTGCCCCAAAGTGAAGGATTTGTATTACTTGTGTCATGTTTTAATGTAATTATTTATTGTGTTTGTACGAGAAAGGAAACCAGTGTTATTTAGGTTTGGCGGTCTTCGATGGTTAGGAAATGTGTTATCTGGGTTATTTCTTTTTCGTTCAAGCCATTTTTGGTAGGTAAGAAAGTCGAAACTGCAGTGATTCTTACTGTGATGATAAAAGCAACAGGAAAACTTAGTAATTGATGTTCTGCTAAGCATGGTAACTGGAAAGCAGAAGTGATTGGGCGTTGCCTGTGCAATGGAGAACTAAAAGTCTCAAATTGTCCTACTAAACCGGGTACATTTACTTTTTTGAATATTGTGTTCACTTGACATGTCTAAATATCCACTTGTGGTTTTGTTAATTGATGCCCTGTTTTGCGATGCATTGTGAAGGGTAGTATGGATTCTAATTTTAGCTGCGTAAGGGACCAAGTTACAAGTTGAATTGTTCATTTGCTATATGCAACCTTCACATGCAAGCACCTTTAGTAAAACGGAGCAATGAAAAGATTGGAAGAGAGGATGCATCACATTTTCTAAGTATAATGGTTTCCGTTCCACCAACCGATTGTAATTTTTTTAATGTGGATTTGAGAGATCACCAATAAAGATTGTTGCTCGTAATGGAAAAAAAATTATTTAGCCAAGAATCATTCTGACCCGAGTTGCAGCTGGTAGGTCAAGGGGGGGGGGGGGGGACTTTGTGTTTAACCTAAGGAATTCAAGTTGAAGATTACACTTTAAGCACTTTTAAAATTGTGATTATGTTCGAATTGTTATTTTTAATACCAATGGGTCAAAATCACAATTAAAAATGTCATGCACACAAGAATGCTCACGTTTTGCACTGTAACGTTTTATGTTAAATGTCTGCCTGTTTCCCTCTCAATTTGAATGACTATATTCTCTATTCAGAATGATTTACAAGACCTTCTTTATCACTATTTTTCATGAGAAGAGGAAGTGAGAGGGAGTCTTAGCATTACTCATAATCCTATTGTGGTAAATGAAGGCTGCCAAACCTAAATCTGTATCATTTTAAAGACATTTTTGTTGGAAAGATATTCCATATACCACAATGGTTGTTACTTTGACAGAATCATTAAAAAAAATAACATTTCTGTACACAATTATTGAGGTCAGAATGAATAGCTCGAGTCAGTTTGTGTGCAAGCTAATGGGGTATTTCCTGCAATCTCATCTAATATGTATAAAGTGTACTACACTTCCTGCTTCTAGATCAATAAATGCTGATGGCACTATTATTCGTCAAGCTCTTAATTTCAATTCCTTTTTAATTTTGTAACCTTTTCTCACGTACGATATTCAGAAACTTAATCGCAGGTAAGAATTTCTTTTAACTTGTGCTCTCGACATGTCTGAGCTCAGTCCATAATTCGTGAGTTAACCGAATGTTATTTTCAACAAGACCCAATTATTTTCTTGAATTCCTGGGATAGTTTTGGAAACGACCCACCAAAACATTCATAGGCAAATAAGGTATGGGATCCAGTGAGTTTTATAGGCAGTCAAATACTGTGCATTAAAACTACAAAGGGTTTAAGATACCCTAGAACGCAAATTTGCCAAAGTCACATGAATAATGTATCTTTTAAGGGGAACTTTGTGCAACTGGTTTGTCTAGATGCAATATATGAAAACATCCAACCATTTTATCAGAATCTTTTGGTTTTATGCTTTAGAAGTGCTTGCAAGATGCAGCTTGTGGTAGCTAGTGCTTTAAGAACTTCCTTTGATAATGAATTTCTACCTCCTGATAATAATTATTTCATTCGTTGAATGTTGTAAACCAGGAAATTCAACTTTAATGCATTGTCTTCATTCAGATCAATTCAGTCAAATGTATTTCTCTAACAGGTTTTACATCCCTAACATAATACAGCCCCATTCCAATTCTCCTAAGAATCCTAGTCGCTACTCACATTCACAACGCAGAAAAGCCCTGATAAAAGTGAGGTGCTACACAGAATAAAGAATTTTCAACTTCCACTAGAAACGTATTGAATCTAAAGGAATAAATGCTAAGGGGCAATTAAAATGTGGGTGAAAGGTAAGGTTTATTTACAAATCCGACAGATTGTCTACGAGTAGAACCGTGCGTACACTCTGTTTCATTATTTTCTTCATGAGCTGGCAATGTTATGATTTGAATTCACTCTATTACTCAATCCCTCCATCGATGTCCACACTCTTGATTGCAGCACTTGTAAAATGTAGTCATAGGTTCATCGGCAGACCTGGTTTGTATCTGCATGAAGTATGCTCGAGGATGTTCACATTTAGGACATTTTTCTGTGTAAACATATGAAAAGGTGAGAAATTACTTTGCGTAAACGGACTGTGTACCTTAATAACGCAGTGATAACCAGGTCACTCTGACACTGTACAATGGCTTTCTGTGTAGATTGTACACCATTAAGCAACTCGATTTGCTCAAGGGTTTGCAATTTTGTGTGTGCCCAACCAGGTCTCTTGTAATTCTGAAAGGTTTCCACTATAATCCCAAAAGATGATTATTATTATTATTAAATAGAAATGGAAAAAATGTGCTGATGGCTGATATATTTATCCAATGATCAAGTGAGTCATCAATCTCCAGTCTATGCTGAATTATCTGATTTGGGGAGATGGAAGATGCCTAGATTGAGCAGTGATGAAATCAGCCATCAACCCAATTAATCCCGTGGGAATGTGGGTTTGAGTCGATAGATTCTCCATTCATTTTTCAAAACAGTTTGAACGCAGCCTAGAGCTATTTGTTGAGACTTGTTCCTTGCCCCAAAACATTGGCATTTCGGGATAGAGGTTCAGAATATTGTTGGGCACCTGTGCAATATTTACGATTCCCAAAATGCTGCAAATGGAAGATGCGTCAACGCTGTATTAGTTGTGCTCGTGTGAAGGTACATTTTGATTCATAGCCTACCTGGCGTCGAGTCAACATTTTCCCAAGCAGCAGCACCACCCAACACGTCGTCAACTTCTTTTAGTTTGGGATATTTTCTGTTGGTTATCTGCAGCAGCCAAAGAATAAGTTACCAAATATTTGTGGCACGTTCAAGCAAGTGCAACGCATAGAAACGGCAAACGTCGTTTAATTCCGACCTCCTCCCCTTAATGCGGTGGTGAGCGACCGCTTTGGTTGGCCGACAAAAATAGATGGAATATTTCTTGGGTTTATGCTTCAGTTTTAGGCTATTTCGTGATATGTGCGCGGGCCTGGCTCAGCAGTAGCACTCTCGCCTCCGAGTCAGAGGGATGAGGTGGTGGATTCAAGCCGCGCTTTGTGACCTGGAATCGCATAGTCTTAATGCAGTGCTGGGGCGGGGGTGGGGGGGGGGAGGGTGTGTGTGTGTGTGTTGCATTGTCGGAGGTGCCGTCCGTTCAGATGAGACGTTAAACCGAGGACCCATCTGCCTGCTCAGGTGGGCGTTTAAAAAAAAAAAAAAAAAAAATCTCACGGCGCTATTCGGAAAGAGGGAGTTTCTCCCTCCCGGTGTCCTGCCCGAAAAATCACTCAAATACATAAACAAACAAATTAATAAATTAATAAATAAATAAGTAACTGGCCGCCCACAAACACGGCTGTTTGCGGGACGCTGCCGGGTGCCGTCGGCCCCGCTGCGTCTCGCCCACGGAAACGACAGCCGGTCCGCTTGGCGGTAATAATCTGCGCCGCTCTGTTTACTGGAGGGTGTGATACGGCGCTATATTCAAACGGAAGGATTATTATTTCTAATATGAATGGTTATTTTGCGCAACACTGAAAAGGTCTCACTGAACCCCCCCCAGTGTACATGGGGAGGTCCCTCTGTACAGCTCAAGCTTCCCTACCCCCCCCCCACACCACCACCACCAAACCCCCACCACCACCAACCCCCCCACCACCACCACCAAACCCACCCCCCCCCACACCACACCACCACCCCCCCCCACACCACCAACCCCACGCCACCCACCACCCCCCACACCCCACCCCACCACCCCCCCCCCCCCCCACCAACCCCCCCCCCCCCGCAGGGGTGAGAGGGCTATGTTGACCCCCGGCCTCTGACCTTGCGGGTGATGTTGTGAACATAGGGACAGGTGTTACAGGCGAAACGATAGCATTTCTGACCCTCCTCCACGATCAGCACATTGCCACAGGTGGGGCAGAAGAGCAGCATCTCCCCCCTCCCCTGTCTCCCCTCCTCCCCCCCCTCCTCCCCCTCTCTCCCCCCTCCCGCTCTCTTCCCCTTTCTCCTCAGTGGCGGTGGAGCCGAACCTTTTAGAACCGGAAGGCGCAATCGCCGGAAGCGCCCGCCCGCCGGAAGCGCCCGACCGCCGGAAGTGTCGGCCGCCGCCGGAAACCGGAAGTGGTCGGGGATGGACCTGGTGAGCGCATCGCCCAACCGACGAATCTAACAACAACAACAACCACCAACGCCACCAACACCACCATCATCATCATCATCGCCGCCACCACCACCGCCATCATCATCATCTGAGCTAATTTGAGGAGCCGGGGGATGGCGGAAGACGCTGTAGACATTAAAGAGGAGGAGGAGAAGGAGGAGGAGGAGAGAAGGGAAGGAGGAGATGATGATGATGACGATGATGACGATGGTGGCGGACAAGGAAAGGAGGAGGAGGAGGAGGAGGAGGAGGAGTTGTCACACGCTGATATCCTGGACCTGTTTCAGGAGGGTCTGGTCAGGATAGTCCAGGATCCTTTACTGTGCGATCTGCCCGTCCAGGTGCGTGTCAACCATCACCGCAATCGGCCACTGCTGTAACCAGATTAACGATGAAAATAATAATAACAATACGACTATAATACCCATAGCAATTAATAACCACGACCGCAGTGCAATAACTATCAATAATAATCACAATGGCAGTGCACTGATTAGTAATAATAAGCACAATAATGGCATAATGATAATTGATAATGATGTGATCGTCGCAATGAATGATAATAATTAGTAATAGTAACATATAATTAATGAGAACCCCAATTACTCATCGTATATTAATAATCATGATATAATAATAAGTAATAATAATATAACAATCGTAATAACAACTGATAATCATATAATAATAACCATAACCACAATAATGACACTTAATAATCATCATCATGATAATAATCCTTGCATTTGATAACAGGGTCTTATTGCGCCGTCTCAAAGCGCTTCCATCACAGGATCTCACTGTAAAGTTTTGAGGTTTTCACGAAGGGAAAACGAGTTGCTTTCCTTTGTGGCTGTTACCTGTTTGGAAATGAAACTGTTATCACTCGCGCCGACAATTCTACTGGCGCCCTGGGACGTATTTTCGACCCGAAGGGCGTTTATACAATTGTAATTTGTTGTTGCTGTGGTTGTAAAGTGAATTGACAGTGTGTTTTGTGGGCAAAACTATCTTTCTTGTTGAGATAAAATCAAGCAATCATTTCTATAAGGAGCACCTACGCAGAAAATCACACTTGGTGCGATCCATATCCGTTTCGCCCACAAAACATACAGTCGGTTCACTTTACAGTGTATTCTGCGAAGCGCTTTGAGACATCTCTCGAAGATGTACAGTCAATTTACTTTACAGTATATTCTGTGAAGCGCTTTGAGACGTCCAGAAGATGTGATAAGGCGCTGTATCAAATGCAAGGAATATTATTATAGATGTGATAAGGCGATATATCAAATGCCAGGAATATTATTATTATTATCTGCACATTTTATTGGTCAGTAACTTTTGAGGTTAAACCCAGTGAATTTGTGTATCTAATGAACTTTATTTTGGAATTATTGAGCTGAAGCAGACAGAGGGGTCAATCTGCACCGATCTCTAAAAATAACACTTTTTATTGCTTACTTTTCCCCCTGTACACGAATATAAAAAGATTGCTATTTTCAGAGATTGGCCTGTAATGGAGCTGAAAATGCCTTTGTGCTTATAACCTTTAAGCTTTCTGAAGAAGTCTTTGTTTAATATCAGCTCTGCATAATAATCTTTGCATTTGATACAGCGCCTTATCACATTGTTGGTCACTTGAATTTTGCTTTTATGCAGGTTACTTTGGAAGAGATAAATTCACAGGTTGCACTGGAGTATGGGCAGGCAATGACTGTCAAAGTAAAGAAAGGAGATGATGAAATTATGCGTGAGTACATTTTGTTTTCCAGTACTGCACTTTTTCAAAGTGGGAAGGATTCAAGTCAGCAGGTTGCTTTCTTTTGTAACTGTTACCTGTTTGAAAATGAAGCTCTTATCACTTGCGCCTACAATTCTATGAGTGTTCACTACATTCAGCAGAAGAATGCTTCTTGTCTGTAATTAGCAGGTGCCTACATTTTAACGGAGCTTGATAATGATTGCTTTCTTTCTTACCTTCCTCAGCTATCGTTGTGATTCAGAATGACAATGTCCTGGACCTGNAAAAAGCCATTCAGAGATATGTACAACTGAAACAAGAGCGCGAAGGAGGAACACAGTATATTAGCTGGTAAAAAAAAAACCTTCAAAAATAAAATCAATTTAAAAAATAACGATATGGTCACTGAATCCACGACTGTGGGACACTGCTGTGCTCAATTGGCTGATGCATTCCGCCTTCAAAATATACAGTCAATTCACTTTACAGTATATTACTGTGAAGTGTCTTGAGACGTCTTGAAGATGTGATAAGGCGCTGTTTCAAATGCAAGGATTATTGTTACAAATTAGCTTGTGTAAGACATTTTCTGATGACAGAGCAACTGAGCTGAAGTTTGGATGACATATAACTAAAGATCTGTTACATCCATCAAGCCCCCACTCCTTAGTATTAATTATTTCTGTGACTGCTGCCATGATAACCTGCAAAGTTTTCAGGGTGGGCATCTCAAAGCGTGTCAACAAGATACCCTGCAAAGTGTAGCGACTCTATCTTGTCGACAAATATTTCCATTCAGTTCATAATCACGTGTGGAAAATCGGGATTCTTTACTTGATTCAACAAGAGTTGCATTTACGTAGAGCCCCTCACACGGGGTAGGTCCCAGAGCGCTTGACAGTGCACAGTAGAAACGTATAGGGAAAAGTGTATCAATGAGTTATGTGCGATGCTGTACAATGATCACTGTTTTTATATTTTGAACAGGAGGTATGTCTGGCGGACTTATCATCTGACGTTCGATGGACAAAAACTAACCGATGACAAAAAGAAACTCAAAGAGTAAGTGTTAAGAAAACAAACAGAATCTTTTATTCTCCTCAATTCATTCGAAACTGCTGGCGATTGGCTTCCTTTTATCGTTCCCCGCTGGGCTCGTTTTTTTCGTTTGTTTTCACGAAAGCCATGCGACCGCTGCGTCCGTGCTAAGATCTCATTGTAAAATATAATTAAAATGGTAGATCTACCAGATAATAATCTTTTTCGTTTGTTAGAGCATGTGTTCGCATGTTTGCGTTGTTCGGGAGGGAGGGGGGGAGAGGCGAGAAAGAATCCTGTCTTCAGGCAAAACTGGCAAAAAAAACATGCAGTGTGTCGCGAGTCCTCCAGAGGCAATAGGGCTACATTACTGTAAGATTAATCATGTCTGAAGTAAATACAGCCCAGTCCATGTTGCTCCATGAATTCCAGCAAAGGATCGAAAAATAGTCTGTACAAATGAGCACGAAACAATAAAGGTGTTTCTTGAAGAACGAAACTGCGAGGGTATCCTGACCCCCCCCCCCCCCTCAAAATGTAACGTTTCTGGTTACAGCTACGGCATACGGAACCGAGATGAAGTTACCTTCATAAAGAAACTTCACAACAAATAAAAGGTTGGCATTTCTTTCAATAGTTCAGGGAGGGGGGGCTGGGGGGAAGGGTTTAAGGTATTTTCTTTTTACTTTCAAGGGGGGAGGCTTTTAATAATCCGTTCATTTGATAGAGCGCCTTATCACGTCGTTGAGACGTCTCAAAGCGCATCACAAGATATACTGTAAAGTGTAGTGACTATTTTATGGGCGAAATGCAGCAGACAGTTGCTCACAGCAGTGTCCCACAAACAGTGAATGACCCAATTTTTTTTTGAGTTTATTACCCCGGAAGTGATCCGCCAATTGACTAACAAGCGGGTTCCTACTTACCTCTAAGTAAACAGAGGCGTGTGGAATAAGGAAACTTGCCTAAGGTTTCCTCCCTGCCCGGGAATCAAACCCAGGTCCTTTATTAAGAAGCTCCACTCACTTTGTCACTGTGTAGTATATCAGAACTTGCAATTGAGAGATACAGTTTTGTAATTCCTGGCTGTCTTTTAATGGATATTTTTGTACTTTAGGCTTTTCCATGAGGACTATTTGATCGATGCTTTCATTCAGAATCTATATGACTGTTGCATTGAACTTGTACAGATTCACTTCCACTTTTCCCTGTTTTCAGTGAAAGGCCTTTTCTGAATCCGACTACTAGGGAAGAAGAGAATTCGCCTAGAATTGTCATGTCAAAGAAGAATAGCGTTCTGAAAACTAATGTTATTTATAAATGTACATTATATAGGATATTGTACATAGAATAAGTANTTTTTTCAACAGAATAAAAGTTTTTTTGGTTGTCTTAATGAGCATTTTGCAGCCTTCAGTATTTGATTTCATGTTGTTATTTAATTACTAGCTGAAGTCCTGTAGCTCAGTGGTTAGAGCACTCGCTTTACAAGCGAGAGACCTGGGTTCGATTCCCGGCAGGGCTAAACCTTGGGCAAGTTTCCTTACTCCACACACCTGATAATAATCCCTCAAGAAAAAAATAAAAAAAATAATTTTGTCACTCAATCCACGACTGTTTGTGGGGACGCCGCTGTGTGCAATTGGCTGCTGCGTTTCGCCCACAAATATACAGTCAATTCACTTTACAGTATATTTTGTGAAGCGCTTTGAGACGTCTCAACGTGATAAAGCGCTTTATCAAATGCAAGGATTATTAATATTTATTGTTACTAGCTGTACCTGTTGCAGCTTCACTTGCAATCAAAGGCTCCAATATGGAATGTAGATTGTAGACAAACAGACAGACATTTCGTCTTTAACCATACTCAGGTGGGAGAACTCCTGTGGGAGACCTCAGTGGGAGGATTCCTGCTGGGTGGTCTACTTGTTGGAGTGCATACAAGTGTGATGAGCTTGTTTAAGGCATAGCTTTTCTCCGCTAATTTGTTGCAGGATATATTATAGGTACAGTCAGATTTATCTCTAGAAGGGTGTGTGATTTCCTCTGTCGCTACTTCGATGCAGAATGCCACGCATACCTTTTTGGGGGACTTAATTGCAGCATTTTTAAAAATATATGAATATAGCTCATCAACGATAGGAGATTCCCCCACCACCCCCCCAAAAAAAATACGCCCATGACACTCCGCCATGCAAGGCTTTTCCGATGAGGTATAAATCATGTCTCTATGTCAAATCGGTTATTGGGTTCTTGGCAGACATTTCGTCTATTAGTATAGAAGATAATATTCTGAGTGTAGTCAGGGAAGGCCGGATGTGCTGTGACAATGTCCTTGGTTAGTGACACACAAACTATCAGCAGGGCAAAATGTTGGGCAAGTTTGCTAACTCCACGCCTCTGTTTACCTCGCAGTAAGTAGGAACCCAGTTGTTGGTCGATTGGCGGATCCCTTTTCTGGGGGCAATAATTCCTTCAAAAATTAATAATTTGATCACTCAATCCACTAGAATATGCAGCGCAGAAACAGGCCAACTGGTCTATGTCGGTGTTTATGCTCCACATGAGCCTCCTCCTGCCATTCCTCAACTGAGCCTTCAAGCACAACCTTCTATTCCTTTCTCCCCCATGTACCTCTCCAGCTTCCCCTTAACAACTCAACAACTCTTTATGGTGGCATGTTCCACATTCCCACTACTCTCTGTGTGAAGAAATGTCTTCTAACTTAACTATTTGAACTATTTGTGACCATTTTAGTCACTTCCTCAACTAAGCCTGCGAGGATAACCTTCTAACACGCAATACAGTCAGATTTGAGAAATGGCTCAGCTGATTGACAAGGAGTGGCAAGGACTCGGAAGTATTTGCTTGAAAACCCAACACTATTTTCATTGGACAATGGTCATATGTATGTATGCATGTATGGATGCAGCAGGTATAAAAGTAAGATTAAATTGAGCAAGGTGGGAGCTTGTGGTTGGATTTGCAGATTAAACTTGACTCTTTTCTTAGGAAAGAAAAAACCCACTAAAGGTAAGTGCTCTTTTCCTTGATTGTGTTCATACCAAATTTGCAGATTGCCTCGTGCTGATCAGTAAATGTAAAACAAGAGAATAAAGCAGAATAAACTGGTCTGGGTGAAAGTTTCAAGGTTCCTTTTTTGGGTGCTGTGCTATTAGATCTTGCTAGTAAATTGTGACCAAGGAACCCAAACGGGCCGGGAATGGGGAGAGGGTAATTTATTTTTGTCGGAGGGAATAAAATGTAATGACCCTCAATGGTGAGTATATTTCTAAACGCTGGAAATGGGAAGATTGTGGAGTCCTGTAGCTCGTGGTAAGACCGCTCACCTTGCAAGCGAGACACCTGGATTTAATTCCCGGCAGGACGAAACCTTGGGCAAGTTTCCTTACTCCACACACCTAATAATAATCCCTCAAGAAAAAAAACAGTAATTAATTGATCACTTCAATCCACGACTGTTTGTGGGGACGCTGCTGTGCACAATTGGCTGCCTCGTTTCGCCCACAAATATACAGTCAATTCACTTTACAGCATATTCTGTGAAGCGCTTTGAGATGTCCAGAAGACGTGAAAAGCGCTATATCAAATGCAAGGATTATTATTATTATATTAACATTTATTATAAGATTTACCACCCGACAAGCCGAGGAGCACTTTTGCTCAAAATAAAAACTATTTTGAGTTAAGCGTCAATTTGAATATAATGAGGCATCTTATAATAATACCGAGCCCTAGTTGGGTGATATTATTATTTATAACAGTTAGATAGTTGGATTTTTTGTAATCTTTTATTAAATTAATCGGGTAAACACAGTCTGTGACCTCACAGAATCATAGAATCTTACTGAAGGAGGCCATTCGACCCATCGTGCTCTTTGAAAGACCCATGAAACTACTCCCAAATCCCCCGCTCTTCCACCATAAGTGTTACCTCTTCAAATACCTACCCAGTGCACTGACCCAAATACCAGTCTAACCTACTTTAACCTGTTCTATCGATACCAACCCCTAAAAGACATCGTAATATTCAGTGCCATTTTTTTAAAATTTGATCTTAACTTTCCCCGTTTTTTAATGTAAAAAAAAATCATTGTGTGTTTCCTTCTTTAGAATTTCTTTCTTTTGAGAACAACTTAATGATCCTGATCCAGATTAATTCTGTTAACTTGGTGCCTTAATCTGCAGAAACCTGTTAATCCAGTTTATGCAAATTATTATGATGGGAAACCATGTGGAAATTTGTTTTTTTCTCTCTTATGGTATTTTATCTCTTGGTTTCATGCCTACCAACAACTTTTGGTATGTGGCAGAATTCCTGGTGTTTGATCAAAAGGCAAAGATTACAATTAAAGAAGTGTAAGGTGTACAACTACAATAACTAGTAAATATGATTTTCATGTAGAAATGGTTTCAGTCCAGAATTGGATTAGAAATACAGGAGGCCATTCAGCCCAGTTCTGGCCTATTCTGATTCTGTAATTTTATTAAATCATGACCGATCTTGTATTCCCATTTCTTACCTTTTCTCCATTAATATTCCTTGCTTCTCAAGTATCGCTCTCCCTTTTAAACACCACCTTTTGGGGTTATGCAATGCTCAGAACACAGTCTAAAGGCAGAGGATTTTCTTAGCTGGGATTACATTTGATACGTAGAATCCTGCAAAAAAGCTATAACCTGTTGTCTTGAGTTTCAGGTGACATGTATGCCAAAAACAATCCTAGCGCACCCCCCGCATACAGTGAGACATTTCAACCACCATTCGTTCAGGTCCAGGAATAGTGGTGGTTGGAGGCAGTTCAGGTGAGTCACATGTAAGAATTATTATAATAATAATTATTATTATACAGTTGTCATAGAGCTGTACTTACAAGCTTTTTTTTGCAGTTGGGGATCATCCGACACGAATGACTTGCCCGGCCTGTAAAGAACAAATTATTACGAATATCCACCACATGCCGGGAGCATTGACATGGCTCGTATGTTCTGGTTTGGCTTTGTTTGGGTAGGTTTTCCTAATAGCAATGTTCTTTCCCTGGAGAATCCCTGAAATCTGGTTCTAAGCAGTTGTTGATAGTCAATTGGCGGATGGCTTTTCCGGTGGTAATACTCCCTTTAGAAAAAAATTGGTCATTCAATCCACGACTGTTTGTGGGGACGCTGCTGTGCGCGATTGGCTGCTGTGTTTCGCCCACAAAATATACAGTCAATTCACTTTACGCTGTATTCTGTGAAGCCCTTCGAGACACCTCAATGACGTGATAAGGCTCTGTATCAAATGCAAGGATTATTATATGTGGGAGTCATATATGGATATTTTTTCCTTTTTAAAAGGCAACTTTTTTTCCCAGTCAAATACAGTACTTTAAATTATTTCTCTTAAATTCACAGCTGAAATATATTCTCCTAATACCTCCAATTGACGCAACCGTTTATCTCCGCTATCCAAACCCACCTCTGGTTCTCTGTCAGGCCATAATCTTTTTACAATTGACTGCTCTAATTACTGTGCCTTTGTGTTGTTTGACCTTCTCATTAAAATAACCCCCAGGCAGTTCCTAAAATCATCCTCAGTGTTCTTTGCAAATCTTTGTGTTGTGGTGTTTGTTGGGACATCGTCCCAATGTGAAAGGCGCTATACAAATGTCATCTTGTTGTTGTTGTTGTTGTTTGAAAGATCTCGAAGC
Source organism: Callorhinchus milii (assembly GCF_018977255.1). Lineage (NCBI taxonomy): Eukaryota > Metazoa > Chordata > Chondrichthyes > Chimaeriformes > Callorhinchidae > Callorhinchus > Callorhinchus milii. The sequence goes on from NW_024704757.1 coordinate 14,994,503, forward strand.
AGCACTTGACACTTGTTCTTGTCCTGACAGATTTGTGGTTGGCTGCTGTTTGATTCCCTTTTTCATGGACTCTCTCCAGGATGTGAAACACACTTGTCCAAACTGTAGCATGTACATCGGTACCTTCAAACGCTTGTAAAGAACCCACTTCAAGAGCCATTCACGTTTCAAGAATAATTCGGATTATGACACATTAGCAAAGAGTTCGCAATGTACATGCGTATTTGCTCACATGACGACTTAAATTGCCTCGAGTCCTGGTGATTTATAGCTGGCCTTTCCCATGCAAACCTTTCAACTTTCCCTGGTGTCAATCTGACTCATTTGGTGCCTCTGAGTTAGAAGGTTATGGGTTCAAGCCCCAATTTTGGACTTTAAGCTCATACCCATCTATGTTATCTGGATGCAAAATTATAGATTTTTGCACATTTGCTTAATATCCAAGTTGTTGTTGTTATATTACATTTATTCACAAACATCCTTTTATAGGCATTATCCCAATCTGTTTTTTAATGCAACTTTTCATACGAGTGCAATACGTGCAAATTAAATTTGAGTGATTTTTAGAATAAAATTAATTGTGTTTAGGAATAATAAAGGGATTAGGAACGTAATAGTGTGTTTTTTTTCAACATGTAAAAGGAGGCTGTAGATGTATTTAATTGGGAATAAAAAGTTTGAGATGTATTCTTTCAGTGTGTCATAAAAATAATGTGCCCTTATTATATGCAAATCATGAGATGATAACAAGCTCCTACTTGCTGTTCGATGAATGTTAACTAATGTCTTAGTCTCCCCTCATCTGCCAGAAAACAGCAATTCGAATGACGTTTGTTGCTTTCTTGTAAACTCACAACACACAACACTTGCGCCTCACATTAGGGTAAAAAAATTAAACGCTGTGGTAACAGGAAGCACAGGGAGGAAAAATGTTAGGCACAAATTCACGGTGAGTCAGAGGATTGGCATTTCATAGAATCATAGAATCCTTCAGCACAGAAGGAGGCCATTTGGCCCATTGTGCCTTTGCTGCTCTTTCAAAGAGTTACCAACTGATCCCACTCCTACGCTCTTATCCCACAGCCCTGCACATTCTTCCTTCCCAGACTTAGGAGGCGGCGGGTGGGTGGGGGTTGTTGTGGGGGGGGGGTGGGTGTTGTTGGGGGGGGTCGGGGTTGAATTTTCAATGCGCGAAGTACGCTCACACTATTGTAACATTAGACTGAAGAGATTCAGTGCAAGTTATTAAGCCAAGTATTGCAGTTTTCTGCCTGACTTGAATTGTTAGCGCTGTCCTGACAGACTGTCTGTCGGACATCAAGTCCTGGATGAGGGCAAATTTCCTACAGTTGTGAACGAGTGAACGAATGTGAACGAGACTGAGGCCCTCCTGATTGGCTCACGCCAGCGCCTCCGCACCTCAGGCTCTGGCAGCATCAACCTCCATGGTTGCACACGACAACTGACCAAGCCAGTCAGGAACCTGGGTGTCTTGTTCGACCCTCAACTTCTTTTCTCCCCCCCATCCAAGCCATGACCCGCTCTGCCCTCCCTCACCTCCGTAACATCGCCCGACTCCACCACTACCTCACCCCTCAGGCCACTGAAACTCTTGTTCATGTTTTCATCACCTCCAGGCTCGACTGAGCAAACTCCCTGGTTGTCGGCCTTCCCAACTCCTCCCTCCACAGGCTGCAGATAATCCAGAACTCTGCAGCCCGTGTCCTCTCCGCACCAAACTCCATGACCCCCTCTCCCCCACTCTCGCCCGACTCCATTGGCTCCCTATCCTTCAGAGGATCCAGTTCAAGATCCTGGTCCTCACATACAAAGCCCTCCATGGTCTCGCCCACACTACCTCTGCGACCTCCTAACCCCCAACCAACCCACCCGCTCCCTCTGCTCAGCCGGCTCTGGCTGCTCCATGTCCCCCGACCCACCCGTCCATCATTGGCAGGAAAACCTTCAGCCACTCTGCTCCCAACCTCTGGAATTCCATCCCCCAGTCACTCCGCCTCGCCCCCTCCTTTGCCTCCTTCAAGTCCCACCTCAAGACCCTCCTCCTCGACCATGCCATCGGCCCCCTCCCTTCCCTTCTACCCCCTGACCCCAGCTTGGGTCTGAAATGCTGTACTCTGTCCAGCGCTTTGGGACATCCTCCCGACGTGAAACGTGCTATACACATGTAATCTTGTGTTGTTGTTGGTGAAGAAAGGGAAGAGATTAATGAGGCAATTAACCTCACAGCTGGTGCCTTAATTGTAATCATTGTTGCAAGAACTTCCAGGCCACTGAACCTTATTGGAACACTTGGCAGGCTTTCCGAGCCAACACAAGAGGTCAGTTATTCACCATGGCGTTGGCAGCCATTGCAATCACCTTACTGACCACAAGAACTTGCATTGATACAGCGCCCCTCACGCAGAGTAGGGTCCCAGAGCGCTGGACAGAGGCGGAGCACGACACCGAGCTGGGGGTGGGGGGGCTGATGGGGGGGCGGTGACCGTACACACGGTCAAAGAGGAAAGTCTTCGGACCTGACCTGAAGCCGGGGAAGGAAGGATAGAGGAAGAGTGTTCCAGAATTTCGGGGCGTACCGATCAAGCCGTTCTGCAAGTCCTCTTGTGTGGCAAACGTGTTTTAAATGTTTTGCGCGATCAAATGTCAAAGCCCGATAAAGAGATCACTTTCTGCTGATTTCTCTCAACTTTCCCGTTCTCTGTTCTCTTTTCTTGTTCGGTTGGTTTTATTTCTGGCATCTCCTTTCAGTAGCTCTCCTTCCCTCTATTGGCCAAGAGAGGAGCAGCCTCGGTGCAATGTCAAATGATTCGTTGCCATAAAATCAGATTATCCTCTTTTTCCCCCACTTTTAAACGGATAATAAGCCTGGCATTTGATCCAGCGCCTTGTCATGTCTTCGAGACGTCTCAAAGCGCTTCGCTGGTTATACGGTAAAGTGAATCGACTGTGTAATTTGTGGGCGAAACGCGGCAGCCAATCGCGCACAGCCAGGATTATTATTATTAAATCAAACGAAAGGATTATTATTGTTATTATTATTATTATTATTGCATTGACGCACCATGCAATTGGTTTGCTTTAGAGAGGGCATAAATGTTGGAGAGTTTTTTTAAATAAGGGGTTAAAAACCCAATAGACCCAGTTCATTGGATGTATATGCAGTATAATTTATTGACCCCCTTGCACTGCCGGAACCAAAGCTACCAGTGTGACAGAAATTCAGAATTAGAAACCAGATACTTAACTTACTCCAGATCACTCTCACTGGAAATGAGGAAACTGTCCTGGAACTTTTAAACCAAATTCCTCATCAGGTTTAAAAATTCAGTGGACTTGGCTACGCAATAGATGGATTTATTTCAGCTCAGTTCTCACTTACACTTCACCCTGTGGAATGATTTGGTCCCGAAATACCTTTTGGAGTTGGGGTTCAAAACGGAATTGATGTCGGAGATGCTTTTCCTTCGGATGAGACGTTAAAGTGAGGTCCCTCTCGGTGTTGGTTGAGATGGACGTTAAAGGTCCCACGGAGGCTAATCAGAAAGAGAACAGAGTTTCTTTCTCCTGGTGTCCTGGCCACCAATCCTCCGGATAAAATTGGTCTCTCACTTCACGGCTGTTTGCGGTCTATTGTTATGTGCTAATTGCCCAGAGAGTTCACCTACAAAATGCACAGTCACTACTCTTTACAGAAACGTTGTGAAGCAACTTGAGAGGTTCTGAATGATTTGGGGCGCTGTATCAAAGGCAAAGGTTATTGTAATTATTGTTATTGTTAGGAATCCCTTGCTGTTTGGTGCCTTTTATTGCCGCTGTTGCGCAATTGACTGCTGCGTTTCACCCACAAGACACACAGTCAATCCACTTTACATTATATTCCGCGAAGCGCAAATTGAGACGTTTCAACGACGTGATAAGGCGCTATATCAAATGGAAGCATTATTATTACTATTGTTGTTATTATTGTATTGGGACGTTCCGTTGATCTTTCGAGTGACTTTGACCTTTAATGTGGTCGGTTTGTTATTTGGATAGATCTCATCTTTCTGAACATTTAACCAGGAAACTTTTGGAAAGTTTTTCTTCCCCAAGCAACGGGATTATTAAGGTAACCTGAGACGTGCAGGATTGGCTGAAAATTTTGAGCTTCCCCCTTTCCCCTCCCTCTCCCTCCCTCCCTCCCTCCCCTCCTGCTCACGTCTGGTGGAAGGAGTCAAATATCCTGAAATCTTTGGCAGAATAAGGATTCCTTTCACTGTGGCTAAAGAGGAGCCTTGTGGAGCAAAGACCCCATGTTGTGGGGCTTTGCAACTTAGCCCTCATCGAGGAGACCGACACAATGATAAGTTTGCAAGGAGTTGTCTTTCTGTGCATTGTTGCAGGCACGTTAGCAGGTAAGTACTAACATTTATATATAATATATATATACATATACATGTGTGTGTGTATGCAGATCCAGATCATGCTGATTAATTAGTAATTTGCCCACAAATCAATTCAGTAGCAATACTGAATTATCTCCGGAATTTCAAGAGTCATTTATTGAACAGCAAACAAAAAAGCCCATCACAGTTAAGTCAACTGGATTCAGATGCTTTACTTGCAGTGAGTTTGCGTGCAAAAGCCATGCAACGATAGACCGCTCGTATTCCGTGTGTAAAAGTTGTTTCCTGCGTGAAAAAGAGAGTCGCTACATCATTTGAGTCTACTGTTAGAGGCGATTTGTACCCCATTCTCTCCTCCTCCCCCCATGTGTTTAATGCATCTGGGATTAAACAGATCTGCACATTGGGGATCAACTGGGACAGAGAGAGAGAGGAGGGAGGGAGGGAGAGAGAGAGGTGGTGGAGCGCATCTGGGAGTGAAATTGGGAGGACAAATCTCTGTGCTTAATTTCTTGCGAATGTTTGCGTAAAATTGCGAATCCTGTGCTGGAAACTCTACAGTGTGAATCAGATTGAATTGCTGCAGCTGAGGCTGTTTTTTTTTTTTTGCCTCGTACTGTACGTTGGAGATGTGTCTGAGACTGACATTACTGCTTTGTCCATGCTGCAAGCAGCTGCCTAACCCCAGAGGAAGTGAGCAGCTAATTCATCATTCACTTTATTTATTAACCTATTAATTTCCAGTGGACACTGATCTAAGCTTTTCCTGGCCTCTTTGATTGCTTTAATTATACCAAGTGGCTTTTTACTACTACTACTAATAATAATAATAACAACAACAATCCTAATCCTTGCATTTGATGTAGCGCCTTATCACATCGTCGAGACGTCTCAAATCGCTTCACACGCTACGCCGTTAAATGGATTTAACCGTGTATTTTGTGGGTGAAACGCAGTAGCCAGTCGCGCAATGCAGGTGGATGTTAAAGAGTTGAGTGACACGTCGTGGAGGACAGTATCCCCCGAGGGCTTGAAAGTGATGGGGTGGAGGGGAGGGGAGAAAAATTATTGGCTGGGTTGAAGAGACGTTCAGGCAGGAATGAAAAAAAGGTGAGATAGAGATGGGAGGCGGGTGGGAAGGTGAGAGATCGCTCTTTCACGCGATATTTGTTATCAGCCTGTTCTACGATCGATCAGAAAAAAAGAATTTTCCAGTTTAGGAAGGTTGTTGGTCGGTGAAGAGCTAATCGGTGATTTCTCTCCACATCTCCTTCTTTCTCTCCAGGTCACGCAACGAAGTCCCAGCCGAAGACTGTTTCGTGCGCGAGAGCTTGCACAGGTAAGCATCCTGACGGGGAAATCACAAGCTGGATCAAAAAACGACGCTCCTTTCACAGCTGGGTCTGGATTTGCCCTGTTTGTACACCATTTTTAATGGGAGTCAGTCCTGTAGCTCAGTGGTTAGAGCGCTCGCCTCACAAGCGAGAGGGTTCGATTCCCAGGCAGGGCGAAATGTCAGGTAAGTTTCCTTACTCCACACGTGCTCCTCCGTTTACCTAGCAGTAGCTAGGAACCCAGTTGTTAGTTGATTGGCTTTCCAGGGGTAAATCAAACACGGGTCCTCTCGTAAACGTTACTACAAATGTAAAATGTATTTTGTTTAAAACTGCTTCACTGTTGAAGATCTTCAATGTGATGCTTTACCTTCTCCCGCTGTTGCTTCTTGTAGCCTGGGATCCTGCGCTGTCTTTAACAATACATTCCTCCCCGACCTGAAAGGCACTCAACGCCGAATCCAAGGATCATTAAAGATGAGATTCTTACGATGTGTTGTTTTCCCGCTTAGGTACCAATCGACTGAATTACCAGAAAGGTTTCAGATACACCTACAAGTACACGGCTGCTACAAACACCTTCTTGCAAGGCCAAGCCTATGAGAGCAGCGGACTGGCAGTCGAAAGTTTAGTGAAAGTTGACGTTCTTGACAAGTGTCAGATGGTCTTATCGGTAATGCCCTCCTCTCCTTGCCTTTTCTTTCACCTTCCTTATTAGTGTCTTGACCATCAGTCAGGAGCTTTTTCTTGGTGAAGTTTCCTTCAATGCAGCGTAGGCAGGCGGTGGAGAGTTTGACCAGGCACGACTACAGAATGTAAAGCAACAGCGATTAAAGACATAGAGCAACAGCAGCTGTCTGTAGCAGGGAAACAGAGTCATAGAATATTACAGCACTGAAGGAGGCCATTCAGCCCATCGTGCCTGTGCCAGCTCTTTGGAAGAGTTATCCAACTAGTCCCACTCCCCTACTCTTACCCCCGTAGCCCTGCAAAGTTTTGCTTTTTAAGTACCTATCCAATTCCCTTTTGAAAGCTACTACCTGTTGACTGGATTGTAGGAATTCACAGTGTGGCGGCGCGGCGTGAGCCTAAGCTACCGATTTAACACTGGAAAGTTTGACGTCTTGCATGGCAACCCCAAAAACTGAACGGAGGGTTCCTTATGCAGAAGCCTCTGTTCACAGCGTGCTGACACTGTTCTTTCCTGGTTTTGCTCTCGGATTTGCCTGTCACGCGTTGGTGTTTTTATTGCCAAGAAACCTTGACCGTCTTTCCAAATGTCTAGTTTGGAAAACTGAAGGACAACATTAGCAGGAAGTGGCATCCCTAATAACAATGAACAATCCCTTCATATAATAATAATTTGGTCTCTCAATCCACGGATGTTTGCGGGGACGCTGCTGTGTGCAATTGGCTGCCGCGTTTCGCCCACAAAATATACAGTCAATTCACTTTACAGCGTATCCTGTGAAGTGCTTTGGAACGTCTCAAAGACGTGATAAGGCGCTGTATCAAATGCGAGGATTATTATCCACTGTAGGTTGTTTCATCATTCTGAATTGGGATGAAGTTCACCCCAAAATGAAGATTAGCCTTGACTTTAATTATTGAATCTCAATTCGCTCTTTCAGCTCAGGAATGTGCAGATTAAAGGAACAACGTCAAACAAGGAGGAAATTCTCCAAGATCAGGAAAATCTAAGGTACGCTGCTCAACCAGTGACGAGACACCCAGACTATTTGATTGAGGAAAGCATTCAAATTCAAGGAATGGTCTTAACCTTTAACTGGCTGCTGATTACTGCGAGGAAAATAAATTAATGCTGGTTTTATTTAGTAGGTTAAAGGCCAAGATAACAGTTCTTTGTATCACCTCCATTTTACCTCACAAATGTAGATGAATCCGTTGATTAATTGAATCTATTAATTTATTAATTCGTTAATGTATCATAACCGCCTTTCAGACCAAATGCCCTCCACGCAGATGAAATTACCCTCACAGCTTAATGGCCGAAACACTTAATACTCTCCGGTTGTGCGATGAAGAGCGTGAGTCCAAAATGCCACCTGGTCTTCGCCTATAAGACCATTTTTTTTTTGGCTTAAACTGTGGAAAACGTCTTAAACATCATTTGGGATTCTGAAGCTGCTTCTTTTAAAAGAGCCGAGATTTAAGTAAAAGTTTGCCACACTTCCGTTGGATGTTAAATTTCGAGACAAAATGTTCTTACGAGGCTAAGGCTAAGGCTAGGTAGAATTTTTGGGGGGCCTTCTGTTCCTTTCGACTCTTCAAAGTTCCAGTTGGTTCGTGCCCCTAAGTCTCTCGTAGATGACTGGCCCCGTGCACGTCGGACGTCTGTGTCTGACGTGTGTTATTGGGACGTCAACGCTTTCGGACGTGAAACAGCGCTACACAAATGTAATTTGTTGTTGTTGTTATGTCATTTAGTAACTGAAGCGACACAGGCCCTGATTCTACAGTATATTTGCTATAACAGCAACGTCATTTGCAGGAGCATCTCTCGCTGCCAGTAAGCGTAATGCTTTACATTTCCTGGCTAGACAAACTCTACCGGACTTAATTAGAACAGAAAGTGGAGGGCTGCCTCACAGCCCGGGGGCAAGGCGTTGGACCTCACCATTGATATCAACCGTCCACAATAGCCGACCGCTACAAGTCGGTCAACCTTGCAGCTGACTTGTCTTTATTTATGACGTTCCCAGTTCTCCTTAAGTATTTGCACAGCTTTTAATTTCTCAAAAGCCAACAGTGGCCCAAACCACCCTGTGCCGAGTAAGCCAGGAAGCTCTTGTATTTTTTGGGGGTAAAAGTCTGCCAAACCCAGTTACATCATTGCAATCCGCTTGTAACTTTGCTGTGGATGAGCCAAATAATTGGTATTGTGGATTGAAGCCCTTGTGCATGGTTTAACCCTCAGTTGTTGGTTCCTTGAGTGTTCTGCTCATTCTCTGTCACTTTCGACCTCCCTGTGCACTGGAGCACAAGGTGGATATTCGTTCCGTATTATTTTTGCCTGGTTTCTAGCCCGAGATGTGCAAATAATTAGGGTTAAGAAACGGCAAGTCCACTGAATCACGAGGTTTTAAGGCTCCCCTTTGAGCCTGCTAGCGTCCCAAACCCAGGGGTGAAATTCCACCTGGGTCTAGATTTACTCTAGTGAGTTTGCCCACAAAATACACAGTCAGTACGTTTTACAGTTAGTCCTTTTAAAGCGCTTTGAGACATCCCGGTGATGTGATGAGGTGCTACGGCAAATTCAAGGATTATTGTTATTATACTAATGTAGCATTTCAGAGTGCACGGAATTTGGCCAATTGTTCAACTTGGAAACTTAGAAAACTGGCTTTAAAATTAAAGACCGTGAAGAAACACTACGTTAATAAAGTAAATCTAGACATTTGCGTGAAGTTTGGAACTTCCTCCCGGACGGAGTCCCTTTGCTTCGTCCCCTCCTTCGCCTCTTTCAAGGTCTGTCTCGAAACCTTCCTCTTTGATCGCACCTTCAGTCATCTACCCCCACCCCATCCCTCCCAAATCCAAACCCCCAGCTCAGGTGCAAACACTCGCCTTGGAACATCCTCCTGACATGAAAGGCACAATATAACTGCAATTTGTTCTTGCTATTGTTGTTGTTGTTCTATGGCGTGAATATTTCCATCAAAAGCACTCTCTATCCAACTGGTAATGTTACCCACCATAAGAATTTTTTACTTATAAAATCAGTAAGCACGCCTTATGGCTCCGTGTACTGTGTTCCTCCTCCTGTGCTGTAAAGATTCAGTGAAAATTCTTAGCCCCGTCCTCACACGTCCTCACTCTTGCCCACAAATACGATGCACAGTGCATTGGAAGTGGATTCAAGCAAAGATTGTTAGCTCTTGTTCCCACACAGTCTCAGACGTGGAAGCTCCTTCCAATTAACTTCCCAGACCATATCGTCATTATCATTCATTACTCATCGCGGGGGCAGGAATATTCAAACAAAACAGCCATGACGGGCTTCAAATGTTAAGGTCGATAGTAAACCATTGGATTATAATGTTTGTTACCGTATGTGTTTCTCAAGAGACCGGGACGTCTCATTGCGGTCGATCTCGCGCTGATTGTGCAGAGATAGTGATCTTAATGCTGTGGCTTTATCTTTGGGGGAAAATCTCCTGACAAACACAGTGGAAAGATCACTAAGCTGTCAGCTTCAGATAAACACTGCTCAGCGATCTACTGCAGAACCCTCTAATGCTATTGGGGAGCACAATTGCGGCTTTTTTGGGGTACTTTCTGGCTCGTGTTAGCATTCAGAATAATGAAAGCACCGGGTCTGGTGAGAATCTGCAGCAAAGCCTGTCTCCAGGGAACCCAACCTCTCGGGCTCTGTCTGTCTGTCACTCACATCCATTCTCTGTGTCTGTTTCTCTCTGTAATTCCATCCCACGGAAGCTCCCGACTCAGACCCTCATTGACACGGGTTCAATGGATCGCTGCTGCCATTGTCCTGCGAGTGACCGAAACAAAGGCCGTGTTGCACACCATCACAACAAGCCACTCGGGTTTTTACGGCCCCCTTTCACGTAGAAGAATGTCGCAACAGACCCGGTGGACGTTGAGCAAGACCGCCTCTACAATCCGCGCGCGCGGACTTTAACCCCGTCCTTGCCACTACTCCAGAGCCGCAGGTTGTCGCTTAGATAAGGGCTTTGAGACGTCTCGAAGGCGCGATAAGGCGCTAAATCAAATGCAAGGATGATGACGATTATTATTATCAAATAACCAGAAATCGGACTTCACGCCTTCAGTTTGTACGTAGTTTCACGTCCATTGAATTCCTACCGTTCCTTTGCACAATCTCCCCCCCCACCCCCCGGTTAAGAGTGCAAACCAGATTACCAGTTTGCAGCCTTCAGCCTTGCCCTGTCCATCAAGTCAGCAGCAAACACAGTGAGCGGAGCGACTGGCATTCCCATCTGTGTAGATTATGGAAAGCCACTGCTGTTTGTTTAGTCGAGGAGCGGAGAGGAATATAAATGACTCCCCGACTAAACAATACGGAGCTCTTTTTTGGGGGAATCAGCTTTGTATTGCTCGGGCTGTGTTTTTTTGTTTAGAGGGAACTTGGAATTCTTTTGCCCTAGTAGCCAGCGAGCCTGCGGCGTTCATTCAGGGATCGACTGGCTTGTGTGAAAAGGAACTGGATTCTTTCTTAATCAAAAATAATGGCTCGACAAACATCGCCACAGAGGCTGTGACCGTTCACTCTCTTCCACACTCCGATGGTTCCCCTCGCGGTTCTCTATTCCGCAGGCTCTATGTTTCTGGGATCAGACAGTCACTCTGATGAGGTGATAGATCAGTCCATGCGTTCGCACGCGTCCAAAGTCAGTGAAGTGAATCGATGTGAAAAATAAATACATCTTTTGCCAGAGTAGACTTGATTCAGTTTTTCGAACGGGATCTAGTTTGGGACATGATAACCACACAACTTGCAATCATATCGCCTTCACACGGGGTAGAGTCTCGGAGCGCTTGATAGTGGCCAGTTGAATATACATTTTTCGGCTTTTTTTTTTGTTTAGCGACTCGTCGATTTGCCATAGAACGTGCTCCAATGTGGGCCGCATTTCCCGACAAAATACACAGTCACCACACTTTTAAAATCCCGCGAAGTGCTTTGAGACGTCCTTCCGGCGCAAGAGGACCTCGTATCAAATGAAACGGGAAAATAAAATAACCTTAGCCCCGGCACAGAAGAGGTGATTCAGTGAGTTGATTGTCTCTTGGCCCAGGGCAGTGATGACACCTTGCTGTTTAATGGACAACCGATGATACGTAGCTTTGCGTGAACTTGTACCTTTGTTGCAGAAGCGGCCTGGAGAAACATTCACTTCACTTTTCTTTCCAAGACGGGAGAATCCCTGAGATTTGTCCTTCTGACGGTGAGGAAACCTGGGCTTTGAACATCAAGAGAGGTGTCCTCAGTGTCCTCCAGGACTCGTACACAGCAACTAAACAGGAAACTATTGAGGAGGTAAGAAACATAAATATAGAACAATCATCGGTGTAAATATTAGGAGCTATTGTCTTACCGTCTGAAATTCAGACATGTAACCAAACTGAATCTTGAGGCAACGTGAGCTGTAAACCTCTAACGGGATTTAAACCCGGTGTTATTTATTACCCCATTGATTTACAGTAAAAATAATTAATATTCCTTGCATTTGGCACAACACGTCGAAACGTCTTAAAGCGCTTCACAGGATGTTACTGTAAAGCATAAGTGACTGTGTGTTTGCAGACTTGTTTGAGAAGCAGCTTAAATTTTGGGAGTGAGCGCTCTGGAAGATGAGGTCAAATATAATAATAATAATAATCATAAATAGCCGATGCTTTCTGCCTCAACCATAGCTTGTGGTGGTGAGTTCGACAATCTCACCATCTTCTACCTCCCTCAATTCCTCCCACCTTGTTGCCAAGCCTTCAGTTATTGCGTTGCTAACCTCTGAAACTCCCTCCCTCCACAACATACTCTTCTGCCTCGCACCCTCAATCTGTCTGGCTGTCTTTAAAACCTGACGTTTAGATAAATCTAGCTCTTCGATGCTGGTAATTGACTTCCGACTTTTTGCTGTGATTCACAGGTTGACGTTTCAGGAAGATGTCTGTCCCAGTATAAATCGCAAGGTGATGTCCTTGTAAAGACCAAGGACCTGAGGCTGTGTTCCTTCCGTACAGCTGCTGTCACCTCTTTGCAGTCCATAACTCTACCGGATGCCGCAGTAAGCAAAAACACTCACACTCTCTCTCTCTCTCTCTTTCTCCGTCTTGCCAACTCTGCAAGATGACACCTCCTCCTCCACCTTCGATAGCTTCAGCGATGCGAGCATCTCTCTGTCTTCACTCCGCTGAAGATTAGTGTGATTCTTTTCACGGCCCTTGCAATCTCTGCCTTCGACGTGGCGCCTTGTCACGTCGTTCGAGACGTTTCGAAGCGCTTCACAGGATTTCACGGCCAAGTGCGCATTTAAACCCCAAACCGCTTTGCCAAATATATGCGTGACATCTTAAACGTCTCTCTCTGTATGTCGTGCAATTTGACCACAAAAAGGGATCATTTGTTTTCTGTGCATAGGAAAGCACTAGCGTTGCTGACTGTATTTGATATAGGACCTTATAATGTCTTCGAGACGTCTCATAGAGCTTCGCGGAATATACAGTAAAGTGCAATGACTGCGGGTTTAATATTTCACTGATCTCCTTTAGTTCCACCAGCAGATCCTAGATTCCCGGCTGGAATGTGTGCAGAGCTTCAAGGATGGCGGAGTCCTGGCAGTGGCCACTTGTAACGAGTCGAACACCTTTCGGCCTTTCTCCACCGAAGGAAACGGTGCGAAGACAGAGACGCTCGCGTTGCTGAGGCTATTGAAGGTGGAAGAGGAGGTATCAATGCCCAGAGGTGAGTCATAGAAACGGGAGTAGGCTACACAGCCCCTCGAGCCTGTTCCGCCATTCTATCAGATCATGGCTGATCTGTACCTCAAGTTCGATTACCCGAATTTGCCTCGTATTCTTTGACACCCTGACCCAACAAATATCTATCCACCTCGGTCTTGAAAATGTGGATGGAGTAGGAGAGCCTCATCCGAGATCTGTTCCCTGGATTCAGGACTGCAGAGGCCACCCTACACATGGGAGCAACATAGATGGAATCTTTTTTTTGTGCATCTCCAATTGTGCTTCCAGGCAGTCACTTGGGTTGAGGGAAACCAAGAGAGACTGGAATGTATCCGCGTCCGTATGTTCTACCTTTCAGGCTTCAAAGCATCTTGAAAAAACTTATTGATAAACTGTCCGTGTAACAGTGCATTCACCTGGGAGTCCAATACCTTTGCTCTGTGCCACCTGCAGAGATTTGAACCCCAACCTCCCTGCCCTCCACCCCTCCCTGATCCCAAACCCCCCCCCCCCCCCGGCTCAGGTGCAAATCCTTTGACTGTCCTCCCGATGTGAAAGGCGCTACACAAATGTAGTTTGTTGCCCGTGTTGATGTTGAACGATTGAGGTTCTGTCCCCCTGACACAAGCGCTTGCTCCTGTTACCAGTGCAAACGAGGAGGTTTTACCGCAGCACTCTGCTGTTCGAGGCAGAGCGCACGCACACGCAGGAGAGAGAAGGTTCGAGTGCGGAGAAGGTGGCGGAGACGGTCAGGCAGCTCTGCTCAGTCAAAGGCATGACTTTGGAGGTCGGTTCACTTCTTATTGCAATATAATTAACAATAATCCTTACGTAATAGTAACAATAATAACAATAATACTAATCCTTTCCCCCTCCGCCTCCCATTTTCTTCCTTCCTCTGCTTCTGAGCCTGTCATTGTGAAGTGCTCTGAGACGCTATCCTGTGCGCAGGGCGCCATATATAAATGCACGTCTCTTGTGCTGCTGTTGCACCAAAGTAAGGGGATGAACACCCATTACTCACCATCGTGATCCATTCATTCCAACCGATCTTTGTCCTCGTGGCCTCTCAGTGAGTGGAAATTTATCAGCCAAGTCTGAGGAGCGTTTGAGAGATGGACTCGGTGTGGAATTAAGCAGGATTAATTTCACTCTGCGCCCTGAACAAATGCTGGCAACCAGACAGTTTTCCCCTCTCTCCATTCTGTGCTGAATGTGGACTTGGGTGCCTGGAGGTGAAAGGCCAGGGTTCTAGCCCACTGCACCGCGCATTGAAACAGCGCAATCGACAGACGAGCTGTTGTCTCATTGGCAACGTGCGGGGCAGACCTAGACTTGGGCGAGATTTTTTTTTGTGCAAGCAAAACAGAGAGGTCTGTTGTTTTGGAGGTGAAGCCAGCGAGCAGAGGCACAGCCATTCCCCACGATAGACAAAGTCACACTAGAACAAATAGAAACCTGAAAGGACACAATCCTCTTTTGTGGGCACGGACCTGTCAATTAGAAAAATGAGTAACAAGCACAAAACCCCTACTGTGTTGATGCCGATGGATAAGGCATTGGACGTACTATACTGTACGTATGTTGAAAGGCCATTCAGAGGCTGATGAGAGGAGGGAAAAGCATGTACGGGAATCCCACTGGAATATTGGTCAAAGGAGATTAAAACTTGTCTCGGTTTGAACTGGAAGGTTTTGGACCGTAGATATTTACTGCACAGAAGGAGGCCATTCGGCCCACGTACCTGTGCTGTTTCTCAGAAGGGGCTCTCCCTTTAACCCCATTCCCCCACTCTTTCTCGTCACCTGCTTTTTATTTCTCCACCACAGATATTTATCGAATTCCTCTTAAAATCTACCGAAAAAAAAATAGTAATAATTTGGTCATTCGATGCACGACTGTTTGTGGGACGCTGCGCTGTGCGCAATTGGCTGCCGTATTTCATCCACAAAATATAGTCAATTCACTTTACAGTCTATAACATTAATAATAATAATAATCCTTGCATTTGATGTAGCGCCTTATCTCATCTTTGAGACATCTCGAAGCACTTCTCGAAGTATACTGTAAAGCGTAGTGACTGTATATTTCCTGCGAAGAGCTTTGAGACGTCTAGAAGACGTGATAAGGCGCTACGTTAAATGCAAGGATTATTGTTAATATAAACCACAGTGAGCAGGGAGTAGACTGGTCTGAGCATGGCATCACATTCGCTTGAGGGTAGATTACCACACAGGGGTTGGCGGGCACGGTGTTGTTTTATGGGGGGGTGAAATGGGCTGAAGTTACTCCTGGCTCTCACTGGGGCTGTGTTAACGTAAACCGTTGCTGTCGTTGGTCTTTTGGGCGAGATTCTGGAGATGGAGCCTGTGAAATAAAAAAGCCTAGCTTGGAGCATGACTCCTTGAGAGGGAGGCAACAAAGAAAAACAAAATTGCCCCCACACTTTGCTTTTGCTACTGAACAAAATCGATCAATGATTTTAAATGGTTTAAAAGATTCAAACAAGACAATTGGGTTGGGGCTAAACATGGCTACGAGGGAGTGTGTGTGTGTGTGTGGTGGGGGGGGGGGGATGGAGGGAAGTGGTAAGGAAAATAAAGAGAAATAAACCTAACGTTAAACCCTGCCAGCCCTAAGCTTCAAAAGTCATCTCGTTGCAATGCAAGCTGCCGGTGAAAACTACCAATGGATTATTTTACTGCATGCCAGCAGCTGATATTTGAAGGAAGCAAAATGTGGTTGGCTGTGGTCCTTTGAAGAAAGTGGGGGGTAAAACACATATTTCCACTTAACTCGAAAAGAACTGTACCTTTCTTATGACGGCTCAAAAGGGGCTTACCGTTCAATTAGACGTTGAAGCTTGGATTCAAAAGAACACTCACACAGTCATCCATCTGGTGCTGCCCTACACCCACACCGCTGCTCAAAGCCAATTTTTGGGGCTGAAGGAATTTGGGCCACGGTTTGTTTTTTCAATCCTGAAACGGGTGCCTTTTCCATGTGGTATTTACTGTATTCAGTGCATTTGTCGGTTGGTAGCAGGCGCTCGCTCCTCTGTGACAGAAACTTGTAGGTTCAAGGTAAAATATTTTTATAAAAAAGGGATCTCATCCTGTCCAGGAATCACGGTATGACAACGACACATGCAGCAAACCAAACCGAACCCTGTTTAACTTGAATCTGAATGGCCCTTTGTGCTTTTTATTCCCCCCCCCACCCCCAAAAGGAAAAAAATGTAGACGTTACTTAGAAGGTCCATTTGTTTTCTATCATACGTTTTGTTCCGCACTGAATGGCCTGTGGAGACTGCGCACCGTGTTGTATCCCAGTGGGACTGAGAGAAGTGTGAAACTGGGTAGTTCCTGAGCTGCCAGGAGAGGCCTGAATTTATCCCCAATAACCGGTGCCCTTCGTCTCTCTGTTTAAAGCCTCACTTTTGCCGGACGAGCTCGGTGGGAGTCGCCAGATTGTATTGTTTTAATAGCTTGCTGGTGATGCGTTTGTTAAGTAAAAGAAGAAAGGGGTAGAGTGGGGGAAGGATTTGAATTCAGGTCTCGAAATGCAGACTCTGTTTTAAACAATCCCAACGCATAATAATTTGTGTTTACATCGCACCTTTCATGTCGGGACGTCCCCAAAGGAGCGGGTTGGTGGGAATTGGGAGGGATTAGCTGAGGAAGGATAAATAGGAGGGATTAATATCTGTGTGGGTGCTTAATAACTGACTTACTGAGCTCCATGTTCAGTAAAGATTCTGTGCCTTTGCTTAAACCGACCAGGCCGGTGAGAGCAATAAAGCTAACACAGATCTCAACTTACCGTTCCCCCAGAAAGCCGTATTGTGAAATTCAATAAAACTTCCCTGTTGCATGTTGGATGTAAGGCTTTTGCCAAATGTTTCTCCTGTGCTGGCAAGCTGTAACCTTCTGCAATTAGCACACGTGTGTCTTCGAAGCGATAATCTCTTGCAGGCCTCGCTAACAGTGTGGAGCTTGGAGTCCTGTAGCATATTGGTTAGAGCGCTCGCCTAGCAAGCGAGAGGACCCGGGTTCGATTCTGTCCCGGGCGCAACGCGGTTGTTAGTCGATTGGCGGATCACTTTTCCAGGGGTGATAATAATCCCTTCAAAACAATGAATGAACAAATAAATACTCTTGTCACTTCAATCCACGGCTGTTTGTGGGGACGCTGCTGTGCGCAATTGGCTGCCGCATTTCGCCCACAAAATATATACAGTCAATTCACTTTACAGTGTATTCTGGAAAAGAACTGGTAAAGGCGCTGTATCAAATGCAAGGATTATTATTTATTATTATTATTATCTGTGCTGAATTCAGGTTGGGGATTTTGATCTCTTCCGTCTGTTCACAGTCTGCAGATCTCTTCATGTCGCTGATCTATGATTGCGGAGTCTCAGTGTGGCTGAGCTTCGAGACCTTTGGCGGAGAGCGCCTTTCAAATGCAGAGACAACGGGTGAGCTTTGACGGTCGCGGTTTAATGTTTGTTCGGGGGGTGGGGGAAGGAATTATTGATTCCTTCAATACACATTTATTTTAATAGATTTGTTACACACACAAGGCACAAAGAACTCCACCTAGTCGTTATCCCAGGCCTTGGGACGTCCTTCCGACGTGAAAGGCGCTATACACATGTCATTTGTTGCTGTTGTAGTCACCTTAGCCTGCAGCTCTTAAAATTTGTGACCGCACAGAAACATGGAAAAACCCTCTAACGCAGTCTGAATCCGGAAGTCGATCAGTTCTTTTTAGCAACCGCGGAAAAGCTCACTAAAAAAGTAAGGCGTCATTCTGGCTCAATCGGTGGCACTCTCGCCTCTTGAGTCAGAAGATCGGGGGTTCAAGCCCCTAATCGGGATTTTGCATTCACAATCTAACGCAGTGTCGAGGGATTGCTGCGTTGTTGGAGGTGCCGTCCTTCAGATGAGATACTGGACCAAGGCCCCATCTGCCTGTTCGGGTGGATGTTAAAGATCCCGTGGTGCCATTCGAAAAGAGAAGGGAGTTTCTCCTGGTGTCCGGGCCAACCATCCCCAGATAAAAATAGGTCATTTATGCCAAGGCTGTTTTGGGGACATTGCTTTGCCACAGACGCCTACAAATAAACAGTTATTATGCTTCACCCGCAAGACGCCTTGAAGCGCTTTGAGACGTCTTGACGACGTGATAAAGCACTATATTAAAATGTAAGTATTATTATTCTTATTATTTTTATTGCCTCGGTGTTCAAGGCTGATTTGGAAAGTGGGCTGGCGTGTCACTTGAAGGGAGAAGATTTTTATAGCCTTGACGTGTCTCTCAGCGAGTATCGGAGTCCTGTGGCTCAGTGGTTAGAGCACTCGCTTTGCAAGCGAGACACCTGGGTTCAATTCCAGGCAGAGGGCGAAACCTTGGGCAAGTTTCCTTACTCCACACAGAGCCTAATAATAATCCCTCCAAAACCCAAAACAATAATAAATTGGTCATTTTCAATCTACGACTGTTTGTGGGACATTGCTGTGCGCAATTGGCTGCTGCGTTCGCCCACAAATATACAGTCAATTCACTTTACAGTGTGTTCTGTGAAGCGCTTTGAGAGGTCAAGAAGACGTGAAAAGCGCTATATCAAATGCAAGGACTATTATTATTATTGTCAAGTGTGGTGACTGTGTTTTTGGCAGTTAGCGAGTTGAGCCCCAGTGAAATGGTACGAAAAAGTTCCAGACATCAATTCGGAATATTCTCGACTCCCAAGTCCAATAAATATTTTAGTAATTCAGCCATGAATTATTCCTGTTCGTCTCCGCTTGTTTGGGACTCAACACGCGAGAGGGACGTTTTACGACTCGGCGTGATAAATTCCTCCCGGATTTTTGAGGCCTGTTGCAATGCCACAGGACAGCTCTTGTTTTACAATGAAAATCCTGGCAGTAAGTTTCACCGTTAAAAGATCTCACAGGGGGAATATTTGAATATTCTGGGATTAGGAAAAACCTTTGCAGGAAAACGTTCCGAAAGGCTGTTTGTGCTGCAACGATCAACTCAAAGCAACTCTGCGTTTTTTTTTCTTCTAACTTGGGATCAAAAGAATAGCCCCGTTATAACCTGACTGTCGGGCACTAAAGAGCTACGGTAAATACTTCGCTGGCTGAAACTTTTGAACGTGCGTCATTTTTTTTTTTTTTTGCATTCAATCAAATGACGACCTGACAACTTGCTGAGCGTGGGCCGTTGCCGGTTAGCCTGACCCTGTCTGGCCGGGCCACTGGCTGATTCCGTGCTGGGCGAACCTGAGCTATTTCTTACTAAGAAATCTCGCGAGATTTCCTCTCGCTCTGTGGGCAGATTGCTGCCTGTGCCAAGTTGGCATTGCCGGTCCTCGCCTGTGGGGGGGAAAAAAAAACCCACGCACAGTCACCACACTTTACAGTTATTCCCGTGAAAAGCTTTCAGACGTCTCGGCAAACGTGATAAGGCGCTTTACCAAATGCAAGGATTATTGTTATTATAATTCTGATCGTGGCTCTCTGGCTGAGGGCCGTATGATGCGATGGCTGTTGGGTCCCTCGATCCTATGACGTCCTTTGAAGAGATGAACTGACCGTCTGACTGTCTGACCGTCTGACTGTCTGACCGAGCTGTGCTTTGTCTCATTCCAGACAGCCTCTGGTGGACACTTTACCAGCCTGTGGAACTGAGGCGTGTCTCAGCTTTCTGACGGAAATCATTTTATCCAAAGACGTGGACGAAGGCGTGGAAGATGCTTTTCTTTGGTCCTTGGCTTTCATCCCTGAGCCTACAGCCCCGATGATCGCCACAATCACTGTAAGGATTTGCTCTGTTTCCGCACGGTTCATACGAATATGTTTTGCCTGGACCATGTGGATTCAGGTTAGCTGCTGTGCACATTCTCATCGCAGTATTTCCCAAGTTGTTTTTCCATCTGTGTCCTGGTCAACAATCGCCCCCAAAATAACCTTCATGGCTGTTTGTGGGATGCCAACTGTACGCCAACTGTCAGCACAGACACAAAGGGCCGAATGGCCTCCTTCTGTGCTGTACATTTCTATGCTGCCATACTGCCCCACATCTGACAGATCAGTGGTCTGCGTGTGCATGCGTGCGTGCACGCGTGTGTGTGTATGCGCGTGTGTGTGTGCGCTGGTCTGATACGGCTCTACGTTCATTGTGGAAAAGGCCAATGTCGTTTGAGAAGTCAGGCTGTTTTCTTTTGTTATTTCATCAGGAGCTGATGAAATCGCCTGACGTGAGTTCGCACACCTACCTCGGGCTTTCTTCTCTAGTCCACAACTTCTGCACAAAGAACAGTCAGTGCGAAGCGGTGCCCGAGATCCGGGAGTTCACGAAGAGTTTGGAAACTTATCTGCAGGAAAACTGCGGAGCCAGGAAATCTGAGAAAAAAGCGAAGGTAAAACCAGTTCTAATATTAATATCCCCCGTTCATACCTTTTACGTAGCACATCCTGTGTAAGCTTGACGCCGTTCTTGTTACTTTTGTGTTCTAATCATAATTCCCAGACTGTATCGTTTGCCTTTATTATGTTTTATTTTATTTACTTGGACTCCCGCCTTGTAAGGCTTCATCGTGGTTTGTGTAGTATCTCGGAGCGCTGGTTTGGAGCTAGGAAGAGGAGCGAGGAGAAGGTGATCATGCGGTGTAGTAGATCTTAAAGCAGAATTTAAAGAGAGACGAACAGATGGCGGAATTGAGGGATTGAAACCAGTTAAAATCACCCAGAATTGTGAACGATTCTTTAATCCAGTCCCTAGTCTAGACACTGTTTTCCTGCAGTTCTTTGGCTCCCAAATTCAGCCGTAACTTAAGGATCATGCACCATTCAGTGAGATCATCAACTGTAAGATGAGGTGGGTTTTCAAGGCTAAGACCAGGTGGAACTTCAGGCCTCCGCCACCGTCCTAATTGGTTTCTCGGCCGACGGCGGGTGGTCTGAAAAGTGTCTAACCGTTTTTTTTTTTTCCCCCCCCCCGTGTGCTGTTGATTTCCAGGTGCTGTTGTCCCTGAAGGCGATCGGAAACGCCGGGCTATCGGCTCAGACTCTGGTCCCGACCCTCAGGAAGTGTGTTCAGTCCAAAGCCAATTTGCTGGAAGTCCGGCTGGCGGCAGTTCACTCGTTTCGACGCATCCCCTGCCAGGCCGACGTAAGACAATCAGCTTCACAGTCAGTTAATAACGTCTGGCCTCTCGGCGCCAGTTGGGTTTTTTGGAGGGTTTCTGTTTTTGCGTCAATCTCGGGGTTGGCTCCGTGGAAAGGTCGGGTATTTGTACACGGGAACGATTTGAAGTTAACGCACAGGTGATTGATTTCGGCCCCTCTCCTGGGCTGCTGTGATTTGATGCCCCCGACCCCAACCCCAACCCCCGCCAGTGGAGGCTCTTTGCTAACCGGGAGCGTTGCTGTTTTGTGTTTGCAGCGCTCGGTGCTGGTTCAGCTGTACCTAGAGGCGGACGAAGATCCCGAGCTTCGCATTGCGTCTTACTACACGGCCATGAAGTGCCCGAGTGAACGGCTCTTTGAAACGGTCAAACGCACACTCCGGGGGGAGAGCTCCAGCCAAGGTTTTCAGCAGCAAAAAAAAAAAAGTGGCTATTAGCAAACTTTATCACTCACCTTTCCAGGGAGTTTGCTGACAAGGCGTACGGCAATGAGAGTCCTTGCCTTTGACACAGCGCCTTATCACGTCTCCGAGACGTCTGAAAGCGCTTCACAGGATGCAGCGTAAAACGATTGATTCGTTAAATTGGAGCCGAGGTACAGGTCAGCCATGGTCTAATAGAACGGCGGAACAGGCTCCAGGGGCTGAATGGCCTACTCCTGCTCCCACGTTCCTCTAAGCCAGGGCTTCTGTAGGTTTCGCATTCAGACGTCTCGTTCTTTCGAAGACGCTTTAAATTTCAGTCAAAGGATGATAATAATAACAATAATAATAATCCTTGCATTTCATATCGTGTCTCTGTGACATCTTCGCAGAGTAGAACGAGTGTGTGCTTCTGCAGTACATCGACACGGGCACCGTTTACTTTACGGCCTCTAATCTGACCCACGGCTGTACGTTTCACAGTTGGCTCGTTCGTGTGGACGCACCTGTCTCAGCTCATGGAAACCAACGACCCCCTGAAGCAGCACCTGCGGGACAGTCTTCCCAGTTACATCATCAGCCGAGACTTTGACCTGGAACACTGGAAATATTCGTCATACGCGGATGCCACCTTCTCATCAGGTACCGATGCATTTGATCTGAACTCTGATAGTACGAGAGAGAGAGAGAGAGAGAGAGAGACTCTCACTCTTGGATCTGCATCGACTTGGATGATCTTAGTTTTCTTTTTCTAGCTTAAAGTCTCAAATGACGTACTGGCTGAAACGCTTAAGGTGAGCCAGATTTGACGCGCGGCTTGCGCGGCGTAAACCAATCTCGGCTACAATTCACTCCCATCGTCTGCGGACCAGGGATGCAGAAATCTGCCCGGTGTTGCTTGCTACCCGGTGATTTCTGCCCCTTGCCCGCCATCACTACACCATCACTGGAAATCTTCACGAGTGGCTGGGATTAGGGTCAGGATTAGGGTGGCTGTACAGCCTGCTAGCACTCAGAGTCCAGCCTATATGTGAAGAACGCTCACTTGCAGGGTTGCTGCTGCCTGTAGTATTGCTCTAACAACTCAGTTGTTTTAGGGCGGACAATTTAGAGAGAGAGGAAAAAACATTCCAGTTCTATTCGATGACTTCAAATCCGTGGCTTCTGGATTGCATTGTCATCACAGCTGGTTCTTGGCTGCTCAGTGCGCTCTGGACAGTCATCAACTGCACACATGGCAAAGCTCGATGTACAATAGCGGGAGCAGTAATGAAGTCAACTTTGACACCTCTTTAATGGCTCACGATTGAATCACAGGCACAGTACAGCTTCCAAGGCTTTTCACCACTGATTCAGAGCAAAAGTCAGAGGCTTTTCAGCTGCATCCTGCGAAAATTGGGAACTTGAAGTGTTTTCCGTACGTACACATGTCCTGTATTACAGTTCACTATGTGTTAAATGCGGGGAGATTATAATAACTCTTTTATTTGATGTGGCGCTTTATCACGTCGTCAAGATTGAAGAGTTGAGGAGGATTTATTTTCTTCAAGCAGAAATATTAAAACGCGGAATACCTTGCCCAGTTGGGGTTATTGAAGCTAAGCCGACAACAATATTCAATAGGGAATTGGATAAATATTTGAAGGGGCACAACATGAGAGAATGCCGGAAAATTGCAGGAAATTAGGAACTAGAGTTGAGAGTTCCAGAGGAGGCAGTAAACAAGGATAGGTTTGATGGGCTGTGGGACCTCCTACTGTGTTTTAATTTATTATTACAATAAGAATAACAACAATAATAATACTTGTGTTTGATGCAATGAATCGTCACACTGAAACATCTCAAAGCTTTTCACAGCCACTTGTGTAAAGTGTGGTGACTGTGTATTTGTAGGCAGATTTCAGTGAGTCGGTGAAATGTTTCGGATGATAGGAAAGAACGTTTGAAATTGCCTGAATTTTCTTGCGTTTATTCTGTTGCAGAATCGTTTCCCGTTGGGGCAAACGTGGAAGCTGCCCTGGTTTTCTCTCCAAAGTCCTTTTTACCTCGCTCCGCCATGGCAAACCTCACCGTACACATCATGGGTCGTGCTGTGAATCTACTGGAGGCAAGTCTTTATATATGGGACATGACATTGGTTCCGAATGGCTTTCTTCTGTGCTATAGACGTTATATTCACAACCAAAGCAGACGAAACCCTCATCCACACCTTCATCACTTCCCGGCTGGACTATTCCAATGCCCTCCTCGCTGGTCTCCCCAGCTCCACCGCACACAAAATCCTAATTAATTCAAAACTCTGATACTCACCTGCACAAAAAAATGACCCCCATCACCCCAGCCCTCGCCAGGCTCCACTGCCTCCCTATCACACACACTAAACTCCGTCCCCCCATCGCCCCAGCCCTCGCCAGGCCCCACTGCCTCCCTATCACACACTAAACTCCGTCCCCCCATCGCCCCAGCCCTCGCCAGGCTCCACTGCCTCCCTATCACACGCACTAAAACTCACCCCAATCACTGAACGGATTGATTTCAAGATCCTCTCACTCTTTTCCAAATCCCGCCTAAAGGACCTTCCTTTTTGACCGTGGTGACGGTCGCCTCTGCCCCCCCCCGCCCCGTGAAGGGCGCTGTGTAAATGCAACTTGTTGTCGTTGTTCTGCTCGTACACAGCTCAACCTTCGAGTAGAAAATGCGGAACATCTGGTGCAGAAACTGTTCGGCCACAAGCCAGCTTCTGCTGCCGGCCATCCCAGAGTCACGAAGAGGATGGGGGAGAAATGGAAGCCCAGAGCCCGGCCACCACCAAGAAACAAACTGTGAGGAGAGAGGCTGTTGGCAAACACCCGGTATCTAAACAGCAGGTGGAGATTTCGAAGCCAGGAAAGGCAAAGCAAAGCTGCCAGAATGTGAACTACAAAGGGATTCGTCACCTGGAAAGCAAAGTAATGAAACTTTTTTAATATAAAAATATATTGCTTATCTGGTAGCAGCCCAAGTCTGTAGTCGCCTGAAATAGCAAATCTCTCTGGTCCCTACAGTCCTGTATCTTTCTCGCTTGCACATAATCACCCTGAAGATAGCCCAAATATGAGTTGATATGGTCTTTGTAGTGTAAACGATGCCTGGACACAGAGATTTAGCGTAGGAGGGAGTTTTAATTAGTGTCAGAAACAGTTTTTTAAACACTGAATTAATTAAACACTCCTACAGAGCTGTGCTCCCACGTGGGTGTGGAAAGGATGAACTTAGCAGGATATGATAGATGAGTTCAAGGTCCTCTCGTGGGGCATTAAATCCACAACCTTCTGACTCAGAGGTGAGAGCACCAACTGAGCCCGGCTGATTGACACCGAATAAGAGTGTAGACGGGCAGTGGTTTTGTGAGGCAGTGGGTTGGTTCGATCAGCCCAAGTGTCCTTAATTTGCGTTGTGGTTTCTTGCTGAATGCAAGAACATTAATTAGTTGGTTATTTAGTTAGTTGGTTAGTGAGTGAGTGAGTTGGTGAGTGGGTGAGTTGGTCAGTTGTGCTCTTCAGACTTTTCTGTCGCCCCTTTGGTTATTTTTTACTTGTGTTTTGCTGTTTTGCTTTTCTGGCTGAAGTTTACGAAAAGAATGGCAAAGAAGAGGAGGCTCGTGTGCGATCTCAGCATGAAGGTCTTTGGCAACGAGCTGAGCTCTGTGGACTGCAGCGACTTGAGGAGCCAGATGAAGCAATACTCGCTGGACGTGGCAGAAATTGCAATCAGACTCTTAAAGGTAAACAGACGTTTATTGTTGGGGGAAACTTGACGCGGGAGGTTACAGAGATCCATCTTACCAGTAACTGGGAGGTTTACGTAATGAGACAATTTCCTTTTATTGTCTACTTTAATACAACTGTAAACCCTTTGTTTGCTCGCCTTTAGGGTAAAGAGGTACAGTACAACAAAAGGACAAGTCTAGCCACGGAGCACTTGCTATTTCCGTCCATCTCTGGCCTCCCCATTAAACTTGCCGTGAACGCATCAGCCGCCACTAACATAAGAATTAAAGGGAACGTGGATCTGAAACAGTGGTCGGACTTTTATATCACCGGTTTCATCAAGCCGAGGTACGCACTTTCAGCCTTAACGGTACCAGGTTAGACATTTGTAGATAACTATCATTTTGCTTTTAAGATTAACGATCACGCAGAATTGCGGAAACCCTTCAGCTCGGTTTTCATTTGGAGGCCAAGTTCCTTTCAAGGTCTGCGGGAAAACCCTCTTTCAAACTGAAGGGGAGTTTAAGCGCTCCCCGAGACTCTGCCCTCCCTGAGGGGCTTCCCGCAAATGCAAGCTCCGACGTTTCCACGGTTCTGAGCAACGTTAACGTTCGCGGGAGAATGTCCCTAAGCGTTCCGGCCAGCTGGAACCTTAAGCCTGAAAGTTTTCCAGTGGCAGAAATGTTCCTTTTCTGTCTTTTCCTTTTCGACCGTGCTTATGGTCACCTACCCTCCCACACCCCCCCCACCCCACCCTGGCTCGGAGTCAGGCTCCGCCACTGTTAAACTCTCTGAGACACTACACTGCGTGGAGGACGCTGTATAAGTGCAGGTTTTTGTTGTTGTTGTTGTTGCTGAATCGGCAACTGTCTCACTGTGTTTTTTGTGAAAGTATTTTATTGCTCCGTTTCCAGCGCTCACGTTCAGGTGTCTGTCCACATGGGGATTGACGGGAAGATTGGCAGAGCTGGTCTGGAATGGGTGGCGGGGATGAGGACTATGACAAGCTTGGACGGTGGAATCCACCTAAAGAAAGGACAAGACTTGAAGGTGTTTTTGAACACACCAGAGCAATCGATGGAGGTCATAGATATCAGGTGATAACAAAGCGATGAACTGAAACCCAGAATTTCAGCTGCCTCTACACGGGACGTCTTTCTGACGTGAAGGGCGCTACACAAGCGCTGGTTGTTTATTCAATTCAAGGCATTAATTCTGTAGAACAACAACAAGAAAATGACATTTATAGAGCGCCTTTCATGTCGGGAGGACGTCCCGAGGTGCCTAACAGTTAGAGGTCAGGACCCGAGCATGGGGGAGGGGTGGGGTAGGGGTGAGGGAAGGCTGAGAGGTGGGAGGGCAACTGAAGGCACAATCGAAGAAGAGGGTCTTGAGACCGGCCCTGAAGGAGGCGAAGGAGGAAGTCAGGCAAAGGGACTGTGGGATGGAGTTCCAGAGTGTGGTCAACAATGCTGTATGTTGTCTTTTCTGTTATTCCCTTCACCACTATCGATGGAAAACTGTCCCCCACCCTCTGGAATGCCATCCCACAGTCCCTCCACCTCGCACCCCCTCCCTCGCCTCCTTCAAGACCCAACTCAACTCAATCTTCGATCGTGCCTTCAATCACCCTCCTTCCCCCCCCACCCCCTGCCCTCCACCCTCCCCAATCCTGACCCCCAGCTGTTTGTGTGTTTGCGTGTGTGAACACAAGCAACATGTTGTGCTGTGTTTTTAAGTTGTGTGCATGTGTGTGTGTGAGAAAATTAAGGAACATTGTGAGCACAGGACAAACATCTGGCGTGTCTGCCTGGAGACAATCCGATGTTTCTCTTTATTTAAACACGAGCACCGTCACCAGAAGCACATCCAGTCAATTCCTCGCAAGGTTTAGCCCTCACAGTCACACCACCTTACGGTATATTCTGTGAAGGGCTTCGAGCCGTCTCGAACATGTGATCATCAAAGGCAAGGATTATTATTATTACCATTAATAAGAATAACCTTGGAATTTGATATCACATTGGAGTGTCTCAAAATTGCTCCCCTCCATTTGTTCCTTTGAAGTGCAGCCGCTGTTATTTGTAAACCGGATTGCACCATAAACTGCCGTGACCAACATGTCTGTTTTCCTCGATGAAATCTGGATCGAGGAATGAATGTTCACCAGATACCCTCAAGTTCTTTTTCAACACAGTACATTGCAGTGAGATTTGTTTGTTGTGTACGGACAGCTGCAGAACAGGCAGATGGGATCTCACTTTGATGTCTCTCCCTGGAAAGTAAATATGTCGCTGTTATAAACCTCCGTCACAAACCAAAGGTTCCTTTCGCCCTAAACCGAAGCGGTTGCTGTCTCAAAGAGACCACGGATGCGGTTTCATCTGTGAGGTGACAATGGGGTTTGCAATGTGAGCTTCATTTCTCAAGCAGTTCCGCTTTAGGATTGTCTCTGAGATTGGTGTTAAGCCTAAGGCAGAAATTATCATCTTTGTGGCACACCTAAAGACCTTCCTATTCGACCGTGCCTACGGTCACCCCCACCCCCCACCCAGCCGACCCTCTCCACCCGGCTCGGTGTCATGCTCTGCCGCTGTCAAGTGCTCTTGAGACGCTGCTCTGCATGAGGAGTGCGCTAAATGTTGACCTCGTTGAGAGTAATTGGAGTAATTCGTATTCAATACTTTTAAGAATCTCTTAGTTGAGACCCTGTTTCAGCCGCTGCTGCTTCTGGATCTTTGAGCTGTTCCTTGAAAAGGTTTGCAAGCCGTTGGAAGAAGTTGCCGTTGTCACCAGGTTTGTTGTGTTGCTCATGTTTACGTCACTGCAGCTCAAGACTTTACACCGTAAACCCGTCCGGGAAGGAGGAGATCATTGGCTCTCTGGAGCGAATCGAGGAGAGGACCTGCAGTCAGGAGGAAGGTAAGACAGCACTTTAGAGTCTTATTAAGCATCAGTGGCTCTAGCCTGCTCCAAGTCCCCCGCCCAACCTACCATCGTGGGTCAGCCTTCAAACCTTTCTGCCCTCACCCTTTGGAACTCCATCCCACACCACAGTCCCTTAGCCTCGCCCCCTCCCTTGTCTCCTTCAAGGCCCATCTCAAGACCTTCCTCTTTGACCACACCTTCGGTTACCCTCCTACCCCTTACCCTCCCATCCGCCAACAGCACCTGAACCCCAAACCCCGGCTCGGGTGCAAATCATCGACTGTCCAGTACCTTGGTGAAACTTGTAGCTGTAAATTTCTGCGGGCAGAAGGTAACGGGAAGAGAGGTGAGGGGAGGAGAAAGGCCAAATGGAATGGGCTCCAGTGAGGTTATTTATTTGGATTGGTCTAAACTCCCCGATTCAGCTGAGACTTCGTTATGTACCCATCAATTAATATTCCGGTCAGTTGTTTGACTGTTCCTATTTTTTTCCCCCCCCCAACGAGCATCATCTGTATCAGATAAGCCTGGGCGTGTGCTGTGATGTGCTCTGTACCATGCAAAGCGTAAAACAAAGAAACTAGCAATGTGAATCGCAATCCAGAAACCCACTAGCCCTTTCCTCCTACCACCCCCGCTCCCCCACCACTCTCTCTCTCTCTCTCTCTCTCTTTCTCTCTCTATCTATCTCTCTCTCTCTATATCTCTCTCTATCTCTATCTCTCTTTCTCTCTCCCTCCCTCGCCCCGAACGCCACTCTCATCCACTATTGTGGCTCAGGCCGGAGGAAGCCTGCAACCATTCTGTAGGAGGTCGCCAGCTGTGCCTCTGGAAATAAGAACTAACGGTGAACAGTGCCAGCTGTCACAACAGGAGTCTGGCAAGGAATCCAGCTCCCCTGCTCTCACTCAAGGACTCGACCGTAGTTTTAACTAGAAACACGTGTCGGCATTTTTCTTCCCCCCCCCACCCCCACCCTTCTCCCGACATCACATTGTTTATATATTGGATCATCGTCTTTGCTCTGTTAATAAGTCCGTTTGGATTCTGACATTCCAGCGGGCTTTATGTCGGAGACTGAGTAGGAACTGAGTTAGTGGTCTGCAGTCTATCCTGAGGTGCCCTATTCTAGCATGTGAAATAATAATAATAATACTCCTTGCATTACAACGCCTTATCAGGTCTTCTAGATGTCTCAAAGCGCTTCACAGGATATACTGTAAAGCGAATTGACTGTGTGTTTTGTGGGCGAAACGCAGCAGTCAATTGCGCACAGCAGCGTCCCCACAAACAGTCGTGGGTTGAGTGATCAGATTATTAATATTTTTTTTTATTTGGGTCATTGCATTATTACGCATACCCAGTACTTAAGATCCGTCTCCCTTCTAACAGCGTCCAGGCAGGTCGGGTGGCAGATCTGTTCCGAAATGTCGTATCCTTTGGCGACTTCTGGCCCTGGGTTTCCACTGTCTGGACCCGCTGAAGCTTCGGTTATGTTAATAAAACGTGACAAGGGATTGCGTCAGTACCTGCTGGAGGCAGCGTATCACTACAGCTCGCAGGTAAGGCACCCTGGGACCAGGTGGATACGCTTCCAAAATTGCCACCAAAACCAACTGCAGAAATTTCCCACTCGATCGGGTTTGTTTACCTCCTCGGAATCCTGAGCCAGGCTGACACCTCGAGCCCCGCCTCGCCCCCTTCCTCCCCCATCTTCAGGTCACGCCTGAAGACTCTCCTCTTCGGCCGTGCCTTCGGTCACCTCTCCTCTCCCTCCCTCCCTCCCCCACCCGGCTTGGCGTCAGCTCCCCTCCACTGTCAAGCGCTTCGTGATGCTACCCTCAGGTGAGGGGGTGGGGTATAAATGCTTCCAATGCTCGCTTGGCCTCCAAGAAAGGGGATCCCGGTATCTGAACAACGCTCGACGAGCGTTCTGCGGTGGAGTTGCTTCCTACGGTGGAGTTGCTTCAATAAGAGTCACCGAGGCTATCGATTTCATCCTGTTGATTGATACTGGAGGCAGATTCCACAGCTCTTGGCAACAGTGGCCAAACAATGGAGTGTGTGCAAGTCCGTGCACGGAGGGCTCGTTGGGAGACTAAAAGGCAACAAATAATCTTGGCGTCAGTTGGCTGCTCTTTGTCAGAGTGATTGATCTGTTGGCAAGTCAGAGATATGTGGGTGGGGGTGGGGGGGGGTGGCGTTTATCAGATGACGAATGGAGAGTTCAATCCCTCGACCGGCGCTGTGTTTGCGAGCAGAGATTGCTCTTCCCTCCAGGCTCGCTCAGGCTTGTAAGCCATGGCCGACGCCAAGCTTTCCATTCATCTGTCTTTTTGGCTTGAAAGGAAAGTGATTAAAAACGAGAGTGATAAAAGTTCAAGACAAGAAACGTTTTGACAGCATTTTGTGGTCGGAGAGTGATCTGACATGCTGTGCATGTGTAATTTGAGACACGACGTACAGTTAGTTTAGTCTGGCTTGGAAGAACAAGGCAACTTTAGATCTAATGTTCCCAAAGCTTCCCACTCTGTTGTAAACTAATCCATAGAGAATTAATCGCTGTCGACGTCTCCATTATGTAGCATGCGACTAGCAGGGCGGTGGAAGACAAACGAGATTGGGCCTTGGTCCTTTTTTCGTCTCTTTGCGTCTCCGGCCAATTGCAATTGCGACTTCTGCTTGTAAACAGAGACAGCGTCGAGCAGTGTCGTGTTTTCCTCATTTGAAATGAATAATAAATAATATAGTTAATGAGTAAACAAGCAAACACATAATTGATTAATTGATGGACGTGATCGGTGCATTTCTGTTCTTTTCCAGAAAGAAGCCTGGCTTCCTGAGGAGGCTGGGCTGCACTTCTTCATGGGGACGCCAAAGTCCGACATCAACAGAGACGTGGCTGTCGATATCCAGCTCAGCTACCCGAAGAGGAAATTATCAGCCAGAATCATTCACCCAAAGAAAAAGATCAAAGTAGAGGGTGAGCTGTCAAAGGAACATAGGAACAGGAGGAGGCCATTCAGCCCTTCGAGCCTGTTCCGCCATTTAATTAGATCGTGGCTGATCTGTACCTCAACTCATCCTTTCAATTCCAAATTCTCCGCTTTCTCCCCATATCCCTTAATACCCTGACCTACCAAAAATCTATCCACCTCACTCTTGAATGGATGGATCCAGCATCCACCGCCTTTTGGGGGAGAGAATTCCAGATTTCTACCTCCCTTTGAGTGGAAAAAATGCTTCCTGATTTCACTCTTAAATGGCCTGGCTCCAATTTTAAGACCATGCCCCGACTTAAGACTAAGTCGCTGTTAATAACGTTGCCGATTTGGTCACTCGCTCCACGTTGTGTGGTGTGACATCGCTGTGTGCAAATTGTCTGCCTCGTTCACTTGAAGGATAGACAACATTGTCTGGGGAGGTATCGTTATAGGCCGGAGACAGTCACCTCTTGACACGCTCGGTTAATGCTCACAGGTTTCGTTTTGCAGGAGAAATCAAGAGAATCAAGAGCTCTTGCACCGGTTTGCTGGAAGTCCTGATAGACGACAAAGACACGTACTACATTAAGGTACTGTTAGCACTGGTTAAAATGAGGGCCGATTCCAGAAATTAGAAGTCAGATCAGGGAAATATTTCTTCACACCGAGAGTTGTGAGTATGTACAGGGCACTGCCCTCATACCACCCAAAGACCTTGGCAGTTCACGTTTAGTGACCATGAGACTAGATGGGGTAGTAAATGCCAATACTGTACTGCTGTGATCCCTCAGTACACGTCACGAGCATGTTGAGCAATGCAACACACAGCCAGGGCTTAAAAAGACCACTTAGCCCTCCCTCGTGTAGTCTTGAAACAATCAGGTCGTTAGCTTATGAAATCACCCGCTCACATTATCCACTTGTGCATTGGATGTCACATAATTGAGCGTATCTACGTGCTGTTCCGAAACCAAACTGAATCAGTTTCACATTGTTTTGCAGCTTCATTGCTGCAAGTTACTTGGCACGATAGCTTTTGGGAGTGTTGCAGGTTTTTTTTTTTGTGTGTGTGTCGTACACGTCTGGTTTCTGGCTCTCATTTTAGGGATGGACGGACTTGCAGAGTGTTGAAGGGGAGCAGATGTATTTCACCCAGCTGGAGGCCAAGTTCACGAAGCATGGCTGGCCCATAATAATGTCTGGCAACGCAACCAGAGTCTTCGGAAAGAGAATAGCACTTTCGGCCTCACTCAGAAACGTATTGAAGGAAACTGCTACCGTGTCAGGTGAGCGCACGTTAGCTGTTGCTACGTCTCACTGTTGGCGTGTGCGTGTGTGTGCGCGTGTGTGTGTGTGTGTGGTGTTGGAATTTTCCTGTTACAAACGCTTCGCGTCACAGTATTTGGATATAGCGGATCGCCGACTTTCATCCTGCCTCGTTTCTGCTTCCAAGAAAAAAATCTGGGGACAGATTCCGGGAAACAAAACCTTCTCAGAAAAAGATTGCTACACATTGCCCCGTTGTTGCTTTGTAATTTGTATGTCGAACGAATTGAAATCATAAACGCTTACATAAGAATTCCTTCTGGGAGGGCAGCTTTTGTTGGACGAGGGCATATTCCGTGTCATCGGTCACAGCAGCCATGACGTTGTAATCCATGTGTGGTCCCAGAACTGCAGCTTTAGGAGGGATAATGTCTCTGCACACGTGAGATCATCGTAACGCACGGCTGCAGAAACCCGGACAAGGTTCCTGTAGGCTCCACTGTCCACCTCAGCCCGACACACACCTTATTCAGCAGTTAGCTTCGCAGATAATGTGACTTAAAAAAAAAAAAGTCTCCGACTCTGGTGATGTACTCAGCGACAAAATCCAAAACACTGGATTGAACACACTTTTTTTTCCCCCAAACGTAGATTAAAGGTTTAAACGTTATATTGTACGGATTTGTCTTTGTTTTTCCCCGCTCCCTACCGCAGTGAATTTGGAGCGAAAGAGCGATGAGAAACAAAGGCAGTTCTCCATCGAGGCTGATGTCTACCTCCCTCGCATCCTCGGATGCCAAATGGTCGGCCTTCTTCAAGAACGGGGAACGGTTTGGTCTTCGGCGTTACGGGCGAAATACGGGCTGTTTGGTAAGGTGATAGCCGCACAAAGCTTCCAGCTCGAAATTCCATCCGGCTCGTAGCCTGTGACTCCCGTTTAGTCTAACAATTCCAGATTGCGCAGAATCGAGGAAGACCTCTTAATTTTAGCCTTAATTTGGAAGCGATTCCTAGAAAGAAACTTCATCCCGCACCTGACATTGCTTCGCGCACCTTGACTGCCTCGTTCGCCTACAAAATGTGCAGTGGCTACATTTTACAGTTAATTCTGTGAAGCGCTTTGAGACGTCCTCCCGACATAAAGGCCGCTGTTGATTAAGATTGGCAACAAGTGATGCTTCTGTGACTGAAACAGCCTGACGTGTGATAGACTAAACCCTGGCTTAGACCTGATGTGAATTCCAATTGAGAATAATAAATATATTATCTATATATATATATATATATTTAACCCCTGTGTGGTCCCAGAACTATAGCTTGAGGAGGATTTAGGTTTCTGCAATTTGTTAACTTGTCTTCTGTCAGAAAATGCTTCATAATTCATGGCAGATGTTTCAACCGAGTTCGTAATAGTTCAGCCCATTTTAAAACCTTTTCTCTCTCTCTCTGCCTTTAGCGTTTTGCAATAAAACATTGCAGGGTTACCAAATTGTTTTTTATTTATTTACAATCCCTGTACTTTGTATTGCAGTAAACATGTTTTGAGTTACAATGAAATGCATTCAAACTGACCTTCCTAATTGATCGCTGGAGTTCTCCCCACACCAAAAGTCTCGGTCACAACAAAGGGGAAAATGCTAAGTTAGAGGCGATGTTTGCATAAGGAGCCATAAAGAGATTTTAAGAGACCAGGAGGTTTGAGGAATACAGTAAGGATGGAACAGAATACATTAACTTTACAAATACAATCTGATTTCTGTAGGAATGTCCTTATTCCTCATTCAAATGATCCACTTTGTTCTGAGGAACGAAGGAACTTGCAGTACGGTCTTTAAGATGCCAAAGAGAATAGTTAATGTAGACCGTGATCAGCTGTTTTAAGTTGTGCTCGAACAGTAGAACCAGTCCTGCGATTGAAAGGGGGTAAATTCAGAACAAATCTGCGGGAACACCACTTGGGCGAGCGAGTGGTAAACGTATGATACAAGTTCCCTGGGGAGACAGAAGGTGGAAGCGGATTACGTTGTTTGTTTCAAGAACAAATGAAATAGATTTCTGCAAGGAAATAAATAATATCTTGGGGACACAGTATACAGTTTGGGACACGACTGCCAGGATGGTGGAAGGCGAACCAGATGGACTTTGGTCTTCTTTCACCAGCAAATTCTCATGTTCTCATGAAATAAGTATATGCAGTTTGCGAGTTCGCACAGTGAAATAGTATGTGGTACTGTAGGAAGACCAAAGGAACTAGAGCAGTGTGGCTCAGTTGGTAGATTCTCGCCTTTTTTTGGACAGAAGGTTGTGGGTTCAAGCCCCACATCGGCACTACCAGCAAAGGCACCATATCCATTGCAAGGCTCATTTTATGACTGTAAACTTTAACTGGGAGACAAACGGCAGAGACTTCAGTGTGTTGGTTTTAAGTCTTATTCTCTCTCCTTTCTCTCTCTCTCTCTCTCTCTCCCTCTCGTATCAAAAGGTAATGCTCAGAATCTCCATCATGAGTGTAACATGGCTCAGAAAATCAAGAGGGAATCAGCCCCTGGGGAAACCTATAAACTTCAAGCTCTACAAGAGTTTTACTGCTCTGAGATCACATCGTACAATCACAAGGTATTTTGAAGCTCAGTCACGGTGCTGGACAGTCAGGGATTTGGACCTTGAGCAGGAGGCCGGGAATTAGGAGGGGTGGAGTTGGAGGGTAAGGGGGTTAGGAGGGTGGCTGAAGGCGCGGTCGAAGAGGAAGGGCACTGTGTTACTTTAACAAGCAGCTGTGTACTCTGGCAGCTTCAGGTACAGCACGAGGAAAGTGAGTCCCGAACCCAGACACAACTTCAGATCAACTACGGCAGACACTGGGACGAGATCAATAACAAGAAAAAGATTTTCATCACCCAACTGTTCAAAAACGACTCCAGCTCCAGCCTCGCCAACTACCTGATGGAGGCAAGCCATTTTACAGTAGTTTCATTCGGAGAATTGTTCAGAGACGAGTGTTCCAGTGGATGTCATTAACGTGTGCTTGTGATGTTGTCTGAAGCATTTATCTACAAGGTGGAAAGGCAAGCTGGCACCTGCTCTCACCATATATCATAATAATAATAATAATAATCCTTGCATTTGACACAGCGCCTTATCACATCTTCAACACGTCTCAAAGCGCTTCACAGAATAAGCTGTAAAGTGAATTGACTGTATATTTTGTGGGTGAAACGCGGCAGCCGATTGCGCACAGCAGCGTCCCCACAAACAGGCGTGGATTGAGTGACCAACTTGTAATTTTTTTTTTTACAAACAGGGATTATTACTTATTATTACCATGCTTAGAGATCTAAATAAAACCTTCTCCCTTAGCCGGAAATTTCACCTAATGTTTCGCCCACAAAACACACAGTCACTCCACTTTACAGGGTATTCTGTGAAATGCTTTGAAACGTCTCGACGACGTGATCCAGCCCTAGATCAAATGCAAGGATTGTTATTAATAATAACCTTAGCCCCCAAAGATATTTTCATCTTAAAATGTCGATGTTGCACATATTTGTGAAACGTACGTCAATTCGGTTTTAATAATAATAATAATAATTTTTAAAATGTTTTAGCTTGGAAGCCAGTTTGTTTTAAAAGCCTGCAGACCCCAGCTGCCGAAAGGTGACAACATCTGTGAAGAATTTCCGCAGCTTTGCGTGATCTTAAGTTTTAAGGCGAAACAGGCAAAGACTGGGTGTAATTTCGAGGCTTACTTGCCTACATGAACAGCAGCCTTGTAGTACTGAAAGCTCGCTATACAATACTGTTCAGGACAATACCGTCTCATGCTTTTGGAGTAAGATTGGAGCTGTCACACCACAGAGGTTAAAGGGGCCGTCAGTGGGAGGTAGAGAGCAGGAAATTGGAGTAGAGAAAATAAGGGACATTTCGAGTCTCAAGCAACAGGATGTTGACAAGGAAATTGCTTGGTATAAGAGCTGATTCGGATCACTTTAACCCATGTTTTTGGGATGGGATAAAACCAATGTTGATGAGGAGGGACTAGAGTTGTTAACCTTCACCCGGGGCTGGACTTACACGATTTACTCGCATGCACAAATTGACCGGTTCTTTAAATTCAGGCTGAAACTGGCGGCCGCGTTTTGCCCACAAAATACGCGACCGATTCACTTTACGGCGTATCCTGTGAAGCGCTTTGAGGCGTCTCGAAGACCTGATGAGGCTCTGTATCAAACGCAAGGATTATTATTATTATTATTGTGATTCATTGTTCAACCGTTTTGCACTGTTTCCACGTTGTCCAGTTCACCTTGCAAATGCCGGAGAGACAGGCTAACTACCGCACCGAGCTGGTGCACACCTGCCGAATGCAGGGTCGCAGGGAGAGCAACACGCAGGTCAAAGTCCTGTACAACGACAAGACCCCCTTCCTGGCAGGACTGCAATGGAAAGACTCGTCGAAACCCAGTCTGAAGAAATGGGAAGGTAGGAACATCAAAGGAGCGCAAAAAGTGACCAGAACATTAGCCCGGCTTATCTGAGGCCTGAAATCCCACCCAGTCTGACTGAACCCGTAATAAATCTATTTTTCCTGACCATGTCACGTGGCGGAGAATTGTGGCGATGTCTCATTTCGGACGCCGGATTTCTGGAGTTCTTACCAAGAACCGGCTTCCAAATTACAAAGTTCCTCGGAGCGGGTCAAACTTCCTGCTGTCGGGGTCGTGGGGAAAACTAACGGAGGAAGCGAGTTACAAAATGCCAACACCCCTGGCTCAGGACTTGAACCCTTCACCTTCAGCCCTGGTTGGGTTGACTTGTACCGGGGTCCAAGGCAGAAACCTGGCTTTGCCGTGAGCCAAAGTGACTACAACGTTCATTCACGAAACACAGTTATTACGCTTTACAGTGAACCCTAAGTGATACGTTGAGATGGTTGGATGTGATAAGGCAGCGTATCAAATGCAAGGATTGTATTATTATTATTATACGTGAACTTTTGAAGTGCACTTAGGAATGATTGCCATCTGTACCCTTTTGTGAGAATTTCCTTTCCTCGTTTTTCTGAAAGGCTCATTGAACCTAGACACCCCATGGCTTTATCTCCAGACATCACACAAGCTCAATCAACCTCACAGCCGTGCCTATCAGTCAACCGTAGAAATAACAGCAGCAAAAGCCATTTCGGTGAAGAAACTGGTGCTCTACACCTACTACAAAGACAAAGGGAACAAGAAGGAAGGCAGAATCCACGTCCATACCCCCACTACTACATACCTGAAGGTTAGTAATGAGACCCGGCTCGTCTTTAAGGCAAAGTCTGCGCTCTGTGGACGAAAAGCAATAGTTTCCTTCCTGCTTCCAGTGGAGTTTGGGTTATCAATCCTTATAAACCCCTTGAAACCTGAGGAGATGTCTATTTTACATCAAGCAAGTGGCCTGAAGTTGATACGACAGGCAGTGTGAAATGCTGTTATTATAAGTGCAAGTCATTAGTCCTGCTATTAAAACATTTGTGTTATTATACGCACAAGTTATTATTCCAACTGTTAAAACATGGCTCTGCTTGTTCAGGCCTCTGCGGTTGGCCACGTTGGTGAGAATTTTTTCAGAAGCCACAGCGAAGTGGTGTCTCGGTGGAACCTGCCTATTAAGAACGCACTCTCCGTGGAGAGCAAAGAAAAAGTCAAGTCCTTGTACTTTTGGATCAAGCAACAGAAGAAAGAATTTAATTTCACCGCTAACTATGCCAGCAGAGAGCAGGTGAGGTTTCGAACTCTGTGAAGTGACTGTGTGAGTGTGTGTGTGTGTGTGTGTGTGTGTGTGAGAGAGATGTAATCTGGGGGCACAGTGATATGTGGTAAACCGGTTAATTCACTTTGCCGCTGCCTGAGTTATTCACACAGGGGAAAGGGGGTACTTTGAGACATCTCAAAATCAATAATAATAATTTTGTCACTCAATCCACGACTGTTTGTGGGGAACGCTGCTGTGCGCAATTGTCTGTTGAGTTTCGCCCGCAAAATATACAGTCAATTCACTTTACAGTGTATTCTGTGAAGCGCTTTGAGGCGTCTCAAAGACGTGATAAGGCGCTTAATCAACGTAAGTATTATTATTATTTATTATCTAGGATAAGGCCACACTCACTTGGACAAAACTTTTCTTTGAAAAAATGAGTAAAGTCTCCCATCTCTGAAGAGTTGAAATCGCTAAGTCAAACCATGTTCCAACCAGCTTTAGAATTCATTTAGAATTAAACCCGAACAAAATCGCAGCATCTAAGGCTCCAGTGAACCAAAATATTGTATTCCGGTGTTCCTGGTTGGTGTACAAATCAACTGAGGCTCAACATGAAATGTGTGTTGGCTGGATATTGCCACTGTTCGGCTTCTAACGTGTCCAACCACAACAGGCCAAAGACATCCCGCAACGAATAGGGATAATCACTGAAGTGGTTTAGTGCAAAGCAAGTGTCAGAGGAATCGGTTTGGCAACTATAATCCATCCTTTGGACGAGACGTTAAACTGAGGTCCCGTCTGCCTGACCAGGTGGACGTTAAAAATCCCGTGTAACCGTTTGGGGGAAAACAGAGGGGAATTTCTCCCAGTTTGTCCAGATTCCAGGTCAAATTGGGTTATTCACTTTTTGGCTCTTTTTGGGGTTCATTGCTGCCTCACTGATTGGCTGCCACATTCGCCTATGAGATAAGGTCACTGCAATTTACAAACAAATCATGGAACCTCTCAGATGTTTCAACGTGACAAGATGCAAGGATTATTATTATTATTATTATTAGATGATTGTTTCCAGTTTCTCCCAGTGTCCTGGCCAACAAATCCCCCCAAATAAAATTGGTCACTCACTCGATGGCTGTTTGTGGGAAGTGGGGAGGGAGGGTGCAAGGCGGAGGGATTGAGGGAGAAAGATCATTATTACTATTATTATTATTAATGTTTGAACTACTGAGAGGATTAGGAAGCATTTAGAAGGATTAGTACATCGGTTTAGTTGTGTAACCTCTGACCCTGACCTGATGATGTGCCTTATATCTGCAGCCCAAGAAGAAGAGGAACCTGTCAGTTTTGGCCTCATGGATGGACCACAAGGCTCCCCCTTTATTAGCTCAGCTGAATGTACAGATCGAGGAACTCAAGAGGGAGAAGCTGCTCTTCCAGAACCGGGCGTCGCTGAACTTCAGGTGACCACTGCTCCCCGTTGAGGCCAAACAACAAAATGGCCGTTCAAAACCAGGTGCAATTTCAAGGCCCTCATGAGCCCTCTGGAGCGTGAAGGACACAGATGCCTGTGCTGTGGACTTCTGCCATCCAATATTGTACCTCCACGACCAGCCCACTAACCGGTGGTGAGATACTACTGGGAGGGACTGTTTATTCCCCCCAGTGACGGGAGAGTGGAGGTGGGTGGAGGGCGAGGTGAAGAGATGGGATGTTTTACCCACTCAATAATCTTGTCTTGTTTTGTTTTGTAGACACTCTCTTAAGCTGCCTGTCCCCCGCAACCTCCTTCTGCAGGAGACGTTCACCGTGGATAAGAGAAAGCAACGTTATGTCTTGGAAGTAAAGGCCTTAGTGAATGAGGAAGATGAAACGGTTCACACGCTCACTCTGGGATACCAACCTGAAGCACCGTATGTAAGTTTGCAAGAGGATCGGTGCTGGGCGGGCAGGCGGGCAGGCAGGGGGCACTTGTTATCCACATTTCGCCCACTTCAATTCACTTTACAGTATATTTCTGTGAAGGGCTCTGAGACGTCTCGAAGACACGATATGGCGCTATATCCAATGCAGGGGTTATTATCATCGTTATTAGTATTATATCTTCACGATAAAGCACCAGATCAAACACGAGGATTATTTATTGTGGTGCCCAGCGATCATAAGGAAAGTTTGGATGAAGAAGGCCCTTGGGCTTTTTGATCTCATCCTCCCAGGTAACCTGCCCGTCGGTCCTCTCCATCACATCATCAGGTTCCAGGTCTGCAAAACGGAAACTGCTTTCCTTCAGCTGCTGAATGTTTATTGCAGCGCTTCATACAACTGCAAGAACTTACATTTATATAAGGGCCGGAGCCAGTCGAGCGGAGGCACCGGGTCGTGGGTTGGGGAGTAAGCAGTAGTAGTATTAGTAATAATAATAATAATAGTAATAATTAATAATAAGTAAGTAATACGTTCCCTTTTCCTAGGTCTGTGCCACTCTGGCACACCCATACAGCGTAGAGATTGTGCCGAGGACCGTGGAGGTTTGCGTGAGGACAAGGATGGATAACGCTGTGAGTTTATTTCAGAAGAGGCAAAAATAGCATCAGCCTGTGCTTCCACCAGTGTAGATTAAGCTGCAGATATCCACACTTAGTCATTGCTGGTTTAGAAAATCGTTAACTGGAATGACTGCGCGCCACAACACTGTGGTGCCGGCACAGCCTGCTTCTTCCCGTACTCCCCTTCCCCTCTTTTACATCACGACTGAAGACCTTCCTCTTCGACCGTGTCACTTACAACCTCGCTCCCCCCCCCCCCCCCGGTTGTTAGTTGATTGGCGGATCGCTTTTCCGGGGATAATAACCCCCCCCACCACCCCTGAAAAGAAAAGAATAATAATTTGGTCACTCAATCCACGGCTGTTGGTGGGGACGCTGCTGTGCGCAATTGGCTGCCGGGTTTCGCCCACAAAATATACGGTCAATTCACTTTACAGTATGTTCTATGAAGCGCTTTGAGATTATACAAATCTTCAGCTGAAGTTCAAGCCCAGGAACTTTGTCCCATTTCTGTTTACAGTCAAATTATGAGGCCGAAGCCACGGTGAAAATTAACCAAAAAGAGACCTTGATGGTCCACGGGCAATACCAGAACAAATCCACAGACACCGACTGCTGGTACCTCGTGCATTTTGAGATGGACCATGCCTTGCTGGTATGACAAGCTTTCTGTTCGGGTTGTCCTCCTCTGACAGACGCTGGCCAGGCCCTGTGAGGCTGGGCTGGCATCACTGCGCTTCCCAGGACGCTACCCCGTGTGAAGGGCGCTAGATACATGCAAATTGTTGTTGTTGTTGGTGGTGACTGCCTCCATTGTAGGCAGTGACAGCTTAAAGACCCAACTGAGTAAAAATGTGTTCAATCAGTCTGCGTGTTTGGCTGATGCGCATCAAAACCACAGTCGCCACACTTTACAGTGGATCCTGTGAAGTGGTTTGTGATATCCTCTTGATGTGAAAGACGCTCCATCAAGTGAAGAATGATTATTATTATTATTATTATAAATTAACTTAGAGGACACTTCAATGACCATGGTATTGTGCCTGAGTCCTGAGCAGAATCATTTTCCTTTAATGATTGAAAGCTGTGTGCAGTTTGTGTGTGTGTGTGTGTGTGTGTGAGGCGCTATACAAGTGTAATTTGTCGTTGTTGTTTACTTCAAGCTCAGCTGAATGCTCAACGCTGTAGCTCAATGCTCACACAAATCCCTACTAATGCAATGCAGTGTCTAAAAGAATAATTCCTTCAAAGAATGCCTTTGAAGAA
The DNA here is from genome assembly GCF_018977255.1 of Callorhinchus milii. Lineage (NCBI taxonomy): Eukaryota > Metazoa > Chordata > Chondrichthyes > Chimaeriformes > Callorhinchidae > Callorhinchus > Callorhinchus milii. Next base: position 15,036,801 of record NW_024704757.1, read on the forward strand.
TAATCAATCGTTTTAATGACAATGTTCATGTTCGGATCATTTAACGTGTTGATATAACATTCACAAGAAGAAGGGGGTTATTTTAACTGCTGTGTTTGTTCTGGCGGCTTTGCTGTAGCTGCGGGTCCCGACAGCTTTGATGGTGGAGGGAGAATTGTTCGGAATACAGAGCGAGGGGCAGACTTTCGACTATGGAGGGAACTGTAAAGTCACCGTCAATAAGATGGAGACATCGCAGGTGAGAAGCTGTGGAGAGACCGTGGGGCTGAGCCAGAGCCAGAGTGGCCCCAAGTTAATAGTCAACCCAAAGTTACTTGATCGCTGTAATGATCCCAATCTGGTGGCCTGTAGCTCAGTGGTTAGAGCGCTCGCCTCGCAAGTGAGAGGCCCTGGGTTCGATTCCCATGCAGGGCAAAACCTTAGGCAAGTTTCCTCACTCCACACACACGCCTTTGTTTGTTGTTGTTGTTGTTTACCCAACAGTAAGTAGGAACCTGGTTGTTAGTTGATTGGGGGATCGCTTTTCCGGGGGTAATAATTCCTTCAAAAAATTCTAAGAACAATTTGGTCACTCAATCCACGGCTGTTTGTGGGACGCCGCTGTGCGCAATTGGCTGCCGCGTTTTGCCCACAAAATACACAGTCAATTCACTTGACAGAATGCGCTGTATCAAATGCAATGATTATTATATTATTTCTGTTTTTGTGCTTTAACTAGTTCCACATTCAGGTGAATGGCTCATACAGTCAGGTGGGACTTTACTCCGAGTTCAGTCATCCCTACAATACAGCAATGCCTCAAGTCTTCCAGGTACAGTGTCAAATCCTCTCCATAGGGGCCTCCCTTGTTATGAACGTAATTGTTATTCATAAGAGTCTGGACACGTGTCTGTTGATGTAGATGTCAGCCTGGCTCAGTTGCTAGCGCTCTCGCTCCCTGTTCAGGAGGATGTTCAAGATCCCATTACAACAACAACAAAATTACATTTGTACATCGCCCAACGAGAAGTGGGGGAGGAGAGGTGTGGGTGGGAGGAGGGGGGTGGGGGTCGGAGGCGGGGAAGTTCTGCTGGTGTGGCCTAAATGCAAAAATTATTATTATTATTATATATACACATATATGTGATATTTAGTCAGGGCTTTGGCTGAATCTCTGAATTATTTGTGGTTTAATATTGCGGAACTTGTTTTTTTAACTGTAGGTGTACGCAACTGCAAAGAATTATGGGGAGACCAATTACAACGGCACCTTCTACCTTCACTCCGACGGTGAAGACCTCTTGGTGGTGGAGTTTGATGCTGTGAATGAAAACCGAAGCAACGCGAGGATTATAGGGGTGAAAGCTGGTGTCCAGCAGAGCTTCCTGAGTGCACCTGAGAGGAGCCAGTTTCAACTAACCGGCAAAGCAAGTGATTCAGGGTAAGATTAGACACGAGTGTAGGTACGTAAATTGCGGAGGTCAGTATAACACAGGGTGTAACTTCTGTTCCAACAACAACAACAAAATTACATTTGATATAGCGCCTTTCACGTCAGGAGGACGTCTCAGAGCGCTTCACAGATTATACTGTAAAGGGCAGTGACTGTGTGTTTTGTGCGCGCGAGATCCTGAACGTTCCGGCTTTGTCAGGTTGAATATTCCACAGTCACTTCAGAGTCTGTGTGCCTGTCTAGATGTTCACTGGTTTCCAGTCTGACGTTGGATGAGCGAGGTCTTCAAGTGGACCTGATGGGCTCAAAGGAGGACACAGAGCGTTTCCACGTGTTGTTCAGCGGTTCTGCCAAACACAATCTGAACGAAGGGCGGATAATACCACAATTCCTGCACGTGGCTGGAAATCTGAAACAAAAAGACGATGTGAATGAAGGTAAATCCCTCGGGATTTCACACCTGCACTTTGCTTCGATCCTTTAGTTCGGAAAGGATTGGGAGTGATTATAATAATAATAATAATAATCCTTGCAATTGATGTAGTACCTTATCACATCATCTCGACTTCCCAAAGCGCTTCACGAGATATACTGTAAAGTGGAGTGACTGTGTATTTTGTGGGTGAAATGCGGCAATAAAGTCCCACAAACAGACATGGAGCGAGCGACCAGTATTACTTGGGGGGGATTGTTGGCCAGGACACTGTGGGGGGGGGGGGAGAGAGAGGGAAAGAGACTGCCTTTTCTTTTCGAGGAGTGCCATGAGATCTTTAATGTTCACCCGAGCAGTATTTTAAAGGCTGACCAACATCTCCTTTCTCATCGTAACCCACAGGTGAACTGAGCGTTGAAGTGGACAACGCCCTTTACAGAATTCATCTTCAGAACAACAACACTTTCAGCGCCAGGGTTGCCCACCATCTGGTTGTGACCTTGGCTCAGAATGGAAGCCTAAGAATGCCAGCTGTGACGGAGTTCGAAGGGCACTTAGAGTTGGGGAAGGAGTTGCGAGAGGGCCGGGCTTGCTGGCGGGCTGACGCTAAATCTATGTGTTTCCAGCTCTTACAGGTGACCAAAGGCAACCAGATCAAAGCCAGTGGTAAAGTAGCACATAACCTGGATGAATTAATAACTACAGGTAAAACATCTGTAACCTCCGTTAACAATTTGGGGGCCAAGTTGCCATGATGTGGGTGCGTGTCACATGCGTACCGTTACTGGAAGGCGTTCCCAGAAGATAATAACACTAATAATAGTAATAATAATAATTATAATAATAATAATAATCCTCAGATTTGATATTGCGCCTTTCATACTTGGAGGACAGATTCCTTTTTGTGGGGTCCGATAAAAATCACCATCTATTAGACCCACCCCCGAATGTATGTAACACAGGAAACTGTCTGAGAGTACCCTCCGCCTTGCCCCCTCCTTCACCATCTTCAGGTCGCGTTGAAGACCTTCCTCTTCGACCGTGCCTAGGGTCATCTCTTTCCCCGGTGCTCAGCCATTGTCAAGCGCTCTGGGACGCTGTGTAAAGGCAAGTTGTCGTTGTCCAAGACAGATGTCCAGCTAATTCCCAGTTCCAATGACCCAGGTTTACCTGCTGATGGGACTTTTACTCTGAACTATGACCACACCAGTAGCAAGCGGGCTGTGACGGTTGAAATGGAGAGCGGCGGCCGGCAATTAGAGGCCTCCGTGAGGACCGAGAGGACCTTTACTGAGACCCCGGTGTACCAGCTGAACGCCAGCCTCCAGCACAGCGTAGAGGAGCTGAGAGAACTCGGGCTTCCTCTCTCGGCCAGTGGGAGCTACCGTTACCAGGTGAGCACCGGTTACCGTTACCAGGTGAGCACCAGTTACAGTTACCAGGTGAGCACCGGTCTCCTTGCTGGTCTCTCCTGTTTTCCCCTCGTCCCCTTTTCTGTGCCTATTCCCGGTTGTGGCGCTGTGACTGAGCTCCCCTAAAGGCCGGTTTCTGACCCGTTTATGGAGTGGGTCTGCGGTATGTGATCTGTCTCTCTTGCTCCTCCTCACACAGAATCTCAGGAATGGCTTTGTGGGCGGTGTGAGCGTGGGGTTGGGCGGGCAAGGTCTCCGAGCAGAGATCGAGCAGAAGAGCACGGCACGAGCAGCAGAGATCTTCCTGTCATTCAATCAAGACCTGGAGGCCTTGTCCAGATGGATACCAACAGCAATGCAGGTTAGACCGCAAATTGGTAAAGCGTGTTTTTTTTTTGTAGGGCTTTGGGAACAGTGCCTTATTAATGATAATAAGCTCCTTGTCGCGGCAGTTGAGACGTCTCAAAGCGCGTCACGTAAATCTATTGTAAAGTGTGTATTTTCTGGGCGAAACCGCGGGTATCGTCAACGATGGTATTCCCGATGATCGTAATGGCCCTTGATGTAGCGCCTCGTCACGTCATCTGGACGTCTCAAAGCGCTACGCAGGATGCACTGGAAACCTGTGTGTTTGTCGGCGAAGGTTGCAGCCAGTTTTGTGCCCACTCCCAGTTTCGCCCCACAAACAGCCACCAAGTGAATGGCCGCTCTGTTATTAACTGTGAGCAAGTTATTTATAGACGGCGTATTTGCCCAGGAGTATTGATACGCCGCTCGTTTCCTGTTTAAAAAAAAATAAAAATATTTAACGAAAACAAATAGGGAAGGTGGGGCAGCCATCCACTTTGCCCAGGAACAAGTTTGATCTTATTCACTCTCTGTTTCCCTCTCTCTCACTCTCTCTCTGTGTCTCGACAGGTGAACTGCAGTGGAGAAACTTCCTCGAGGCACCTTTTGGGACACTGTTCCGGAGCGGTTGACGGCAAACACTCAGAGGTACAGGTTTTACTCACAAAGCAGCGCCTCCGATATTGCTCTACTCTGGAACTCAGACACCACGAGCAGGGCCTGCATTTCAAGGGTTGCTACCACCCCATTCGCAGACGAGAGCTCACGGCCAGGCTGGTCCACAGTCTGGACGCCCTGCGCTCCCTGAGTTTCCCGCACGACTCCCGGATGGTGATGTCTTACAAAAGCAGCCTAAATCAGCAGGTAGCCGCCTTCTCCCTGAAGGCCGACGGACGCGAAATTGTAACACGTGGGGAGCTCTCAGTCGTGCCTCACGTTGAGTGGCGTTGGGTGGGTTCCTATCGGAGGCCAGGCCGTTCCTCTCCCAGAAAATCTTGGGCTGCCAGTGGGTTTGTGAAGCCTAAAGTCCGCGATCCGGACGGACGGACCGGGGTGGAATCCAGGGTCTCGCCAGCCGCGGTGCAGGATGACGGCAGGCGCGCAGGGCCTACGTTGCTGAAGTTAAAGTGTCCCACTCCACGGGGAGAGGCGGCAGGGAGAGGGACGAGAGGTTTTCCTTAACATTGGTCGCGGAGGCGGATCGGCGGCTTTACGCCGCTGGCCTCCGGCTGCGGAACGGCCGAAATTACCTGAACGCGAGCCTGGAAGTCCTCGCGTCCCAGAACAAACTAGGGTGGACCTGGTCCTGCACCGCGGAGCGGAGGTGGAGGCCGCTGCGATTGGCGGACGTCCCTGAGGCTTTACGAGCGGAGGGAAACGTCTACTACACGGGCAGTTCTGTGGGGTTGGCCGTGAGCGCGGAACTGGACGCGAAGCCCGTGGACCTGGAGCTCCGAGCGGTTTGGGGCAAAAGGCGCGGACTGGAGCTGCTCCTCCAACACGCCCTCCCGACGTGGAGGAGAGCCGGCATTCCCGGGAGGAACAGGCTGAGCGCGCGAGCCACGAGGGGCAGGAAAGCGGACGTAAACGTGGACCTGGCGGTCGGGCAGTGCAGAGCGTCTGCGAGCGGGCGCCTCCGGAGGGGCATCGCTACCAAGTGGCGCTTGGCTCTCGTCAACCGATGCCCTTACTTTGAGGTAGAAGGAAACATGCGCCCAGCCAGAAGGCTCAGGGGGCACATGTTTCAAGGCTTGCGATTGACTCCTGATCTCCGTCTCCCAGCCCGGCTGAGCCCGACCACACCAAACTAACCGCCTAACGCTCATGCTTCGATATACCAGCGAGAGGCGTCGTGTCGTTCGAGCCGCTGCCTGGTCTCATTCCCTGAACAGAATGAAACTACTTCCGTTGGCAGCTGTACTGTGGGAGTAGGCAGGTGTTTCTTTTTTTTTTTAAACGAATTCCGATCAGGGTTTGGTTGGACACACGGGAAAAAAAAACAAAAGAAACCCCAAAAGTCGGATTTCAGAGGCTGCGTTTTTTACGCTGGTATCCAAAAAAAAAAAAAATTGGGTGAAACTTGGTGAAATCTGCACTTTCTCAAAAACCGTGGCTTTCTTCAGCCAAAGTGACCTGGTTCTTTTTTTTTATTTATTTCGCCCGTACTTGCCGAAATCTTGCGCTTCGCAAATCCATCCGCCAGCGAGTCGTGCGGAGGTTTCTTGCGCTTCTCTCAAACCACTGCTGTTGCTTTCCAACACCGGTTGTCAAGGTATCGGTACAGGAGATTGACGCCAAAGGCCAAGAAATACTGCAGATGCTGGAAATCTGAAACAAAAACAGACGCCGCCGGAGAACGCTCGGCAGGTCAGGCCGCGGCTACGGAGGGAGGAAAGCTGGTTAACCTTTCAGCTCGACGACCCTTCGTCGGAACCGAAGCGTTAACTCACTGTCCTCTCTCCATAGATGCTGCCTGACCTGCCGAGTGCTCCCGGCGCCTTCTGCTTTTATGCTGAGTATTGATGCCATCGCCCCGCTCGCTTGTCTGTATCTTACCTGACTACCAGTCAGTCATTTGTTATCAAACCGGAACGATGACTGTTCAGTTCAAGATCAGCGTCGAGGAATGACTGAGCGTTGCATTTCCTCTGCAGCAGTTTCCCCCCCACCCCCCCCACCCCCCCCACCACCCGCCTCCAGCTTCGTAACAACCTGCGAACGTTTGTCTATCCCGCGAAGCGCTCGGAGACGTCTCGAAGACGTGATGAGGCGCTGTGTCAAAACGCAGGGATTATTACCATTGTTATCATTATTATTGTCGTGACAATAATTATCATCGTTATTGCTCTTGTGTTTTCAGAGCCTGGCCCCGGCACGTTTCTTCGTGAACGGGTCGATGAGGACAGATCGCTGCGAGGCCGACTTGGTTGCCCGCGTCCGGATGGACCGAGCCTTCGCTCAGCTCCAGCTACAGACGGCGTGTAGCCCGAAGCTCGGCCTCGACCTGGGGTTCGGGCACTCCCTGGCCTGGCTGCGGGCCGCGGGGGTCCCCGCTGACAGCAGGATACTGGTCAGAGTGGCCAAGGCCCCCAAGCGAGAGGCGTCTGTCGAGCTCACCCTTGGCAAATGTGGCCTCAAAGCGCTGGGCGAGGTCAGAGCCAAGGAGGGGGCGAGGACAGACTGGTCGGCCTCTCTTACGAACAGATGCCCCGCCCTCCAGGTAAGACACGGAGCCTTCCCGACGCCAACAGACCTGCGGGTCCCTCAGCGACTGGGACTGGTTGCCTGGGGAGGTGGTTGAGGGAAGGTCACTGGGACTCATTTGAAGAGCAGCCTGATGCTGTCATGGCGGGGGAGGAGGGGTGGGGGGGTGGGGGTTGTCTGTTGGGATGGGCCGAAGAGCCTTCTTCTTCCAAAGCGATCTCGCCCTTTTTCTTTTCTTTCTCTCTCGCTCTCTCTCTCTCTCTCTCGCTCTCTCTTTACACGTCCCAGAGCTCATTCTGCGCGTCAGCATTGGAAAGGGAAATACATCGTAAAATGTCTCTCTTCCTAAAATAAAACCTCTTAGCACATAAGAGACTCCTGGGAACTTCGGTTTCCTCTGGACCTGCCATGTGCCTTTTCTTTCCAGTCAGTATAAACCCGATGCTTGTGTATATATATATATATATAGATATATATATAACATGTATTAAAAAAAAAACCCCGAGGCTCTCCACAGCTGGGCTGAAACATCTGCAGCATCTGAAGAAGACCTGATCGTGCCGAGCAGGGACGTCAACAAAACTCGTAACTCGCTCTTAACAGCCTCGAAGGGGCTGGAATAGATTTCTGAACAGTTGAGGGCAGGCGCCGCGCAACACGGTGAAAGCTATCGAGGTTCGGCTCCCGTACACTGAAGCACATTTCGGAAACCAGCTGTGCCAATGTGCCGCCCAAAGCAATGTGAGACATGGATAAACAGTGTTATGTAACCTGAACACGAACGGCTGGATCGTGTGAATAAACCTCTCTCTCTCCCTCGCTCTCTCTCTCTCTCTCTCTTCCTGCTCTCCCAGAGGGCGGGCGTTCCACAGGACCTGGAGACTCGCGGGTCCGTGCACATCCACAGCTGCAGCGTTGGACTGAAGGCCAGTCTGCAGAGCGATGGGAAAACAGCTGAGCTTCAGCTGGAGACCACTTGTGAACCCAAGTACACGGTGCAGGCGCTTCTCAGGCACACCCTCCCCCAGCTGAGCGACCGGGGTCTGCCCAGGGAAAGCCGGCTGGTCCTGTCGGCCGTCAGGGGAGCCACGCTGGAAGGCTCCGTGCTGCTCCAGTCCGGGAAGTGCAGAGTCCGAGCCCGGGGTGACCTCGCGACGGGGACGAAAACCAAATGGATGTGGGCGACCGAGACTGACTGTCAGGTCCTTCAGGTTAGAACAGATTAGTCGGAAATGAATGATACGGTTTTTTTTTAAATGAATAAATAACCCCAGGCCCGAAAGCGGGGAGGGGGTTTACGATGCAGAGGGTCTGAGCTTACGAACCCGGTTATAAAACATCTCCAGCGATGGTGTGTCAGAGCTCAACGACTTGAAGCTTCTTCGGGAAAATATTAACCCGGATTATATATTTCTGTTAGGGCTTCAAGATTCCGGCTCAGTCGCAATTCAACGGGACCCTTCAAGTTGAGAAGTGCAAAGCCGAACTCCTCACAGAGGTCCAGTTAGAGGGAAACGCGGCTTACCTGGAGCTCCGGTCGGCGTGCGAGCCAAACGTCAACGTGGATGTCATCTTCAGGCACCGCCTGCCGATGTTGGCAGCCATCCCGCAGGACGGGAAGCTCTCGTTCACTGCGGAGCAGCAACCAAATAATAGCAACCTCACCTTCGATTTGAAACTGGGAACGTGTGACCTACTGGTCAACGGCTCCGTTCAAGTGGAAAACAGGATTGAATTAAGCTTTGTGATGGAGAATAAATGCAAAGCGCTGCAGGTACCTTCACCGTGTGCTTTTCTGCCCCTCCCTTCCCCACAATATTTTGATATTATGATTTAGAAATTAGGGTAATTGATGATTGGAGCGGGTGGCCAGGGGGGGTGGTTGAAGCCGGGACACTGGGACTCATTCAGAAAGCAGCTCGACACGGTGAGGGGAGGATGGTAGGGGTGGGCATTCTGGAGGGAAGAGATCAGTCGGGTCGAAGGACTTTCTTCATCAGCGCTGACCTTGTGATCTGCCATCTTGTTATTCCAGGACCTGGGAGCACCGTTGACAATAAATGGCTCCGGTTACGTGACGATGGGGAATAACTTCGATTCGCAGATACAGATAAACATCGATGACACTAAGCTGCAAGGTCTAGTGATGATGAACAGCACTGGTGTAAGTACCCAGTTCTGCACTTGGTCCACAAGATACACAAGTCAAGTCAATCCGTGTTGCAGTGTATCCCGTCAAGCGCTTTGAGATGTCCCGATGGCTTGATAAGGGGCAAGGACCATTATTTTTTTTTAAACGCTTTACCACACGGGCCAGACTATTTTACCACGAGAAAAGCAACGTTTGTGAAACGAAACCGAGGTAACGATGGGGTTTGCTCAGCGAGTTAACACAGCGACTGCTTTAACGTGGGCCACGTGATGCCGTAAAACTACTAACCTGCGCCGCCCGCCGCAGACCCTATTAAGGATTAGTTCCTTTGAACTCTCTCTCGAATCAGCCGGGTGGAATGGCTCCCCGTCCAAAGCCTCTCCTGGTGAACCGGACACTTTGGTTTTTTTTTCCCCGTTGGCAGAGCAAGCAGGAGATCGACGTCTCGTTGACTCATAACGTCGAGAGCGCCTTGCGGCTGGGCCTGCCCAAGACCACTGTTGTGGCTGTAACGGCGGAGAGAGAGGCCCACACCTACAGGAGGTTCACCCGAATCCACATCGATAACAAGCGGGTCAGTGAGAAATGTTGTCAGGGGAGTTCAGACCAGCTAAAACACCCCCGCCCGCCGCCTTCCCCCCCCACAGTGTGTGACAATAATGCACATCGCTGTGAGAGGATTCACCGCTTAATACGCTGTGAATTGACTTGCGTTTGAATCGCCCGCTCTCCCTCCCTCCCTCACCTCCTTCGAGCCGCATCTCAAGACCCTCCTCTTCGACCAACCGGGCCTCCAGCCACCCTCCTATCCCCTCCCCTCCCCTGCCCTGATCCCAACCTCCCCAGCTGGGGTCCAAATGCCCCGCCTGTTCCGCCCAGCTCCTTGTGACGTGAAAGGCCGGCGCTGTGTAAATGTCACTTTGCTATTGATTAGATAGTTGAAGAGCTGACGTTTGTGCGCGAAGCTCATCACGTTTCCTTGAACTACAAGCTGACCCACAATATAAAGGCGCTCAAGCAACTTTACATCGAGGACCTAATCGACGTGCGGGTAAGTGAGCTCATTGCGATGCCTTTGCGTGAGGGCTGTTAAACCGGTTACCCAGCCTTACGCCTCCGAGGCGCACGGTAACATTTTACCCCAACGCACATCCCCACGGAGAAGACCACACGCTTCGTCTGCGGCAATGGATCATCGCGTCGTGTTTAGAGATTGAGCAAGCAAGTGGTTTAACGATCACTTAATATTTGGGCATACGATATCCTTGAAAGCCCAGCGCCTGGGGACGTCCTTCCGACATGAAGGGGCGCTATGCAAATGTCATTTATTGCTGTCGTCGTCGTTGTGGTGGTGGTGGTGGTGGTTGTTGTGGTGGTGGTCGTTGTTGTTGTTGTTGTCTGCCATCGTAGTCTGGACTCCCCCCTCCTCCTCTGCTGGTTTTGTTCTAATCCTAACAACACGCTGTTGCACGCGGTGCCAGGCTGCCCTCGAGCTGAAGGAACTAAAGATTCTGACGGTGAAAACGCAGTACGGGTCGCGGTTGGCTAACGTGGAAGCCCGAGGGAGTACCGGCCCGGGGCGGACCGAAGTCACGGCCAACTTCCAACACAACTGGTCTCGGCTGCTGAAATACGGAGTGTCGGGAACGCTGCAGGTAATCGCCCCGTATCGAGGGGCAAACCTGCGGAAAGGCACGGTGGGGGAAGTGGAGGGGGTGGTGTGTGCTCCGAAATACCAAGACAACAGGGGGGGGGAAACTAATCCCAGGTGGAATTCCCACGGAATGTTATTCTGTGGGAGTGAATCCCCCCCACCTCCCCCCCCCCCCCCGTTTGTAACGCTGAGACATCGCAAAGCACTCGGTCGTGTGTTGTCGGTCACTGTGTGTTTTTTATTTTGTAAAGGGAATTAACAAGCAAACGCTCGCTCTTCCAGATCAACCTTTACGTGCAGAGCTTGGCTCCCGTCGAGGGATCTCTACAGATCATTGTGGACGGTGCGAGGCTGATTACGTACGAATTCAAGGCTTTTTCCAGCGAGCAGCGCTTCAATGTCATCGTCAAAAACAGCCACAGCAACGGAAAGCTGCTGACTGCTGGATACCCGCAGGAGATTGTGGTCGTATTAACAGCACAGAGAACTGGTGGGTTTTCAATTGGCGCCACGTCAGTCGCTCCGCCTGAACAATAGGGCATTTCTGGTCTTGTTTCGTCATCCGCCGGGTGTCCGACACGTGTGCAAATCACCCGAGAGTCTCACACGCGTGTCACCTACGCGCGGGAAGCCTCTGCTGAACACACAGCCAACGCTCAGGTCGTGTACATTTCCCCCCCCCCTCGGCTTCTGATAATCCAGGGCACTCATCAGCTGTGCCACAGGGGGGCAGAGTGCCAACACAACCGGGTAGAAATAATAATAATAATAATAATAATAACCCTCGCATTTGATACGGCGCCTCATCACGTCTTCGACACGTCTCGAAGCGCTTCACAGGATACACTGTAAAGTGCCGCGGACCGTGTGTTTTGTGGGCGAAACGCGGCAGCCGATCGCGCACAGCGGCGTCCCCACAAACAGTGGTGGATCGAAGTCACCAAATTATTTTTTATTACTATTCTTTGAAGGGCTTCCAATAAGCTCCGCAGCTGCTTTCTGCGTTTCACAGCGGACATTGTAAACTCGGTGGGGTTTACGGTGGGTTTAAAACTTTTTTTTTAAAAAAGGGAGGGTCTTGTCTTTTGGGGCCCCCTCCCCCAAAAAAATCCAAATCGTGGTCTTTTTTGGAATTTGATCGCGTGCCTCTTCATATCGTCGAACGTCTGAAAGTGACCGTGTGTTTGCCTGTCGGCAGACCTGCCCGGCCCCTCGACGCTTGCCGACAATTGCCAGTGGCGCGATTTGAGACGTTTCAAGACCAGGAGGTGCGATGTCAGTAGAAACACGGACGCCAACCCCTCTGTGCGACTCTATGGAGCACGGAGGCAGTAGAATGGACAACGTCTCTTTCAAGCGCTCAGTGTACGTACGGTGCGCGAGTTAACCCTGTGCTTCTCTCTTCACGTTGTTCGACGGTGGCCTTTCTCCCACCCAGGAACTAAATCGAGGTCGGCGTTTGAGGTGCAGTACGACGGCAGGAACATGAAGATCAGCGTGGACGGGTCGGGAAGCCTTGCACTGGGGGCAGCGATCGAACTGATCGCTGGCGTCGAGCACACAATCCCCTTCATCGCGGACCTCGGAGTGCCCCCCAGCATCCAGGTAGACAACAGCGCGGAACATTTTGCAGGCGGCTATAGGCCTATCTGTTACTGCTGCTGTTGTTGCTGTTGTCGCTATTATCGTTGCTGTTGTTGTTACCTTTAACCTGTCTTTGCTTCATGTTGGCAACGCGGTTATAGGTGGGGGTTGCTCCGACAGGGTGGGCATTACGGAAATAACTGGTGCCCGTCTCGTCTCTCCGTTCACCCGACACTGCAAGCGGGTAACAGGGACGGGATGGCCAGCAACACGGATAAAAGCGTTCGTTCCGTTTGCGCGATCAGCACCGTCAGTAAGTCGTGTGTTTGGCACTGTGCCGTCCTCTGCTCAGGCCGACTACAGGGGAACGCTCAACACCACTGACCTGGACATCTCCCTGACGCTGAAATATGGGCCAAACACCAGCCTCCAGGTGCACGTTGAGGGCGAGAATCAACAGCACAAGTAGGTTCGCTAACCGCGATGAAGCCTGACCAAGCGGACGTGTCCGAGAGTTTTTAACCATGTCGTTATTTCCCAATCCTCAGCGTCGGAAACCTCAGCTCATCGAACGTCTCCCCGAGAGGGACCGTGACCCCCCCCCCCCCCCGAGCTATGGGGTTACTTACACGGTTCTTACGCCCCACCGGTTTGCCTGCCCTGTGTTCCCCGCCAACAATTCCCCAAATAAAATTGGTCACTCAAGCCACGGCTGTTTGTGGGCACGTGGCTGCCCCGTGCGCAATTGGCTGCCGCGTTCGCCCACAAATATACAGTCAATTCACTTTACAGTGTGTTCTGTGAAGCGCTTCGGGACGTCCTCCCGACGTGAAAAGCGCTATATCAAATGCAACGATTATTATTATTATTTAGGGTGAGTCCCTGTGAAGCACTTTGAGACGTCGCGACGACGTGATGAGGCGCTGGTATTGAACGCAGGGATTATTATTACTGTTATTATTGTTATATTTATTATATTTATTATTATGAATTGACATGTCGTGCCCCAAACTATGCACAGTATCCCCAGATATTATTTTCTCGCGGAAGTCTATCTAAGGGTATCAAACCCACGCGTTTCTGCTCCACAACACTACAGCCTCTGTGAGTAAAATGGCTTTGCTCCAAAGTGGCATCGGATCCCTGGCTTGGACTGTGGTCTAAGAATGTAAGCAAAGCTTTTAAAAAAAAGTGTGATTTATAGGCAGTGATTAAACATTAGCCGAACTATAATTATTAGCTGACAGTATTATTGGGCTCGCCTTGAACCAGTGACATTTTAACGTTTCCTTGTTTAATCGTTGCTTAATTGCAGCAACTGTTCACTGTAAATAACCGTATTCTCCTCCTGTCTGTAGTAAGGAGCTTCACCTCACAGTGTTACAGAATATCCCTGCGCTCTTGCGATACGTTCCCGGTGCTGTGGAAGTTCGGTCAAAGGTAGGTCCGTTTCTTTCTCGCGCTGATTTAGCGCAGAAGGTGTTAGCGCGTGTGAAGCGACTGAATCCGTGCGTGGCGGCAGGAATATTCCGGACCGACATTTTTAAAAAAAAAATAAGTGTAATAATGACGTGCGTTTTCGATAAACTGCCTCGGGCGTTTTCATTGATCCGAGACACTTGACGTCGGCCACCTTTCCCGTGTCTCCAGGTTGATTACTCTGGAGGTTCGGTCAAAGCCAAACTGAACGTGGCAATGGAGGAGAGTAAGCTCGCTGCCTTTACCATGCTACGAATCGACGAAACTGGTTACAGCGAAGTCCTGGAGATGACTCACACGTTCCCACGGGTTTGTGACGTGAAACCAATTGAAACACCGCACGGAATCAAAACCCGGATGTTCGATTAGCGACTCCTAGTCACTGTCCCGAGCGAAGTGGGGCGGGGGGGTGTATTAATGCAAGTTGTTGTTGTTCGCTGTCGATGTTTGCTGCAGCAACCTTTTAATCTGTCGGGTTTGTTCGACGGTCAAATCCTGGGCAGCAGTTTGAGACGTCCTCCCGACTTGAGAGACGCTATCGAATTTAAGGATTAGCTTTTAACTTGCGTTTTTATTTTTCCGTTCCCAGTTGAAAGGAGTTCCGAAGAGACTCGAGTGCAGCACCGGGTACCTGAAGAGGGGCCGAGCCCACACGCTGAGCCACACGGCAAAGTGGGAAGACAAAGAACTGGATTTTTTAGGGAACTACAGCGGACCTTTCCCGAAGATCTTCGGGCGCCACGAAATTCACGGTAAAAGAAATAAAATAAAATAAACTAGGAACCCAAGAACGACAGCGACTTATGAAGCGAGACGAAGAATAATAATAAGAATAATAATAAAAATTGACCAGTTCATAATAATTATAAATCCTTACGTTTGATATAGTGCCTCTCATGTCGGGAGGAAACGCTTGAAAGTGCTTCACAGGATGTACTGGAAAGTGGGGTGACTGTGTACCTTGTGATCAGCCAATTGCTCACAGCAGCGCCTCAGCAAAATGTCCGCAAGTTGGAATTGACCGATAACGTCACAGAGCCTGTGTCTGGCACATGAAGCGTGTTCACCGCCAATTCAGTGCCTGATTGTGTCTTCCGTCATTCTTTTCGCAGTGGATTTTCTCCATCCGTTCAGTGTCTCGTTTCCTTCTCAATCCAACCTGAGGATGAGCCTCTCCCATTCCCGGCTCAGTCACCAGGATGTCGTTATCATCAACTGGGACAAGAAGGACCAGGTGGGTACTCTGAAAGACAGTCTCGAGGGCAGGGGGGCAGGGGGAGGGGGGAGGGAGAGGGAGCAGGTGGTTTGACACCTGCGAGTTAGTCAACAATTGGCAGAAATGGGTAGACTGCAGTTTTGATGACCCGCTGTTGGTTCAGGTGGTTCTATTGGCGTCTCTGCTTTGGGAAAAGAACCGGCTGGAGAGCAAAGCCAACCTGCGGCACCCGTTCAAACTCACCTTGAGAGAGCTGGAGCTGACCTCGCTCTCGGAACGAAGCCAGGAGAAATACAGCCAACAGGTTTGAACAGCGCGCAGGGGTGGGGGGGAAGGGGACAGAGGGTGGGGGAGGTGGGGGGTTCTTGGCTTGTGACTGTGGAGCAATTACAGTCTTGAGCTTTGGGAGGTGTGACCACCTGCCGAGTGAGTTGGGTTTGGGTCACCTGGCCAGCCATTCTCAGGCACGATGTTGTCCCAGTGCCTGGCGTCCGACTAACCTTTAACCTTTCTCAGGCTCACGTCGCTTGGAACGGAGGTCAGCCTATGGACCTGAACTTTACTTTGGAACACAAATTGGAAAACAACGTCACGACTTGGGACACCTGCATGGACCTCGCCACTGGCCAGGTATTCATTCCTACCTGGGTCTAGTTAGAATGGAATTCGGATCCTTCCAAAGGTGCCTCATGTTGTCATACGACCCTTTCTTTACACCTGACTTGCCTCGCGCCTCAAAGAGAAAAATAACCTGGTGGGAGAAAAGTCTTCGAAGAACGTACAGGATGACCAAAAAGTCTTATTTTTCAGCTACTCTATTATCTAAAAAAATCACCATTTCCTTAGGACTTATTAGACATTGTAATGGTATCACGACTTTTGGTCACCCTCTGTATGTATAGTTTCTTCCGACGTGAAAGGCGCTATACACATGTAATCTTCTTGTTGTTGCTGTTGTTGCCTAAAGGCCACTGTTAAATATACAGTGATATCCAGCTCCAAAATGTGTTGGGGCTGAAATTCCACCTTGGGTTGAGATTTACCGTATTTATGCAGCATTTCCCAGCATCCAGAATTTGGCAATTTCTTCAACACAGCATTGATTTTGAAGCCGGTTTAGAATAGCGCGTAGTCCCCTCTCCTGCTGATGGTGAATGGATTTCAGCGAGCGAGTGAAGTCAGGCAATGTCTTGTGACCTGGCTTTGGGGTGGGGTGGGGGCGCGGGAACCGGTGATTTCGGGCCATAATTCCTTGTGTGGCTGTTCTGTTTCTGAGGCAGGTACAGCCCACGGTGGTTATTCGATCGCTGCAAGCCTGCGGGTCCGCCAGGAACAGCCCGAACTCCTTCGCTGAGAGCCTGCAACTGCACTGGGACGACAAGAAAGTCGACCAAAGTTTTGACTATCAGGTAAAGACCTTCCTCTGCCACCATACTTACGCTCACCTCCCTCCCTCCTTCCCCGGCTCGGCATCAGGCTCCGCCACTGTCAAGCTCTCCGAGACACTGCCCCGGGTGACGGGCACTATATAAATCCAGTTGTTGTTGTAAAGACGAGAAAAACGGACCTCTTACTCATTCTTCTATATCTTGTACGCGTGAGTTGTGCACCAAGAATGATCTGTTGCCGTGAAACGTTTTAACGTACGAAATTCCGTCACTCGGAACTGCGCCGTAAAGCTTCAGCGTTAGGCATATCAACGTGTCTGAAATAACCATTTAAACAGCCTTGGATGAGCTGCCATCCTATCGTGCCACCTCGCACGTTAGCACAAAGTCTTACCGCGCGACTGGCCGAGTTTTGAGATGACTAGGACCACGGACAATATCCTGAAGATGTAACGGCGTGAAACTGAGGTGACAAGGTCAACGAGGGCTTTTATAATCACTGAGCATTTTCCAGCGTTTTCCAGCAAGTTCTTCAGGATAACACCGAAGGGATATTCCATGCTCCAAACACCAGTAAAAAAAAATACCCTCTTACAATAGTAACAATCCTTGCGTTTGATACAGCGTCTTATCACGTCGTCGCGACATCTCGAAGCGCTTCACAGGATGCACTGTAAAGTGAATTCTCTGTGTATTTTGTGTATGATCCTTCCTGCAGCGCAACAGACCTGAGAAGCCGGACGATCTCAAGGTCGCAGTGACTCTGGCCAATGTCCTCGTCTCCTCTTGCGGGAAGCAGGGCTTTTTGGGCAGAATCCAGACTGACTATCACAGCCAACTGTACCATTACCTAAAACTGAGCTACTGCAAGGTAAGGATTTGATTTGAACGTTGGACCATTTCAGGGTCAAATCAGTCGTGGCCAGTGATGCTCTGCCCTCGTTGTGGGAAATGACTTCCGGATTTATTCCGGGGGGTAGTGGGGCGGGGGGGGGGGAGGGGGGCAGCCAGGTATCTGACACACGCGGAAATCCATCACCGTTGCTTAAGAGTATCCAAACCAAACCGTACCTCCTAACCTACATGAGGAGATGTGGGTCGGTGCGCAGTGAGCGAAGAGGCCTGTGACGTGCGGGATAGCAAGAGAATAACTGCACGTCTCTCTGGTTGCTTGTCTGTTTACCTGTTTGCAGTCCATTAAGGTGGCAGGGAAGCATCAGCGGAATAAAGGAAAAGTTATCGTCTCTTCCGAAACCCGGCTCGGCCTCTCCAGTGACGAAACGCAGGACCTGGTGGCGGGAGTGACCCTGAGGGACTACGGAAAGGCTGAAGTGAAGAACTACTCTCTCATTGTGGAGGTAAATCACACTCACTGCTGCTCTGACAGGACAGAGATTGGACTGAGGGGAGCTGTTTTCTAGTACGTTACAATTTAGGTACGCACATACACACACTACACACACACATCACACACACACACCATCAATAATTCACAAAGGTACCTTTTTCTCAGTATTATCGAGGCCTAATTTGCGCTATTTCTTTTGGTAAGAGCCAAGGCTTAACCGGTTGGGTTGCCCCAGAGAGTGTGCGTTGGGGTAACTGCTGGAGTCTGACCAGCTGAAAAAAAAATGAAGCATTTAAATATCGTTTTTTTTTTTTTTCGGGGGTTTCATCTCAGTGGAAGGCTTCTAAAAGCAGTCGTCTCAACCTGCTGGGCACTTACACTGCTTCAGCTGTCAGCAAGAGAATAAAATTGGAGGGATTGATCGATCAGAAGGAGAAGGTTAAGCTGGCCGCAATTCATGAGAAGGGATGTCTGCAATATTACACTGGAGTCTCTAATGGTAAGAGAGTCAATGGGAGACATTCCACTCTGGTTTATTTATAATAATATTGATTATAATCCTCGCATTTGATACAGCGCCTTATCACGTCCTTGAGACGCCTCGAAGCGCTTCACAGGATATACTGTAAAATGAATTGACTGCATATATTTTGCGGGCAAAACGCGGCAGCCAATTGCACACAGCAGCGTTCCCCGCAAACAGCCGTGGATTTATATAGCGTTTCAGAGCACCTTGCAAATTCTCAAACACAGCCTTACGTTCATTTTTCCTGCGAGTTTCCTATAACGGCTGTAGAAAAAGAAATGATTTCAAAGTTGAGACTGAATTCAACAGTTTGCCGTTGAATTCTGTAGGCTCTGCGATGTGATAGGTAGTCTGTGGAATAAATCTAGACTCGGGTAGAATTTCTTCCCATTTCTACCCAGTAAATGGACTTAAAAGTGTACCTGCCCTCTTCTCTTTCAAAAATATATCCAGCAAGATAGTTCCCCGCCCCCCACCCCACCACTCCCCGCTCACCAGGTTTACTGATGGAGTCTGAATAAAGGCCAGCGATTAACATGGGTCGTTGGTGTTTTGAGAATAATTCGCTCATTTCTGCCGTTTCCAGAAATTCGGATAACATTTTCTTTTATCGAACAACTATTACGAAATACTCCCTTCCACTTTCCTGGAGAAAATGCATCCTTCCCATTTGATATTCCTGTCTCTATCAGTTCGGAGGTGCAGAAATTTGGGTCCTACTCCCATAGTGACACAGTCATCAGTAAACAGTGTATAATATTATTGTTATTTATTATTACAGTGTACAGCCCCAGTCACCCCTTCCGTTGTGTAGCTCGATAAACAGGCCCAAGTGTAGCACTATTTAGCTGTTTTGTTTTGTTGCCCAATATTGTTTCCATCGTCTTTGCTGTGTTACTCTCCGATCCCTCTCTGAAGCTCCATCCCGCAGTCCCTCCGCCTCACCCCTTCCTTCTCCTCCTCAAGGTCCATCTGAAGACCTTCCTCTTTGACCCCGCCTTCGGTCACCTTCCCAGCTCCGTTGGCCCCCTTAGCCATCCCGAATCCCACCCCCTACGTTGGGTGCAAGCCCACGACTGTCCAGCTCCCTCGGGACGCCCTCCTGAGGTGAAAGGCGCTTTATAAAAGCCATCTGTTTGTTTGTGTAACACAAGAGTCTTGGCTCTGCCAAAGGTGAATCGGGTGAAGAGGGAGTAGAGCTGGTGGCTTGTTCGGATGGGCAGAGCAACGCGAAGGCTGAGCTGTATCACAGCTCGAACAGCACGCTGAGAGAGAACCTGGGACACATCTCAGCTGCCATGGTCAACCAAAGTGGGCAGAGTGTACTGAGGATAACAGCGCAAGGCTGTGGGGAAGTCATCACAAGAGCAGAGGTAACAACAAAAGACCCGCCTGGCCTGCCCCTTGTTAAAGGATTGTATCTTTCACTCTGTCAAACTGTACATCTTCTCCCATAATAATAATAATAATAATTCTTACATTTGATACAGCGCCTTATCACGTCTTCGAGACGTCTCAAAGCCCTTCACAGAGTATACCGTAAAGCCGTTTGATTGTATATTTTGTGGGCGCAACATGGCAGCTAGTAGAGGAACGTCAGCTTAGACAACGTGATCCCGAGTTGGGCTTCAACCCACAACCTTCTGACTCTGAGGCGAGAGTGCTACCACCGAGCCAGGCCGACACACCACGCACTCCTTGCACTTGATGTAGCGCCTTATCGTATGGTCAAACCATCTCGAAGCCCTTTGCAAGTCACGTTGTATTATTCCTTTTTTTTTTTTGCTTTCAGACCAAACTCTCCGAAACAGTTTTGCATCTTAAGGCGCGGATGCTGGAAAAGGTTAAAGATTTCGACCTGCACGTTTGGAAATTCAGGAAGAGCGTGAGTAGCCTGAGACCCGCCGTTCTTGCCGAGGTTGTTTGAGACTGATTGCGTCCATTTGTGCCGCGGAACCCAAACACCGCACCGATTTACAATTAGATACGTTAAAGGTATGAAAGGATACGGTCGCGGTCGAAGCGGGAGGTCTTCGGGCGAGACCTGAAGATGGGGAAGGAGCGGAGGTAATGGCGGAAGGGGTAGAGGAAGAGTTTTCCAGAGTTTCCGGGAGTGGTGACTGAAAGCGCGGCGCGAGGTGGCTTATGTGAGATGAGGTGTCGTTCTCAAGTGACATCCTTTATATACAAACACACACACACGCAGTGAGCTACAGGGTATGTCTTATAGAATCATACAATTATACAGCGCAGAAGGGGGCCATTCGGCCCATCGTGCCCGTGCTGGCTCTTGAAAGAGCTGTTCAAATTAATCCCAATCCCCACCCCCCCACCCCGCACTCACACTCCCCCTGCTCTCCCTCCCCACAGCCCCGCAAATTTATAGCCACCCCAAACATCTACCCACTTCCCTCTTGAAAGTTATGACCGGATCCGCTGTGCGCTTTCCGTAGGTGGAAGAGGTGGAATTCCTGTACGAGGCGTGCGGCTGGGCGCTGAAGGTGTCCCGGAGAACGGCCGAGGCCATCAGGAACGGCGGCAGAACGCTCCAGCAGCTGTGGAGGCTGAGCCGGGCTCGGGGGCTGCTGCTGGACCTGCTCCCCTGGTACCTGGCCAAGCTGCAGGACATGTTGCAGCAGCTACAGGGGGAGCTGCAAAGTGAGTAACCAGGCGGCAAAGAGACGGAGGGCGGGGTGGGTGGGTTGGGGGGTGTGTTGGAGGGTGTGTTGGGGTGTGTGTTGGGGGGTATGTTCGAGGGTGTGTTGGGGTGTGTGTTGGGGCAGGTGACGGGCGAGTTTGGGAAACCAGGCTGCGGATTTGACTTTCAGAGCCCGTGGCTACGCTAAAAGGCGCGTATTACGACGTGACGCTCAAGGAACTCGACGAAGAGTGGAGACGCAAAACCGAACAGTACCTCGAGAAGGTCCAATCATTCGTACCAAACGTGGTGCAGGAAACCTGGCTGATGCACTCAGTCCAAAGCCTGCTCCGCACCACCAAGCAAACGTTCGACCTGGTGAGTCTCGCAAAGGTCTAAACGCCATCGCTGAGGAAATTTCGTTGAAGTCGCCCCGAAATTTTTGCAGTCGGGTTACACAACCTTCGTGTTCCGAGATCTCGTCTAAGCCGAGATTGTTCAGTTTGCTCTTTGTGAAAATCTAAAGTTGTTTTGGTGTGAACTGTGAGTAGTGGGTTTTAATCGATAGCCTGGTTATAATAATAATAACTATAACAATAACAGTGATCATCATCATAATAATGGTCCTTGCATTTGATACAGAACCTTATCACGTCTTCAGGACATCTCAAAGCGCTTCAGAGAATATATTGTAAAGTGTAGTAACTGTATATTTCCTGTGAAGCGCTTTTAGATGTCTAGAAGACCTGATAGTGAATTGACTGTATATCTTGTGGATGAATGCATTATTCAGGCGTTACTTGTAAAGGCTAAGCTCTCCGAGAGGCTGCTCAGGTGAAGGGGTGCTATATAAATACAAGGTGTTGTTGTAACGATGTCCGTTCTCCACCCCCCACCCCATCCCTGTGTTTAAACAGGTGGCTCAGCAGCTACTGAAATGGATGGAGACAAAAATCTCCAGAGCAATAAGCAAGATCCGAAAGCCTCTGGCAGATCTCTATAAACACTCGCAAGGGTAAGGATCGGGGATGCGTTAAAAGCTGCTGTGGCCATTGGATATGTTCCAGCTGAGACGTTGATTCATTTAATAACATCATCATCATAATAATAATAATAGTAATAGTAATCCTTGCATTTGATACAGAGCCTTATCAGGTTGTTGAGAAGCCCTTATCAAAGCACTTCGCAGAATGTACTGTAAATTAGATTCTTTTTATTTGGAGCGATTATTATCCCACGGAAAGCGATCCGCCAATCCACTAAACAATCGGGTTCCTACTGACTGCAAGGTAAACAGTGTGAGTGTGTGCGTGTGTGTGTGCGTGCGTGTGTATGTGCGCGCGTGTGTGTGGAGTAAGGTTTCGCCCCGGCTGGGAATCGAACCCAGGGGGCCTTCTCGCTTGCGAGACGAGAGCGCTGACCAGTCCCCTTCAGGACTCCACACTTTACGGAAGAAAGAACCTTCATCTACATTCCTGGCCTTCGAGAAAGGAAAAAAAAATCACAGGAGGAACGTTTCAAAAAGCTCATTTCAGAGCGGCCATTTCTCCAGTCTCTTCTATATCATTCCTTTATGCGCGACGCTGCTCTGTCTCCGCAGAAATTGCTCCGTCGCAGTGAACGTGCCGTGGTGGCACACGGGACAGGAGATGTTTGACCTTGCTAACATCACCAACTACATCGTTGAAACCAAACTGATAAAGACGCTCAGGAGCTTGTACGACATCAACCCAGCCGCAGAATATTACAGACTGAAACACAGGATGATGGACAGCTCATTTGAACGTAAGTGACCTCTCCCCTGCTTTTTTCCGACCCGGTTCTATTTCCCTCCTGCCCTCCCCCGTCACCACTTAAACATCTTGCTCCCCTTTTACCTCGATGTGGAGATGGAGCGAAAGAAAATCTCTTGTTGTCCGGCTGCAGCCATCGGTGCGGGAGCCGAGGAAAGAGGGGGGAACGCCTTGTGATAAGGGGATTCTGTTGGTTTTTGCGGTAATCTGAACGTACTTTTTATTGCTCGGAGCACAGTTTTGTTTTTTTACCAAATTGAGAAACCCTTGGCCTTGATGCTTTGCAGATCAAGCCCTGCTTATCGGAGACAAGCATTGCATGACGTTTGACGGGAAGGTGTACGACTTTGCGAGCGACTGCAGTTTCCTGTTGGCTAAAGATTTTCTGCGGAATACGTTCACGGTGATGCTGAACCACGAGAGCAGTGGACGAAATTCACTGCGCGTGGAAATGAACCGGACGGTCATTGATATCTATCCAGGACTGAAGGTACAAGAAGCGCCTGTGGATTCAGGCTGTATCTTTATTGCTGCGATGGTTAAACCTGTTCTCCATCTTGTTCGCGCCAACATTTGGAATAAAGGTCACTCAGTATCGACCAGGCGAGCAATGATGAGGTTTAAGTCGAATATAACCCTCCTCTTCACCTTGTCTCTGACTGTGTTGGTGGGAAGGTCAGCGCCTGCCTTCGATATTTCAGAGAGCTAGTGTGCACCCTGACGCCATTTTGTTTGCCTGGCAAATACACAGTCACTACACTCTTCGGTGCATCCCGTGAAGCACTTTAAGGCATCCGCCTGACATGAAAGGTGCTATATTTTTCCCCCAGAATATACGGTCACTACACTTTACAGTATATTCTGCGCAGCGCTTTGAGACGTCTCGAAGACGTGATAAGGCGCTGTATCAAATGCGAGGATTATTATTATTATTATTATTATTATATCAAATGCAGTGAATATTATTGAGGTTTTGGGGTAAGAGTTTGTGGTGGGTTTCTGCAGGTGGAAGAGAACTGCGAGCCCAGTGACCTGCCCTTACTGAAGAACGGAGTGACTGTCAAAAGAGAGCTTAACCGAGTCGAGGTGTCAAATCAGAATGGGGTCACTGTGTCGTGCGACACACATCATGCAGTCTGCAGCCTAACTCTCGCAGGATGGTACCACGGTCAGTGCTCCGAGTCTCTCCGTTTAAAGGGACACACGTGTCCGTTTTATTTGCTGTCTACCTCTCACACCCAAACCCAGGGGCTCAGCAGTAGAAGAAGAACTCTTTATATCTTCGCCGTAAATTCCGAGTCCTTTTTTTTTTAAAAAAAAGGTGTTTTGATGGTGCAGTTCTTTACTCAACCAGTGGAGGGTTTGTGTTACAGAGGAAAACAAATTGCACTTTTAATAGTTTCCTTTGAAAACCCAATCGCGATGTCGTCGCAACGAACTACGTTCAACATTTTCGAGTGTCAGCAGACAGCGGAAAGAGAGCTTTCCCAATTACTGCGAATGCTGAGATTAGCAAACACACGGATTATGTAATGCCGCCCTTTTCAATGCTATGCCGTCTCCTCACGGAAACGTAATGGGCGCTGACGAGAGAATTGAGCCGAGTGGTTTCCGGTTTGGTTAGCTCTTAACTGTTTTACCTGTTGTCTGTTGTTCCCCCTACGCTCTTGAACTCTGTCCCTCAATCCCTCCGCCTCACCCTCTCCTCCCTTTGCCTCCTTCAAGTCCTGTCTAAAGACCTTCCTCTTCGACCATGCTTTCGGCCACCCTCCCACCCCCAACCAGCCTACTCTCCACCCCTCCTAACCCCAACTCCCAACTTGGGTCCAAAAAAACCCTGACTGTCCAGCGCCCTGGGACGTCTTTCCGACGCGAAGGGCAATGTGCGAGTGTCATTTGTTGTTGTTGTTGTTGTTGTCAAGTGCAGGTGTGTCCGCTGGCCTGTTTGGCACAAATGATAACGAAGTTGGGAATGAGTTCAAGCTCCCCGACCACTCACTGACTGCCAACCTCCAGGAGTTTGCACAGAAGTGGCAGGTAACGTACTTCCACTGAGATCACAGAATCCTAGAATATTACAGCACAGGAGGAGGCCATTCGGCCCATCGTGCCTTGTGCCAGCTCCTTTGGAAGAGTCACCCAATCAGGCCGTTCCAGACTGTAACAACTCTCTATGCGTGTAAAAAAAAAAAATACTCATCTCCTCCTCTGGTTCTTTGGCCAAGTATCTTAAATCTACGTCCCCTGGTTACCGACCCACCCACCAGTGGAAACAGTTTCTCCCTGTGTACTCCATCAAAAACCTATTATATCACGATCGTGCTCCAATCAAACTGATTGTAGCTTCTTAAACGCCGTGCACATGGTGTTGGGAGGAGACGCTGTGAGCTTGGAGAAATTGATTTGGGTTTTACTGTTATTTATCTAAAAAATAAAGCCTCCGAGGACGGAAGGATGGATGTGGTTGGTCGATGAAGCTTAGGATTTAACGTTACGGAGAGCTTATTCCGAATTGATTGCGTAGAATGCATTTTCTTTCATTCGGAATTAAGTCGTTAAAAAGTGCTCAGGTCAGATAAATACGAACAACTCAAAGGGATTAATTCTCGAGTTGGTTGTGTGCGAGCTGTGCCATTGAATTATACGTACAATTAAAATGGAAGTTGCCTGGAGTTGTGGAAGGATGGAATTATGGTGGTTTTATTCCTCTGAGGATGAAACGACCTTTCCACAAGGATAAGTCTCCTCCAGCCATAGGTATCACAAACCATCAAATGGTCCTTTTCCATCTCTGATAAGGGAAGAGTGATGAACCCTTGTGAGGTGGTAATTGACCGACATTAATATCTCCCAGCAATGATGAAGCAAATACAAGGAACCACAAGAGCATAGTGTGAGTGATAGTTTAATTAACCAGGCATACATAAAACCCATCCTCTCGAGAAAAAAAAAAGCGGTGCAGGATTTAATTCGCTATGAATCTTACCGTGACTTCTGCTCTCTGTGTTTCTTTCCATCAGACCGATGCTCAGTGTCGTCTCGTCAGCCGGGAGATCAAATCGTGCTTTGACAATGCTTTTCAGTACATCTGCAAATCTCTATTCAAGGACACCTACTCTCCGCTCAGGAACTGTTTCAGAGTGGTACGTCGCTGGGCAAATGGAAATAGTCAGTTTGGTGCATTCCACTGTTAAGGAAAGACTCTGTCATACCAAGGCTAGTCTGTATCGAGTGACCCAAGTCATTTTTCTTGAGTAAATTGAGCATCTGTGCCTTGTATGTTAGCTGCGTTTCCTTACTCCACACGCCTCTGTTTAGCTCGTGGCAAGTAGGAACTCGGTTGTTAGTTGATTGGCAGGTCGCTTTCCCGGGGGTAATAACCCTTTCAAACAAATAAACAAATAATAATAATTTGGTCACTCAATCCGCGACTGTGTGCGGGACACCGCTGGGCGCAATTGGCTGCTTCGATTCGCCCACCAAATATACAGTCACTACACTTTACCGTATAATTCTGCGAGACCTCTTGAAGACGTGATAAAAAAAGCGCCGTACCAAATGCAAGGGTTATTATTATTAACGCCAACCTGGGTCGCCATAGAGCTCTACTGTATCGCACGTCCTCCGTAGAATTTTAGACTGAGCGTCTCAACGAACATCAGTCAGGAAGGTTGTGTGATCTTATTGTGCTCTCCAGGTGGATCCTGTCCCGTTCTACGACATGTGCCTGAATGACATGTGTGAGTCCTCGGATCTCCGGCCGGCCTGCAACCTGGCGGCAGCCTTTGTCCACTTGTGCAACAGGAACTTTGTCCCCCTGAATATCCCATCGCAGTGCGGTAGGTACATCATGGCCAAGCATTGCGAACCTACACCGGGGCATTTTTTTAACCTATAAAGAGTAATGGGGGAACGTTCCCCACCAGCGCTTAGCAATTCCCCAGCAGTCACTTCAAAATTCCTTACTAGCCAATTGCCCTTCCATAATAATAATAATAATAATAATTGTAATAACAATAATAACAATAACAATAAAGGTAATGGCGATTTCGATACAGTTTGGGCAGTTTTTACAGAATTTTAGGCAAATTTTCCAGAATATTATTTGATAATTGGAGGATTATTACTTATTAGGTTCCTGCTTCCGTATTATTTCGATCGCCGTTAAGGTTTGAAAACAAATACGTAAAGCACTGGTTGTTTTTTTTTTAGGAATCTGCGTTTAATGTTTCTGGTTGAGTTCAGTCCCCAACGGCGACAATTCCTTTTTAAAAAAAATGCCCCGGGAATTTTCCTAAAACAACTGCTGACAAACTGAGACTAAAGCCATGGACCAACGAGGTGATGGTGCTGTGTATTTAAAGGCCATTTTCTTCCT
Organism: Callorhinchus milii; assembly: GCF_018977255.1. Taxonomy (NCBI): domain Eukaryota; kingdom Metazoa; phylum Chordata; class Chondrichthyes; order Chimaeriformes; family Callorhinchidae; genus Callorhinchus; species Callorhinchus milii. The sequence goes on from NW_024704757.1 coordinate 15,063,786, forward strand.
GTCACAGTGACCAGCGGCAAGGAGAAAATGCAGCAGGACGGAGCGATGGCAACCGAGGAAAGAATGACTTTAACATCAGCGGATGTCGTCTTCCTGATGGAAGAGAAAGACTGCAACAAACCCATCGCTGCAGAACTCCCTGCCCTCGTGCACTCATTGGTCGAAGCTTTCAGGAACCAAGGTATGGAGTGAGGCTGTTTAATAATAATAATATGTATAATAATAATTATCATCCTCGCACTTGATGCGGCGCCTCATCACGTCTTCGAGACGTCTCAAAGCGCCTCACAGGATACGCCGTAAAGTGTATCAACTGTATATTTTGTGGGCCATATCCAGGAAAATGTGCTTTACGTGATTTGAAGGGATACTTCTGGCTCGATTTGGACTAAAACTGAACGTAAAACCAAAGCATCGGTTTCATGTCCACGAAATCACGGCGACGAGAGAGGGCGGGCGTTCCCGTTATCAGTGTCGCTGGCCTTTACCTTTTCCAGGAGTCACTGATGTGCGGTTTGGTCTGGTTGGCTTTGGTGAAAGTGGACATGACAACGAACAGCCTCTCGACACCGTGGACGGCAGTAACTTAACTTATTCGCAACAGCACTTGGGAATCGAGATGAGGTGAGTCTCGCAGCGTTACTTACACTGACATGACACCCACAACCTCTCCACAAAAGCAAATGATCTTTGGGTTACAAAGTTAATAAGAAAAAAGCCTAAGAATAATGACGCTTGGATTTCACGCAGCGTCTTTGGCTTCAGGAGGAACGTCTCCAAGCGCTTTGCAGGATTCACTGTCGAGTGTAGTGACTGTGTCTTTGTAGGCGAATGCAACAGCCAAGTTGCGCACAGCAGATTTTGCAAGCGAACAAAATAATTTTTGGGGGGTGGGGGAGGGAGTTTTTTTCAAGGGTTTGGACCTTCATATGGGATTTAACGAGGTTCACCTTGAACATCAACTTGCAGTTATTTAGCGGCGTTCACGCAGGGAGCGTCCCCCAGCGCTTAAACCCAGAGGATTTGGAAGCGCTCAACATTCCCGCGTGTCTTACCTCTCATGTTTTCCCGTGTGTACCTCCTAGTCACCTGTTGACGTTCACCCGCAATGAGTCCCGCAACCTGTCAGCCACCGTGAAACTAGCCACACAGTGGCCTTTCCGTACCGGAGCCAGCAAGACCGCGATTCTTCTGCCCTGCTCCTCCTGTCACCGACACGCTGAGGTACCTAAACACTGTCCACACCCTGACTGTGCCTCCCCTCACGTCTCTGAGCTAACGCTGACTCTCACCGTTTCTGAGCACAAGGGAGTTTTTTATATATCTCTATATATAATCTATATATAAAAAAGACCGTTAAACTGTAACGCAAATTTGACTTTCCTCGGTATCTATCGTTGCCATAGTTACTACCCAACATTTAACCGACTGGAAATACCCACTTGCCGTAACTTTCATTGAACGCTGTTAGCAAAGGTACAAGGTTCTCCTGAACTAGGAGGAGAGGATCAAACCATGGAAAGGGGACCTTGTACCCAACTCTTGCCTGACGCAGAGCATGTGGAGGAGCTCTGGCTAACTCCAGTGGTCGTCTTTACCCGTTTAACGTGCTGGTGGGCCTTTCGAGACCCGGTAACGCTTTTGGTTGTTGTTGTTGCTGTTGTTGTTGCTAGCTCCCTGTGGAGACCCTGCAGGACATGTTGAGGACCTCTGGAGTAGTGCTGCACGTGCTGAAGAAGACAGCGTTTCGGTTGGAGAGCGGAGCCAGAGATGACAGTCTCCTAGGAGTGGACGGCAGCACTGTGTACACAGGCCGCTCGCTCAGCTACAAGGGCACTCTGTCTTCCAAATCGTCCCTCCATCGGGTGATCGTAAGTTCATATAAGAACTTGCTCGGCAAAAAGGAGACCAAGGTCCATCCCACTCCAACTTCAGGGACATTGAAAGTAATAATAATCCTTGCATTGGATACGACGGCGCCTTATCACGTCTTTGAGACGTCTCAAAGCGCTTCACAGGCTATACTGTAAAGTGGAGTGACTGTGTGTTTACAATAGTAATCCTTGCGTGTACAGCAGGTGGACCATTTACTTGAGACGTCTCAAAGCGCTTCATAGAATATGCAGTGACTGTATATTTTTTGTGGGCGAAACGGGGCAGCCGATCGCGCACAGCAGCGTTCCCCCCCCCCCCCCCAAACAGTCGATACAGTATTGTGTGCTGTGTACCAACATGGCTTTTGGTCTCTCTGTTTCTCTCTCTCTCTCTCTCTCTCTGTTTCAGATGCCACCGGATGATGCGTGCGCGATCGCAGCGATCAAGTCGGGCGGCGCGGTGTTCGATTCGACGACGTTTAACCGAACGAACGGAAGCTTCGCGCGGTTGTTCAGCTGGCGCGTGGCCTCAGTTTACAATAATAATAATAATAATATTAATAAGTGTCAGAACTGTGGGCGCACAGCGGGGTGAGGGCCCGGGTGCTCAGTGACACCAGTTGACTACTGTTCCGGCGAGGAGAATGTCACGTAGCATTAGTAACAGCAGCTGTACGTACGACGTGAGGGACGTGCAACGGGATCTTGCCAGACTCACGGAATCTTAAGTAATATTTACGCGCTGGGGAACCTCACGGACGAGCAGCGTTACCGCCAGAGCTCTGAGCTCCCGGTTCTTTTTTTTAAAAAAAAAAGTAAAATGAAATAAAATAAGATAAAAGTTACGAGTAATTTATAATTCACAATTTGTAGTTTCACTCAGCGGTTGGTTTCTAAAACTCCCCTGTACTGTAGTAGCTTTAGATTCCTCCACCCCCCCCCACCCACCCCAAAACCGTGCTTGGAACTTGTCGCGGATCGAACTTAATACTTAAAAAAAAGAGTTAAAACGCACCGTTCACAACGACTCCATGAAAACACAACTACCGGAGGTTTTACGTTGCAAATTCCTCCGTTTACTTTCACTAACAGCAACAGAATGACTATTGGACTAGAATATTGCAAAGGATGTTCTAATCCCAGGTGAGCAGAAGGTACTGAGTTTTGCGAATGTTTGAAATGTCTTAGTTGTTTGTTTTTTTTTGCTTTACCTCATTGATTGATACAAAAGCACTTTTACATTTTTCCGGTTGTGTTCACGGATTCATTTTTAGTTTTAACAAAGAGAGGCGTTCAGCTCGGAAATTGATCCGGATTTAAGTGCTTTAAGTGCTTGGTGCGCTCTTAAGGCGGCTTGGTCGGGCAGAGAAAGGATCGCCTCCTCTCGAAGTCTGCTTCAGATTCAGTCCNTTTTTTTACACACACAGTTCAGTTTAATGTACGGCTCGGAAATGGAACGTGTATCCGATTGTAAGTGTTCCTTTGACGGGAATAAATTCGGTGTGGAATTGCCCCACCTTTTAAAACGACACAGCTTTCCTACGATTCATAAATTCGCATTTCTATCCAAAATTCAGCGACGTTTACTGAGGCGGTCACGGGACCTTCAGCACAAGAAGAACGCGTTTACGTGACACTTGGCTCTCCGGNAAAAAACATTATCTCAGCACTTGCATTCGCAGTTGAAATTAATCCACTTGAATGGGAGCAAATATTCGCTGTCAAGTTCTGCAGGTGTGGGTTCTACCCTTTAGATTGTGCGCTGTGGCCTGGGGTTTTATTAGACTTTCTTCGAGGCCACATTTGGTCGTAGGGAGAAAATATTTTTCTTTCAACGTTAATATATTTCACCGATTTTTTAAAAAAAAAGGGTTTTGGAAAATGATTTCGTTGGGGTTTTTTTTTCAGTGATATAAAACTTGCATTAGACTTCCCTGAGCTAATCTACGACAGTCTTCAGACAAACATAATCTGTATTTATCCCAAGAGGAAGAAAGGCAGTATTTCTTATTAGGATTCTGTCAGTTTATGTCTCTGTTTGGCATTTTGACGCAGAGCCTTTAGATTAGCTCTGAAGCAATGCAGTGAAGATTAAAACCGACTTAATTCTTTCCAGAGGACCAGATCTATTGAACGCTTCACCCTAATTGCTTTGCTACCTGTAGGTACAAAAGATTACAAAAAAAATTGCAATGAACGATCGCTTTCAAAATGATTGGTGCCATGATTGGAGAATGGCCAGGAAATACTGAAAGGTAATTAGTTGAAGGTTCTGCCCCTAGCACTGAGGATCAGATGCTTTATCTCATTACGTATGTTGTGTGAGTCAGGAGCTATTCAGCGGGAAAACATCGTGTTCGCAGTGCAGTTATTTCCACTTATCGTTTAAGCTCGGCCCTAATAGGTATTCTCTCAGCGTGCAGCATCCCGAACGGGCTTAACCCGTGAAACAATTTCAGACGAAGACGTCACTTGGAAGCCATCAGAAGCCCCTCTTAATGTAATCAGAAGATTCGCTGTAAAAACTCTCTCGGGAGGAACTTTCACTCCCAAACACAGAGCATTAGGTTTAATTTACCGAACTTCATTTATAAAATTTACAGGTGGCAGTCATTAGACTTGGCCGAGGCTGTTAGCAACAAAGGCGGCTTATTTTATTACGTTAATTTCTTTCTTTCTCCCACCCCCTCTCTCTCTCTCTCTCTGTATTAAAGAGTTGATTTCTAACAACCAAATCAATGCCTTTCAGGTTCAGAGCTTCGTCTGATCTCTCTCCCCCCACCATGACAGCTTTGCTAATGCCTCGTCCTTCCCACCCTGAGAGGAAGCTTGAGACTCCCTGCCTGGCTCATCGGCAGGACCTGGGAGGGCCGACCAGTCCCTGGGGGGGCAGGGAATCCTCCCACTCAGCTCCTGTTAACCTGCAAGGCAAAGCCCTAACTAAAGGGTAGGGTGGTCCTAGCTGGACACCCCACGCTCGCTCCGGCTCTTGCCTCCTTCAAAGCACGTCTCAAGACCCTCCTCTTTGACCGTGCCTTCGGCCACTCTCCTACCCGGGTGTCTGACACGCGGGGAAACCCATCACCGTTGCTTAAGAGTCTCCAAACCCAACTGAGGATTCCATGCCCCCCACCTACACATGGAAATCCCAGAGAGAGATTGGAATGGAATGAGCTCTCTCTCGCGCGCGCTCTCTCTCTCTCTCCCTGGAGGGACACCTCCTGCTCACCTAATTCTGGAGAGTATTAGGCGCAGGTTGGGGCGGTGGGGGGGGGGGGGGGTGAAGCCCAGAGTGTGGATTGGGGTAACTGCTGGAGTCTAACCCGCTAAAACCACACACAGCTTGGCCATTGATATTACTGTACTGTCCGGGAAGCTTTCCCGTTACTTGTCCAGCCCTTTTGTTAGGGCTATGGCTTTGCAGGGTTAACAGGAGCTGAGGGGGAGGATTCCTTGCCCCCCCCCCACCCATGACTGGTCTGCCCTTCCAGGTCCTGCCGAGGCTGGTCTGGTGCCTCCATCAGCTGCGAGTGCCCTGGAATTAGGTTCTGATTCTCTGTCGCCAACGAGCTTGGACTTGGAACTACAAGTCCCAGCAGACAGGAAGCCTCTGTACTCCCTACAGCATTAGCGGAGAGAGAGAGCGAGAGAAAGAGCTGCATCCGGAAAAGTTTAGAACAGTGCAGTGTGTGTGTGTGTGTGTGTGTTTGGGGGTGAGTGCAGGTTGTGTGTTTGGGGGAGGGGGCGGGGGTTGTTGACGCGCTTTTGGATGTGATAAGGCGCTATATCAAATGCGAGGATTATTATATTATTGTAGGATCAGTGCAGTGTGTCTGTGCCGCGCTCTGCTGGCCGCTGCCCCCGTCACTGCTCCATCACAGCTCCGCCACTGGAGACGGTTCCGGCTTCTTGTCAGAAGCAGCAACAGCAGCAGATACACAGACAGAGGCAGTAACGCAGACAGTAACGCAGACAGCAACACAGGCAGTAACGCAGACAGCAACACAGGCAGTGGCAAAGGCAGTAACACAGACAGAGGCAGTAACACAGATAGAGGCAGTATCGCAGGCAGTAACGCAGGCAGTAACGCAGGCAGTATCGCAGGCAGTATCGCAGGCAGAGGCACAGGGATGATTGTGGCACCAGCCGCCGAAAGGAACAAGGATCCCATCCTGAGCGTCATCAAGCAGCACCTGGACCCCCGAGTGCCCGCGCTGGCTCTGGAGTTGGCTTCGGGCTCCGGTCAGCACACGGTGCACTTTGCTCAGGCGCTGCCCGCTGTGCGGTGGCAGCCTTCCGAAGTGGAGGAGAGATCGCTGGAAAGGTAACCAACGACACCAGGCAACGGGCAACACTTTATCCGCTCGGTGATGATTTTCGGCAATGTTTGTTTGTTTGTTTTTTTGCTCGGCTTTTATTTTTCCAATCTCTTATAATAATAATGACAATCATAAACATAATTCAATCATCATAATAATCCTTGCATTTCATAGACGGTCAATTCACTTTATAGTATATTCTGTAGAGCGCTTTGAGATGTCTCGGAAACCTGATAAGATGGTATAACAAATGCAAAGCTTAGTATTATTATTGTATTATTATTATTGTTATTATTATTATTATTAAGGCACCTAATCACATCTTCGAGACGTCTCAAAGCGCTTCACAGAATATACTCCTTCCTCTACCGCCGAGTTTTTGTCCTTAATGGTTTGCAAACTGCGACTGCCATTCTTTGTGTAGAAGCCGGTTGAGAATGACTGGACAGTTTGTTTATGTATTTAGGTATTTGTTTAATAATATATAATATAATAATAATCACTGCGTTTGATATAGTGTCTTATCATGTCATTGAGGTGTCTCAAAAGGGCTTCACAGGATATGCGGTAAAGTAGATTGACTGTGTATTTTACGCTGGATAGACCTAGAGCGATGGTAGAGAGTGAGAGAGAAAATAGATAAGAAAGCTGGATAGGGACAGCGAGATTGATAGAGAGAGAGCGAGAGAGACGGGGGTAGAGGAAGAGACACTGTCGAGTTATTTAACTGCTTCCTTTTGTGCTTCTCTATTTCGGAAATGTATTTAATATCTCTTTTATTTTTTTTAAAAATATTCCAATGAATCCAACCACACATCAGGTGATTTCCTCATCCACCAGCAAAAATAGCTGAACACTTCTTTGCGCAAAATGAACCTCGTAAAATAAAATCAGGTCTGTGCGGTGGCAAACGCAACCCAACAGGCAGTCAGTCAGCACTTGTTGATGCTAAAGGCTGTCTCGTCCCCAAACTCTCGTCATCGCTGCTGCGAATGAATAAAGGTTGAGGTTATGGGAGTCGTCTGCAAAACAACAGGCAACAGATCTGAAATTAATTCAGATTCAATCCCCCCCTCCACACACACACAAACCCACACATACCCCCACGTACACACACCCACATGTACACACACCCCCCCACATATATACACACCCACACAAACACACACCCACACATACACACACACCCCCACACATACACACACACACCCACACATAGACACACACACCCGCATATATACACACCCACACACACCCACATACACACACACACCCACATATATACACACCCACCCACACACACATACATACACCCCCACATATACACACACCCACATACACCCCCGCACACCTCCCCACATACACACACCCCCACATATGTACACACACACACCCCCACATACACACACACACCCACGCACACGCTCACACACACACACGTACACACACATGCAAGTTGTTGTTGTTGGTCAGCCCGCCTCGAAGAAAAAAAAATCTCTTCTTGCGCCTATGTTTGCCTACAAACGCACAGTCACTGCACTTCACAGTAAAAACCCCGTGAAGTGTCACCTCTTGTCTGTGCTAATTAAACCGGGTGCCCACCATATGCCTCAATTGGTCTCAGCCGGACAGGGTTAGTTGAGACGACCTGAAGACGTGATAAGGTTTTATATCAAACGCAAGGATTATTATTATCATTATTATTAGTTAAAAGAAAAATCAGCCAGAGATTCTGATCAACATCAAGCAAACGGTAGTTAGAAATATTGAGTGGGAGGCAGGACAGAGAGTGAACCTAATGCTCTTTTATGCCCCCCCTGTGCTTTTGATACAGATATTTTAATCCCATCGAAGCTTGAAAAACGCCCCCATGTTGTTGCGTACCCTCCCCTGACCGGCATTTTCTGAACACGGCCAATTATTACTGTCGGTAATGAGTTCCAGAGAGTCCAAGCACATTGGGGTTTTAAATTGTAAATTGCTCGTCTATTATTTTCTGGGGTTCTTTGTGCAGTAACGCTGCCGCAGAGGATGTGATGTGAAAAACTGGGGGAAGCTAAACAGCTGGAACATTGATGTTACGACGAAGTAATAATAACAAGCCACTTTGAGCCTCAATTTTGACTTGACAATTTTTCATCCTGACATCTCCCAGAGAGGGCAGTGTTGTCTGTGAATGCTCTGCTGGAGCGCGCGCACACATAATATACTGCTTTGACTAAAAAGTGTTCATTTATATAAATAAACTGCTATCTTGATTTTGTGTCCCAGGGCGGATAGGCTGAGCTGGTGTAATTGATTGAGATATTCAGCTTAAAAGCTGACTACAATTGGGTTGTTATATTTATTCACTTCACGGACATTTGTGAGACATTGCTGTGCGCAACTTGGCTGCAAATGTACAACCACTACACTTTACAGTGCATTTTGTGAAGCACTTTGCGATGTCCTTCTGACGAGAAAGGCACTGTACCAAATGCAAGGATTATTTATATACGGTTTATATTTTAATTGTGCAGGATGTGAGAATGCTAAATCTTCCAGTGAAATCGGCAATAAACTTCACTAGATCTTAGCTTTCAGTTGTGCAGTTCCTTTTTTTTCTCGAATAGAATTATTTAATTGTAGATGAAATCAAACTTAGTTCATTGTACATGACCAGAAAAACGACTAGTTGTGACCTGATGAATGTGGATCATCTTTAATTACAAAGTGTAACTTGTCCCAGATATTTAGCGGTGCCTGAAACCTTTTCTCAGGCAGAGAGATTATCTTTAAAACAAAATTGCTTCGATTTTTGTTTTAGCATATCTGCCTACATTGCAGCAACGAGAGTGGGAAATGTCAAGCAGCCAATTAATATCGACTGTTCTCGGAGCTGGGAGACTTGGGGAAGTTTGAAGCCAAACTCTTTTGATCTTATTGTAAATATCAACATGATTCACATCACAGAAATAAAGTGCACTGAGGTAAGATCTGTGTCCGTTTATACGCGCTGATCTCCTTTAGTGCCGGGAACATCAGTCTCCGCAGACCATAAGATAATGTCAGAGAACTGACCTTAAAATTCATGCCAACAACAAGAAGTTACCTTTGTAAAACGCCTTTCATGTCGGGAGGACGTCCCAAGGTGTCGACACACTGCTCTTAAGAATCAGGGTTAGCACCAGTGAGATCAGATGTGCTTCAGACATTTAACTGAACAATTCACTTATTGACTGAAGTAAAGGTTAGATTCGAGTTCTGTAGGGAATAAATGTAATGCCTTGAAAAGCTGCGTCAATCCAGTAATTGCTATATTTTATCATTCGGAGGATTGACAAATGATTAATATCTCAGGTTTCAGTTTGCTGGAGCCTCATCAATTTCAACATCGCATTTTGAAGTGTGTGTTTTTTTAAGCTGAGCATTTGTGAGGTGGAGACAGACTGCTTTGATCCAAAATGGAGTGAGGCATTTTGTGATAGAGGTTCAGGTAGAAGAAGGCCCTTCGGCTTCTTTGATCTCGTCCTTTTAGAATAACAGCCCTCCTGCCATGCGTGATAAACACCAAGTCATTTGTGATAAATAAAGGAATATCTGTTACACGGGGTGACCAAAAAGTCGTGATATCTACACTATTACCTTAAAATATATATAATCATCATTTCTTTAAGACTTATTAGACATTTCTAAGTTTTATCCTGAGAGCCCAGGCAAATTGATAGAACTTCGTTGAACCACGACAGTGATTTAATGTCACTTAAATCACTGTTATTAAGAGTCGAGGTACATTTTTCAAGCTGTTGATAGGGATGTTGTACAGTAGCTCTGTGGCTGGAGCCCCGTGTATTACCTGAGGTCAAAGCAGTCAGGAATTTCCCACTGAGAGCAATGAAACACAGAAACAGGAGGAGGCCATTCAGCCCCTCGAGCCTGTTCCCCCATTCTGTAAGAGCACGGCTGATCTGTTCCTCAACCTCAGTTACCCGCCCTTGGGAAACGGCTAAGAGGAAAAGTAAGAAAATACTTGAGACAAAAAGTTGTTTGCTCCCGAATCTGTTAAAGGTAAAATTGATGCCATTTACGGAATTTTCTCTCTTACAGGGTCTGTTTAAAGGTGCTGGGCAGCTGCTGAAACCGAACGCCTTGCTCATCACTTACGGGGTAAGTGAACCATGCGATTGGAATCCCAGCAAGAAAGATTTATTACCTGCTAAAGCACGACCGCAGTCATGTTAATAAACCAGGAAACAAATGAGATTTTACACCATTTCCACTGCAACGCAGCAACGCTAAGTCACTCATTAAAACAGGGTGATGTATGTTTGGCACTGTAAGTACTTAGAGTGGAAGCAACTTCCTAATGCAAATCTTTCCTTTCACTCCAAACGGTCATTTCATATGTCCTTGGGCACGTTCAGCCAAATCGGGGCCTTCAAGCTGAAAGGATAATACTTAAATCAATACAACTACAAAGTCTTTTAGAATCACATGGAACATGCATACATCAGCTGTACGCTCTATGAAAAGTTACGGGAATAATATCAAAGGGTGACAGAGTCGTAAGAGGATAATGGCAATTAAAAACTGCCTAATATATTTGCCGCCGCCTCAGATCAGTTGAGAACGTTTTCTTTTGGACGACTGATTGAGATGTCTTGCTCAGGAAACGGTTAAGCTGTAATGCTATTTAACTTGTTTGGTAGTGCGGTAAAAAAAAGACTTTAACATGCTCGTAACGTCCCTGGAGAAGCAACTGCAACCATGATGAGCTTGCTCCTGGCCGAGGTGTAGAATGTCCTGTGTTACGTCCTATTAACTGCTGTTATGGGAACTGTTGATCGAGGTGCATTGCTCAAAATCGATGTGCAATATTTCCTCGCCCCCCACAACCCCACCCCAAGCAATTGTGCCTGGATTACCGCAGTCCTGCAGTGAGGAAAAATTGGGGTTATGATGGTGCATCACCAATACCAGAGCCTCCACAGCAAGTCATGTGTATGTGAGTCTGGAGCAGGGTGTTTGATAAAGCTAAACGACTCGTGCGGTATAAATGGCCGAGGTGCTGTGTAAATGATGCACCACTGTTTATCTCCTGTCTTGGTTCAGTTATGAAAACTTCCACCTCGGGGATTCTGATTACAGTGTCGGGCGGGAGAGTGATGTAAGTCTCCGGTGAGTGAGAGCCGGGAATCAACACTGAATGTTTGCAATGTGAACCTTTTCCAAATCTAGAAGTTGAGGCTTCGGTGAAAGCTCCTCCTCCTCCTCCTCCTCCTCACACCTGGCAGATCATTTCATCTCTCTTCCGCCCAGTCGCCAGTGCAAGGCCGGCCAGCCGTCTCCGTGACGAGGCATCACTAGAGCCAGTCAAGAGATGAGAAGTACCATCTGCCCTGAGCTGGCATTTCCCAGTCCTCGTTTATGTTTTTGTTTGCAAACTGGAAATGAACAGGACTCAGGAGCAGTGGCCCCGTGCCCACAGACACCGTCCACCAATCCCGCCAGCAACTCCCTTTATTAGTCTCGCGAGGCGCGGGAACAAACAACCCGTGAAAAATGACGTAACGTCTGTCTGACACAGAGCTGACGTTTCCGAGACAGGATACCAGCCTTATTTGCCTTTTATCCATTACCTTCGGAGGTGCTTATTTCAGACTAATCTTGTGAGGGTCCTAAGTGTGAAAAGGACGAGGTGCTCACTGTTGGTTCAGAGGTACTAATGTTCGGTTCTTCGGCAGGTCATGTCACACTCGTACTGTCTTGTAGGTCTCTTTCTGAAGTCTGATTTCAATTGGACCTTTCTTTCTAGCCCTACGCAGTCAATGGCGTGATTACTCCACAAAGCAACGTGGACTTTGATTTAACCTTACGGAAAAGGTAAACATCCGATTGCAAATTTTCTTGCGAAACTTCCATTCTGCCCGTTTCGTTGTCTTCTCTTGTGATTCCACTGTTTTGGAAGAGTTCGTCTAAAAAAAAAAAACACGCATTGCTTTCTTCTAAAGAAATTCATCTTGGGGACTGAAGGATGTCAATTTATTACAAAAGTTTGCTGAAGAAAATGGGATGTCGTTTGAGAAGATGGTATGTATTATTTATTTCCTGTATACGCAGAATAGTGAATACAACAGAACCATGTTGTATGGTGTGCTGCCTCCATTACCTCCTTCACCCCGTTTTGAAGTGAGAGCTTTCATCGCTTTATCACCAATAATTGTACCCTGTTATAATGCTGATTGAAATTTTATGGCCCTTCCCCAACTACTCTTGTTATAATTTGGGCTACACTGCAAGTAGTAATCTTTATATAATCACAATAATATTCCTTGCATTTGACTCAGTGCCTTATCCACAAATAGTCGTGGATTGAGTGACCAATTTATTTATTTATTTATTTATTTTGCAGGGGTGATTACCTCCAGAAAATATAAACCTCAGCGTAGAATATAAAGTCCAGTTATATTGTTTCAGTAGGTTTGGAATCTATGTTTGTTTTTCTTCCTAAAATCTTAGAAGAGCCGTTTATGAACGATATGAATGTCATATGAACCCCTTCTCCTGACAATTCAGATAATTGTGAAGTTGTCTGTACAGCAAACACTTCTTCTTTGTTTTCGCTAAGTTATTTAGAACGGCCTTGGCTGCTTAATTATGTTCAATTGATTTGATAGAACGTGAACAGCGTCATTTTGTGGTACGAGTACAGTTAAAGCCTACAATCCTTCAAAATTAAACTCACCAGATTTTAATCGGCACCGCGTGCTACAAAACTTTTTCTTAAATAAGAAAAAAGCAACTGGAGTTTGCCCGGAGCCTTGTAATAAATTTCCAAAACGTTTTGAAGTGAGACGGCTTTCATTGTTTTGTCACCAATAATTGATGTAAAATGTGAATGGCTCCCATTTATTGAATTGTATGCATTTCAGTCAATTGTTATTCATTTACAGGTGGACATGCCGGCTCACAACAAATGTTTGATCTTCCGGAAAACGACATGTGTGTAGAGGATTAATCTTCTTTACGATTTCACCAATAGACATAGGGGATAAATAACTGGAGGATGTTTAGCTCTTGATGATTGCAGCAGTCCTAATAATACAAACATACATCTCAATCTTCATCAATAGTTACTCTCTATCCATCAAAAGGGCTGACTTACAATAACATAGTCACTGAAGCAACATTTCCTTTTCTTAAAATAAACTGGTCTGCGGGGACAGTTTCCCTCAGCATTGCAAAGAACAAGGACTGCGCTTAATATAGAAAGTGGATGTGGAAATCTAGAACTACATCTCACAACTTGAGAAGGTGGGGGGTGGGGGCGGGACAACGACAAAATAATCAAAACATTTAGACTATGATTATTTGTAAATCCTTCCCTTTCTAATCACAGAGTTGCTAGTTGGAACTCAATGCTGGAGATGAAATCAGGGCCTAAAGTCTTTACAGAAAAGAAAAGCAAATTGAATGCAGTCGCCCCACATTGCTCCCATAGTCTGGGTAACCTTTTTGAAGAGGCTTTGCTGTGCGTCTGTATGGTATACGTGCACTGTTGGCATTTTTGTTGCCTGTGATTCTTCGTATCTCAATGTGCCTTGTATTTGTACAGCTCTCGTTTCGTAATGGATTTAAGAGTTCTGCGCAACATTAATGTAAAGAGTAAAGCAAATTGTTTCATGATTTGGTTGCTCTGTATTGTAGGTAGCTGGTGGGATACAAGTTGTAATCAGTCAAGCCTATTTAAACTATCAAGCAGAGATGTTGTTTATTAACTGTCACTAATGAGCAAAAACTGTTTCATTGAAGTTGTATTGATTTGAAATAAAGTCACACTTGCACCTACTGATGAGGAGCTTAATTGAGGCTTCAGTGAAGGTTTTTTTCCCCCCAATTGTAGTTTTGTTAAATGTCTAATCACTTACCTTCCATTCACCTTCCAACTTTCACAGCAATTCATGATAGACAGAATGGTGAAAGGTACCACAAATAGGGCTCCTCTTTGTGCACAACATCGTGAAGTTAGACTGAATTTACTGTGGATACAGGGGGAAGGGGGAGAGGTTGAAGAGGGGGAAAGAGGTTCCTGCTTAAGCATCTGGCCCAATGCTTGGTAGCCATGGACTTTAGAGCCCAACCAGCCAGCGCTTCACTGTGTATCACCAGCTCAATGCTTGCCAGCACTTCATTCTGTGCAATTTGTCTCACCCACTTTATACATAACCAATCCACTTTACAGTATATTTTGTGAAATGCTTTGAGACGTCTCAACGACATGATTAGGCGCTATATCAAATGCAAGGATTATTATTATCATTGTGATCATTCCAAACAGTCCTTTATAACTCAGGAAGAGGGAACAAGGAAGCATAATCCTCACCTGGAAACAAAATTTGGCGTCTTTCAAAGAGGGTGTGCACAGTGTGGATGGAAGATATTAAAATAATTCACAAAGAACCAATATTTTCGGTTTTGCAAAAAAAGGTGTATTTCACAGTTGAACAATAAAACTGTACAAAGAAAAATGCCAATAAAACACTTAGATCATTCATGTTAAGTGTCACACAGCAGCTATAATAAATGTGATAGTGTTTTACATAATTGAACATTTATTCATTTTTTTTCCCTTTTTCTCAAAGACTAGATGATGCTCCCAACTGCTCTTTTAGTTCAGAAGGTGGCCAATCTTCAAGGTTACCGTACATCTAAACATCCTGCTCCCACTTTACCTTTGAGAAGTGTCATCCAAATAGAAAGCTGTTGATTAAGATTAGTGATCAAGATGCAAAGCTTTTTTTACAGTAAGAAGAAAAACACTTACAACTAACATTTCTTTGTGTGCGTGTGTGTTTCTTTTTGGGGGGGGTGTGGGGGAGGGGAGGAAAAGGATGCCTCTGATACAATACAAATGTTAAAACAAATGTCAAAACAAAAGCTTTTCTTTATACCAAAGAACAAAAGCAAAATTTTAAAGAGGCCCAACGAAAGAGCTCAAGGTTTTTTTTCACATAATTTCCATTCAGTTTTACCAGAGTGGACTTGAGGATTTTTTTCTGTTGCTGTTTTCCAATTTCTCAAAGGTTGTTTGAAATAAAGAAGCCATACTTGATTTGCCCGATATTAAAATTTACAAATCACGCTCAACACAAGGTGAAGATTGAGATTAAACTCTGCATTACTGGTCACAAGGTTAACCTTCTGATTACTAAAATGGCAGAATAGTTAAGCAACTACTAAATCAACTAGGACATTGTACACTGCGACAGGATATAGCTACAAAATAGTTGACGGATAAATTAACAAGAGAAAATATGAATACATTAGCATTTACACTGTATGGGAAAAGCATACAACCTTGTCAGTTGACCTCTGATCTCACTTGGTCCTGGTCTTTAGACGATAAAGGTACAAGGCATGGTTAAGGTATGAAAGGCCACATGCAGGCCGCTGGAGGCTGGATAGTCTAATATCAAAGGCACGGAAGTTTTGTGATGCAAGTAAGAAATACAGTAGCAAGAGCCATTCTTTGCATTTGCACTGGTTCGATTCCCAGAGATTCTTCTTTACACCGTGTGTCAATAATATTTAGTCAAGAGAACAAATGTTTCTAGCTGTTCGCTCAAGGAAAAGGGAACAAACAATGTTCTGATGAAAGCCATGTAAACATGCCAGCACCACCTTCCTGAAAATTCGGTGTCCCTTTATTAAAACAGTGGCACCTGCAAGTTGCTTTAAATACTAATTTGAAATCTCAGTGCAAATTGCTAAAAACGAAAACGTAATGAGTGTCCACTTCAACCAGCGGTGGTGGTTGGTGGGTTGGGTGGTTGGTTCATTCATCAAAAGTTACGTGTGGTTCCTTTGGGAGGAGGGTTGGGGGAAAATGCAGGGTACATTTTCATTTGGTCCAGTTGGAAGATTCCGAGAACAGTTTGGTGGGAGCTCAGGTTCCCTCAGGTGGCACAAGGTTCGGCAGAAGAGGAGAGAGTGACAGAGAGAGAGCGAGCTCGAATCAAAACAGCCAGAAGAAATCTCTCGCTATGAGATTTTACAGTTAGTGCGTGTGCAGCTCTGAGGTGGGCTCTGAGGTGGCCGTGGAGGTTTAGTGGATCTCTTCAAGCTGTTTCCTTTGCTGCCCCCGCTGCTGGAGGCCAGGGAGTAGGAGCGCCCGTGCATCATGACGGCATTCATTCCATTGGCCATGGAGAAGGACTTGAGGTGACTCTTTATGGCGACTGGTAGTGGTAATTTGTCAATAAGGTGAACAGGAGTGCACGAAACGATGGCTCGACAACAAAGATCCTGCAGAGTGAAAACTAGTGGAGGGAAGAAGAAAAACATATATATAAGCATCGACCGTTTTGAAAGCCGCTTTTAAGCGCTATAAACCAGGAACAGATCCAAATCTTTTCAGACGGTTATTACATTAAAGAAAACGTCAGAAGGCAATTGAATTGAAATAATTGCAGTCCAAGAAAAAAAATACAGGTCTAATCAGTTTCACATGTACTAATTCTATAATCCCATCCCAACCTCCCAACCATGCTTTATTAATAGGACGGAACAGTCGGATTTTATTCATCAGCTTCTTACCTCGGTTTGGTTTCCAGAACCTCTCCATGCCGTGTCTCATGAGCACAATGCGGGACAGTTCTGTGAAGGACTCGGTCACGTTGAAGTTGCAGAGTGGACTGACTTCAAAGAAAGTCATGCCGTTTTTCTCAGCGTAGGCACGTGCCTGTTCAGTGGGAACCTGCCGCTTGAAGGCGAGGTGTAACCTGTTGCCGACCAAGATCCTAGGCACACCCGGAGCGTGCTGTAATGAGAGCAAATATAAAATCAGTTGACGACACATTTTATGTCGCTCCCACTTGCAGCTTTCTCTCAATTTACTCTGAAATTCAAATAACTGTCTGCTCATCTGTTAACAAACAGATGTTGGGATGTTGCTGGCATAGATAAGATGCTGTTTTTAAAGTTCATTTCTAACCATTTATATTTTGGAGTGGAATTTGAGATGCTTTCGAAAGCAGTTCGAGATGCTTACGTTTATGTGAAAGGCACTTTAGCTATTAGCATTGAATTAAATTATTTGTATTAAATTATATTCAGACACACAGCATTTCTCTCTCCTCTACTGAAGTTTCTTGGCTCTGATTATATTCTGACTGGATTTTATCTTCCGCAGCCTAGGGTACTTAAGGTTAATTCGTACCATTCCAACTATTTTGTGGTCACTTTTGCCCACAAAATATACAGTCAATTCACTTTACAGTATATTCTCTGAAGCGCTTTGAGACATCTCGAAGACGTGATAAGGCGCTATATCAAATGCAAGGATTATTATCATAGATAGAATTTCCTTTTAGAGCAAGTATATTTTAGAAGGCTTTTGTAAGAACTCCTATAAAAATTACAGCTCATGGAAGTATTGTATATTGAAATTTATAGGGAAAGCAAAGTAGTTGGATGGATTGTAAAGCATCTCAGCAATAGAAACCAGGAGGTGATGAATGGAAAAACTCTGGGGAAAATGACTAACGGAACAGTGCAATGTTCAGTTTTGGGGTCTTTGAAGTTAAAACTATTCAAGAATTACAAGGAAGGATGTATTTTTTATTAAAAGGTTTGTGTATAGCTGTTGGCATAATTCAACGACAGAACTGGGGCTCAGAAATTATGTTCCTTTTAGCCCGTGACCATTACTCACCACGTGAATAATGGCACAGTGGGTAAAGAAACATCTTCAGCAAAAAACTGGCACCCACGAAACAACGACTCAATGATGTCAAGAGAGATGGGGAGAATAGTGGGAGAGAAATTCCACACCCTTCCTTCCCCCCAAAAAATATCTCCCCAGGGATAATAAACAGATTGTAGTCGAGTTTGTGGGACTGAAAGGTGGATTACTTTCTATGGTTCAGGAGGCAAACATCTAAAAAGTCAATTTTGACAGCCTTCCATCTTGTACATCTTTTGAAGGTTCAAACATCAGCACTGGTAACAACATCAGGGAAATGAATGGTTTTGAAATCATTAGGAAGCAACCTTTCCGTCCACTGGCGGGTAGCACAGGAAAGAACTCTTTCCACTCAGGATGAATGACAACACATCCTGGAAGGAACATCAATGTAGATGGTCTGATCTAACTTGTGACAGAAATAGGTTGAAATCGAACCACAAATGGGAATGCATCCAATAAAACACTGCAAATAGTTTTATAGTTTTATTTTGTTCCTTAATAGAAAAAAAAGTAATAAAAAGCTTTCAAAAAAAAGAAAAATAGCAAAAATAAAGTTCAGCTAGTAGTGTTTGGGTAGCGTATGAGTTAACTATAGGATCAGACTCTAATACACCAGGGTTTACTTAACCTTGCTACAGAGAGAGTCTGCAGGCAGGTATTGATGTTCTGTTCAGGAACTGTGAACATGTACTTTCCTGAACAGCACTGTAAACTAAGTTACACATTCTAACCAAAATGAGTCAGGACTAAGTCACAAATTATACTAGCCCCACATGAGGCATTTCAATAGACCCTAATCTGAAGATGTTGCAGTCCACAACTGGTCAAAGTCTCTTTATAAGATGCTGCTTACACACACACACACACGTGGTATAACTTGTTTATGGAAGAGAATATTTTTGGTTACTTGTAAAGAAAAACTTGTGAAGCTCACCTCGTCGATCTCCTTGATCCACCGATCGATTCCGTCAAAGGACCACCTGTTGGTAATGTCATAAACCAGGAGTATACCCTGAGGAGGAACAAAAAACTTCCTGTTTTTATTTTCATTCAAACAACGACGGATCGTTTTTAAGGAAATGTGATCAGTAAAAAAAAAGTCTGGTGCGTTAGAGATAAGGTTTACTTTTAATGTGTCCAGGGATGGTCGTGTATAATAATAATAATAATCATTATTTGATATAGCACCTTATCACCTCTTCGAGATGTCTCAAAGCGCTTCACAGAATACACTACAAATTAATTTAATGTATATTTTGTGGGCAAAACACAGCAGCCAATTGCGCACAGCAGTGTCCTACAAAATTTGGTCACTCGTGGATTGAGTGACCAAATTATTATTATTTAAAAAATGTTTTTGAATGGATTACTATCCTCAGAAAAGTCACCCACCAACCAACAACTGGGTTCCTACTTAATGATAGGAAAACAGAGGTGTATGTGTGGAGTAAGGAAACTTGGCCTAACGTTTCACCCTGCCCGGGGATCGAACCCAAGTCCTCTCACTTGCGAAGCGAGTGCTCTAACCAATACGCTACAGACTCCACAAAAATAATCATTAACTTCACCAACTGGAACTAAATTCTAATTCTTGGTTTGTTTTACGAAATCACGTTTAAGAAATGATTTGTGATGCATCCCCGAGGCCAACGTGGTGGAATCTGCCCTATTAATAGTGAAAGGACATATTCTTTAGCAAAGGCACAAACTTGCACACGTGCAGCTGTTTGAAAGTCACGTTTCCATCTGCTGGACCTCACCCAATTATGGAGTAAGCTCACTGCAGAACAGAGACAAAACAAATCACTGGCTGGACACGTGGGTCGAGTCATTCATCCCCACCAGGGACCATGATAGTTGGCCCTTTGAAGATACTGGCAAGACATCCCGCTTTATGCAGCACAAGATCATAAGCAGGTTTATATGATTTTCAATGAGAGATGTTTTTTCTTTTAAACCGTGTAATTCCATACAGGCTATTAAATAATCCAACAGAAATTACCACGGTTGCACTTTAAATCAAGGTTTCCTGTTGATCCCAAAAGTATGATTACATGATTTTTTTTCCTGGCTTTCCACAGAGATGTTCCAAGTTTCATTTTTTTTACCCCAAATATTAAGTGTTCCGAGCTGCGGATAAAATTCAAGTGACCGCAAATCAAATTGTGATTTGAAGAGAACAGTAGGATACTTTGCTCTTGTGAAAGCTCTAATGACAGAATCCTAACCCATTAAGCTTATACACTGGAGGGCATCGATGGTAGCAGAACCAAATGATTCATTTGGTAATGCTTTTTGATTTTTTGTCTTAATATGGGAAAGTCTGTTCAGCACACCACCTCCCTGGAGTATGGTGCCCGCATGGCTCAGCTGTGATAACCACAGAAAATTAAGAATATTGCAATGAAACCTCTTAACATGACTCAATGGGGAACAGACTTGTGTCCAGCTGATGCACTGCCAAATAACCCGCCAAATAATCACAGTTACAATATTGTTTTACTGAAGTAATACACTGGGTACATAATGGAAGATTTTAGTAGCCTGGGTTTAGTTACGTTTTGATGACAGGAGACATGGACTCTCAAACTGGATCTCTGGCAGATGTTATCAAGTCGTATCTTGGTGACTTGCATTCTTCATTTGATTTTTTTAAACAAAGAGTACCATTTTTTTCTGCCCTGCTTTTTATATTTACACTTCACCTGCTCCAGTATTTGAAGGCTTACTCCCTCTTCTTTTTTTAAACACTGCTGCAATCAACTATGCCAGAAATAAGCCATGGCAGAATGCAAGTGTGTTTGCCCATCTGAACTAAAAATAACGCTGGGACCATTCTACAAGACATTATCTAGTACGGCAATCGTGAGTGAAGATTTTTGTTGCTAAACAAATGTGTGGTGGACTATTTAAGTAGCTTGTGTTAACACATTGCAAATATCACTGTACAATAGCAAAAATCACCAATATTATTATGCAAGCCTGTGCCATTAGCATTCCTAAAGTCATTTAGGGGATAGAATCAAGAAAAACATTTTTTTCAACAGAAAAGTTAAATTAAGTAACTCGCTCACATGAAACTTAAGAGTTAAAATGTATGTTGCAATTCAAAACGTAGTACATTGATCTACCGATTGTACATTTGAATATTAATCCTCCTGAGATATTAGATTTAGGAAATCACTTAAAAATTATTTCTTGACAACACTTGTATTAGTTTTGCTAAGGAAGGTTCTGCACAGTGGAATAGTTAGAATGGTATTGCGGACACGCTCAAAAATCAAATCACTTATTAATATTTAACATGATTTTACAGGCACAACATCTTAACACAATAACAGATAATAATCCTCGCATTTGATATAGCACCTTTTAATGGTCAAGCCATCTCACAGCGTTTCACAGGATACATAGTACAGTGAAGTGATTACTTGTAGGCTAAAGTGGCAGCCAATTTACACAGAGCAATCACCCACAGCCATGAAATAAATGATCAATTTTATCTTTTGGGTTGTTGGCTATGACAAAAAGGCTTTTTTCAAACAGCCCTGTGGAATCTTTAACATCCACTTGAACAGGCACAGAGGTGAACAAGCACAAAGATGTCTCCTCCAAAGGATAGCACCTCTGACAATGTAGCATAATCGCACTAGATAACCACATCCTCAGTGGCAAATTATCATGGCTATAAGCTTTGTATTGGCAAAAACAAGCAAACTGGCAAAAGGTTCAAGGCAAAAATCGCACTGATCTGGAAAGTCTTCCAAAATGGAAATGCAAATGAAAGCGGTTCTGACTGAGGCAAATACTCTAAACACTCTGGTTAATGGAAAGCGGGAAGATCTAAGAATTGCACTACTAATCTTTTTTAATATACATACCTGAGCTCCTCTGGAATAGGACCTGAAGATTGTACAGAACCTCCCTTGTCCCGAAGTGTCCCTGAAACAAAGAGAACAACCTTGATGAAGGCATACACATACACTTGCCAGCGGGGGGCACTGGGTAGTGAACGAGATTGCGAACCTTGGACATTCCTCCACCCCATCCCCACCATCTCCCCAGAGGGCACCAAGGACAACTGTAGCTCTGAGATGGCTGATGGGGCTCTACAATTGGAGTTTGGAGCTAACTAAATAAAGCTCCGATTGCAGAAACCCAGCATAAAGGTCAGTGTTCAAATGAAATTAAGGCCCTGTCATTCAAAGGTGATATGATTGGTGAGTGATCGAATCAACGCTGAGAGAACTGGAGTCAGCTTGGATTAGCACTTTAGTTACACAAAATTAGTTTATAAATTGAAAGTAACAATTCAGCACTCCTAGTTGGTAAAGAGGGTGCAACGTTCTAATAGAACTATTGCTGACCACATTTCACTAATGCCTTGGTTTCCAACAATTCCTCATTGATGTCTGATCATTTGTCAACTTTCCTCTGTTGAACAACCACCTATAAATCATCCAAATATGCCTGTTCATTGTCGTCTGAAATGTCCCAATTGACAAGTCCCCAGCAGTCTTTTATACTCTGACAATCCTCTGGGAGAATCAGAACTTCTGGGTAAAGACAAACTCTGCATGTCTGGGATTCAAGAGAGCTCTGGATGGATAAAGCCCCACTGCCAGGTAGCAAATTAATTAAAATTTACAAGCTAACACTTTTGAAGTGTAATACTGGAAAAGAGATGGCAGATATTACCACACCAAAACTCTTATTGGTAGCATTTCTGGGCTCTTTACATGTAAAGAGGACCGAGACTTCCAATCTAAAGAAAATCTAATCTTAAAAGCTAAAGGATCACTCTTGGGTGAACTGACAAACTAATGGCAGCATGCCAGTTAGCATGGTAATGTATTATTCGATGAATACAGTTTGATGTCCCACGGAATCAGTGGTCAACAGGAAACCTTGCATTGACAAACCTACTTTGAGGAAAGCAAGGAAGTGAAAGAAGTGTACATTCTGTTTTAAGCGAGTACCCGATGCTGTCTTTACCACGGCTCATTTGGTAGAAGAGGAAGAATTTCTTGTTAAATGCTACTTTATGTATCCCACAATGTAACTGACTTACATTTAAAATGCTCCGTGTCCTTAAAAGTATGTAAGGTCAAACACTTTCATGGAAATCTCCACACACCTATAGCAAAACTGGGTCATGAAACAAAGAAATTACCGTTCAATGTCCACCATTGCAACTTCAGGAGCTACACTTTCACCCCAGCCCCCACCCCAGAAAATCTGTCCTTTTAAAGGAAGGCATGAACGTAATAACGTTAGTAATGCTTTCGTTGAAAGTTACATTTTCAGCTGCTGAATGAATGAACAAATTTATGCTGAATGGGCTTTTATCCGGTCAGGTTTCTGCAGAGAATCAATGCAATGGGTTTTAATTGACCCCCGTTTATTAGGCAACAGCTTGGGGAAAATCACAGACCAGATCCTCGTATTGTCCATGGGAAATACCCTGAAACCCCAGGGGTCTAATTTGTAAACACAGGACTCGGTCCATATGCTCAATCATCTTGTGTTTTACAATGCATCTCATGGACACTGTGAAAAGCATTTTACGTACAATAGACTTCAAGATTCGAACATCACAGAGGGAGAGAGAGAACAAAATGAGATCCTAAATAAAATTCTTCTCACCACAGCTCCAGTTTCACGCGCCTGCCATCCAGCAAGATTGTAGTGGTCTTATAATCAATTCCTGCAACAACAAAAAACACACACAAAATATATAAGATTCTGTCTGTTCAAATTTTGTACGCTGTTTTGCATACATTTAGGATTATGCAACAGTGCCATGCAATACATTTCTCATGCAACACCTGAAATACTGTATTAGAATTCTCAATAGAAATATTATACTTTCAATAACAGCGGTTACTCGAGGACACACAATATTCGTGGTGGAAGAAATTTAAAATTAGTTCTCAAAAGCTGGACTCTGCAGCTTCAACTGCTAGATTTCAAATGGACTTGGACATTATCTCTACGTGAGAAATTCACTTTTCTGCTCACTTGGTGAGAAAAGTTGCAAGGAATAATTTCACCAATTGACATAAAAAAAATTGAGCTTGCTAAAGAAACGCAGACCCACCCACCAGAAATGTGCAGTTTTCTAAACTGATTGGGATCCCCTCCCGACATGAAAGGCACTGTATGAGTGCAATTTGTTGTTGCTGTTTGAGGATTGATATCTTTTTATAAACTCACAAAATAAAAAGAAAATTGCTCCATTCATTTTCAGTGAATAAACTTATTGAGGTTGATTGTTTTTCTCCAATAGCCAAACATAAATCAAATACAAAAAAAATAAAATAATAAGAATCCTTGCATTTGATATACAACAACAGCAAGATTCCATATAGCGCCTTATCACGTCTTCGAGACATCTCAAAGCGCTTCACAGAATATACTGTAAAGTGAATTGACTGCAAATATTTAAATATGTGTGTGGATCTGCTTTCCAATTACGCTTCCAAAAATAACCCACGATATGGAACTTCAGGCCATGCTGACTGTTCTCGTCTCGAGATCAGTTATTCTTTCAATTCATCTTTGCTTCTTAGGTTAAAGTCAATTAAAGTACTGCATGCAGAGATGAAAGTCTTCTCTGGGGAGCTAATTTCTGTATAACACATGACAATTTTGTGGTTTCTGTAGAGTTACTGATGATTTCATACCCC
The DNA here is from genome assembly GCF_018977255.1 of Callorhinchus milii. Lineage (NCBI taxonomy): Eukaryota > Metazoa > Chordata > Chondrichthyes > Chimaeriformes > Callorhinchidae > Callorhinchus > Callorhinchus milii. Next base: position 15,088,393 of record NW_024704757.1, read on the forward strand.
TGTGAGAAAACGTGAGGCGAAGACGTTGAACCTTGAAGGCTGAACCTTTCTGACTCTTTACCGCCTTTCACCCACAAATTACGACAAAGAACTAGTTTCACAAAACATTATAATCGAATTTGGATTTTAATAGCAGTTTGCACAGAAAACCTTTAAATATTTGTATCTCAGCTGATTTTGTTCTTGTAGCATTTAAAAACACAATGCAAACTTTTACAATTAATAACCCGTCAGACATAATGCACGGCTTCAGTTTAATTATTGCCATTTAAGAAATAGGTCCATTAATCAAAAACAATGCTTTCTGTTCAGGTTTAATATTTGAATGAAATCTGAATCGAGTAGGCTATTTAACATGAGAAAATATTTGTATCATTGAAGCACCAGCCAACACACAATTCAAAAACCCCAGTGGAGTAATTTTAAAAACACCTTCAGTCCAACCAAATAAATATCTGGGTAACTGGGAAGCCAATTTGTAACGGCTTCAAAACACACAGGGGGGTTTGATTCACCAACATTTTTTGTGTCTCTTTTCCATTTCAAAGTTTATGCTAGAAACTGCAGGCTGCATCTTACTGCCACGTTCCAGAAACATGCAGTTAAAGGTATTAAATTATTAACTTCTTAAATTATTCAGTACCATAGGGACAACAGAATTTAGGACAAACTTGCGCAATACACTGAAGCTATGGTTGCATTGCCATTTTCAATGAGCAATTTAAAAAATAATTTATGAGAGCACTGTATATAATTCCTTCCATGGGAATGACTGCCTTCAGCTTTAGAAATACTTCTACAAGTACTGTACTCCATAGCTGCACGAAAATCAAGGTTTAATTGTTTTTTCTCCAGAACTTCCATGTCACACATTCCTTATTTTGACTGAATTTGGATGAGTCTCATATTTTCCATCGATGTTCTTGCAGCCAGCTTAGTTTGTGTTCAGAACCCAAACAATTATTCCTTTTACTTTATACACACCAGGCACATCAGCTAAAAGTTGCGGTAAGTCACCCGTTTTGAAGCTAGCCCACAATGCAGTCTGCCAACTTTATTCCTCCATCGGAAAAGCTGATATTTAATGCAAAAATGACCTCTATTACTGAAGCATAATATAGCATTTTAGGCTTATTTATGGCTTCTGCAAAAATATTTCCTTCAATTCAGTTTTGGTGACAATGAGAAAGCCCAGCAGATTTTTGATTAGCTTGAAACTGTATAACCAACTTAATGCTAATCCATCTGGGTATTGGATGTAAAATCCTTGAAGATGATCTTGATGACTCAATCTTCCATCCCCAACCTTTGGAATATCAGATCGGCTTTTTTTTGTTGAAGGCAGAAAAAGAACTAGCTCAAAAGATGAGAGTAAGAAATGAAGAAAGCAGACAGATCAATTTATCAAGTTGAGGTTTCATGATAGCTTGATCTAATTTGTAGATATTGTTAGAATTCAGCAGCTGGCAATAGAAATCTGTCTGCTGAGTAAAGATAGCAAACTCTGCATCCACCGAATTTCTTTCAGTATTCATTCTCCCCACCTCATTCCTCGCACGTCTCCTAACCGTTATAACCATATAGGCTTGGGGGTAGGGTGGGTGGGGGAAGAAATGGTTGAAAAGAAATGAATAGTCCTATATTTAGTAGTAACACTGTACTGCAGTCAACTGGGAGCCATTACTGGACCTAGGAAGGAATTCAAAGCTGGTGAAAAATTAAAGTGTTTTTTTTTTTACGCATACCGTAATGGAACATGCCACTTTGAAAATTCGTGTCCCAAAACAGGAAAAAATAAATTACTTTAAGTCCAATAAAAAATATACTTCGAGCACAATGATTTCAATGGCACAAAAAATGCAGCCTTCAACGCAGGCCTTTTTCATTGTTTAATTTTACTGCATCAAATTTATCCCGAGTTTTCTAATATTACACTCAATATTTCTCTTAAATCTCACTGAAAATGTACCCTTGTGTTTGGCTTTCATGCAAATACACAGTCACTACATTTTAAAATCAATCAAATGTAAGGATTAAGGATTATTATTATTGTTAATGGGTGAAGCTCATCCTTTGAATGAAAAAAGATTAACAATGATTAACAGAGGAACACTTGTACGTAAATTAATGTATTTCAGCAGCAACAAAGTCCTTTCAAATCAAAATGGAGTTTCAAAAACAGGCAATAGGTTTCCAGTAGCCATCCCATAGATACTGAAGCCAGACTGCCAAGTACCTGAGACACTCGATTTAAATACAGCTTTAAAATCTTTGCAAACAAACTCCTGCCAATTTAACCAAAAAAAAACAAAGAGAAGCTGCACGTTACTCGGTTCTTATCAGACTTCTGTTTTCCTTCGCATATCCAAATAACATTGATGCAGCCCAGGGTTTGGCTTGCGATTCTTTTCCATTTACAAACAGGCTTTGCGTAACCATAACTGCCAGCAGTTCAGTGAGCAGCTGCTTATACTTCAAACTGTTTGGCTAACATCCCTTTTTTAAAAATATTAAAAAAAAACTACTTTCAGTTATATGGCCTTTGCTGAAACTACCATTAAGATGGTCACAGTGATTCTGAAATGTTTATATTACCACAGTGGGAGGATGGATTTGGACATTGACAAGAGATGAGAATTATGAAATAGCTTGCAGGTATAAAGGACGCATAGTAGAACTGTTGTTTTTACATATACACACACACTCACATATACACCGAACTGCTCTAAGTCCATAATTACACATTAATTAGTAAATTATGGCCAATTTACCAATCTTGTTTTATTCGCTGTATATATACAATTCATCACACTAGTTATGGAATATGAAAAGCTTGGTGTGATAGCACAGGTTTTTGCACACAGGAATTCCCACTTAGCCAGTTTTCACACTACCACAGCCTTGGGGAATGCACTAAGCAGAACGCCGGATACTTTTCAATCTCTCAAGGTTGTTCTCACAAACCTCTTACAGTCCAGCTCGAGACTAGCATTAGCACAGCCTCAGAACTACTTGCCGACTCCCCTCTAAACTGGTAATAAATCCCCCAAAAAACAAAGAAAAGGAAGGGGGGGGGGGGGGGGGAGAGAGAGCTGAATTTGATTCCACAGCTTCAAAGTGTCAAGGAGAGTGAGGTACAATACTTAGTACAATAATATTACACTTGTCATTGCACTGAATGACGACAGGGAAATGGGTCAGGCTGCCTAGGGATGGAGGAGGGGAAGCTAGAACAAGGTGGTACGAATCCAACATGTGAGCCCTAGGAAAAAGAGCCAAAGCACTCTCGTATATTATAAACGAACGTTAGGGTAAAATAAACACAGTTATTTATTTTCAATACCAGCCTCGTCAGCATTAACTACATTTTATCACCAACCATACCGGATAGGTCACTCTTTTAAACTATCAGAAAGTGCAAATCAGATTTTACAAAATTTGCTTAAGCTGAAGGCATTCTATAAAACTAAAATGGAAAAAAAATGTAATTACAATATATTCAGGAATAAAGTAGCAATTCATAACATATGAAATGATCATAGTGAGACATTACCCTCTGCTAGTTTTTTTTATATAGGTTATAATTTATCTTATTTACCTTCTTGAAACTGTTCAAGAAAGACTCGGGGACTAAAGATGCAAAAAACTCTGATGCTTTAAATGTACATACTCTATTGACAGGGATAACTGGAGGTATCTTACGTATGCCTCATGTTAAAATATTTCATGCAAATAACAAGAGGACTTTGTGACAGGACATCCTGTTTCCTGGAAGCTGTGATGCTTGTGTCTTAATGACTAGTAGTTCAAGGCAACACTAATTACAGTGTGTGTGGGGGGTAGACAGGCTATTGTAGGCCTCCTGGCTGAATAATGTTTGTATAATGCTTCACCAATAATGCCAACCATCTGGAATTTCACAACAAGAGAAGTGGGGAAAAAAGAAAAGAAACAAAACAAGACATATTTGAAGGTATTCCCTCACCACACTTCATAAATTATAGGTATATTCAGAAAAAGAAAGTGAAACGCATGACCGCTAAAATTCTGTTCCTAAGATTCAATCTCTATTTACCTATGAATTATACACTATACTGGGAATGGATTAATTTCTTGAAACTATGCCTCGATGTCTAAAACTACATTTTCTCCACATACATACAATGATTGTGGTTTTTCTATAGAGAATAAGTTCAAACTGATCCCTTGACAGAAGTGCTCAGACAAGGTGAAGAACAGAAAATCATAAGCATTAGGCAATACTATTTATGATTTGTGCAGCAGGAAAACAAATCATGGAATGGCTAACATCAGCCAGAGCAACGATTCGACATAAACGGGAGCATCAAAACAACGGGGCAAGGATAGAATTACAATACTGGCAAAGAAGGGCCACTTGCTGAAATGATCCAGGGTAGAAATAATTCATTGAATGCACTATTCATGAGCTTCTAGAAGCAGAGTAGCTGCAGGCAAGCAAATAAATACAAAAGGTGTGAAAATCTAAAGACAGAAAGAATCAAGAGATTGAGAGTGGGACAAAAATGGTGTGGTGTGATCATTTATTAAATATATACAATATTAAGAGTATTTAAAGGCATTCTGCATCAGTGAGATAAATTCTGACTTTCCACTTCCAACTGTCCCAGCATGTCTGAAATGTCGATATTTCAGTTGAAGTCTATTTAATAGCAAAAGTAGAGAAGAAAACCGAAGTGTACGTGACTGTTGGCCATTGAAAAGTTCTGATGTGCAAGTATAAATGTAAATTATATGCATTGTATCAATTGAAAGTTTCCAAGCAATTCATTTTCAAAGTTATTCTCATTAAAACTAATGAAATTCTAGGTTTCATCTCAAGACTTAAGTCAACAGATATTGTTTTATCTTGCACAGATCACTGATATATATAATATATATATATTGTTAAGTTTCACAATACATATATGATGGTGATAATTATCTCTGTAGTGAATATGCGGCACAAGTTCTCAACAAAAGCAGTTTGATGCTATGTCAATTAACTCCTTCAAGAAAAATATCTGACTGGAAAGTGTATATCCGTAACAGACCATTTTACAGAGTACTGCATCTGACAGATCAATCCAGAACAAAGGCTCCTGAGGCATCACTGACATTTGGCTCAAATATACTTCCTCTCAAATACTGCTCTGCTTTTCTCATAAAAGAACACTAAAATAAAGGCATTTTTGAGACGTGACACTGAAATAGCAACTCTGAAATTTGACTGTGTTGTTTTATATTTAAAGAACATCAGGTCTGAATTAGACCCGTTGATCTGTGGGATGGGGTAAAGGGAAGAATGCATTACACTTCTGCTTCTATGGAAGCTGCAGTTCACTATATTGTACTCTGCATGAATGTTGTTCAGATATCAAAATGTTTCATTGCTGTAATTACCATCATGGTAGACTGACAGCACTGCAGGGTGCTAAGAAGGGAAACGCACAGGGGCTACTCGAGATGCATGAAAGAACAAATTGAGTTGTCATATAATGTAGTTACCTTAACCTGCCGCTACCCACTGGATCTCGATGGGCTTCATACAGAAATGTTATTTTGAATGCATATCTTCAATACAGATTCAATTAAAAAGATTCTAATAAACAGATATTAATTCATTTCCAGCTGCTTAGCCACTGATGTCACAACAGACCATTTAGCTCTGTTTTATAAAGATGCCCTCTGATTTTTTATCTGTATCTCACAAACAGTGGCATCATGAGGATATTGATAGTTTACACTCAGGGTGATTAGACAACATTTAAGGAATTTTTGGGAAGTTGGATGGGTGGGCTAGATGGATCTATAGTCTACTGCTTTAAATTGTTACTCTTTCACAATCTAAACATTGTAGGGAGATCAATACAAAAAGTGGTTAGTGCACTAAAATCCAACCAATGAAATATTATTGAAAGACGTGACAAGTAAATACTCATACAAATCAGTATTCTTTGTGAAATTCTAGTTGAAAGCTTCAACCACATCATCACCTTCCTGCGTAGCTTTGAAAATACATAAACTGTGCAAAATATAATCTTCTACGCATCAATAAACTGCTAAGGTCACTCACACTTGTAGGTGTATTTAGGGCGGCCAGGATATGTGGAACCACAGCCAAAGCAACAGTTAGTTAAGTGCTCTGAGATGCTAGCCGTGTGAAGGAAGCTGTATAAATGCAAGTTAATGTTGTTGTTTTTGCTGTCAGCACCTTCTGGCGAGGAAAAACCTATAAAAGACTTCAACTCAAGGCCTACCTCAGCTCCTAAGATTGATCGTAAGGCATGCGTGCTGCCTGAGCGGAAAGATTTCTCACTGCATTTCAGTAACACTGGATTTGCAACCCTCGTCTGTAATGAACCTTCCTCAAATATTCCTCAAAGGGAACATGCATAGTGAGAAATAAAAGTAGTGAATATGACTTTCAAACAACTGAGCAGCTGTTAGCGTGGGCTTGCATGCTGGTTTCCCTGTTATCTCTAATAGTCTGCTGTGAGATACAATAAATAACAATTATTGTGTCTGCAGTGCCTCTCAGCTATCTGTTATGAGTGTAAAACACATACCTCGGATTTATCAACAAATAAATACAACAACAACGTGCATTTATATAGCGCTCTCCATGGCGGGGGCCGTCTCAGGGTGTTTAACAATGGCGGAGCCTGGGGCCGAGAGGTGACAAAGACATGGACAAGGGTTTCGGCATCTTTTGGGGTGAGGTACTGTCGGAGACGGGTGCAAAGACGGCTGCTTTGTGCAAAGAGTTCTTGAAACATTATATTTTAGAATTAACAATCCCATAGTGTTTTTACTTGTTTACAGATAACTACACAGGATTAAAACAAAGTTTGTTAATGCAGTACAGTTAATTTACTACACTGCCTAATTATCCGATGGCTTCCCAGGATTAATAAATTGAGATATATAAATTATCCAGACAGTTGGAGGATTTATATTCTATCAAATGCTCCCTTTCACTCTTGCTTTCTGACAGCACTAGCCACAAAGCATATGCATATCTCTTGAACAGCATGCCATTTTGCTTTGTGCTACTGTGCTTCAAGCCAAACACCAGATTAGGATTGATGTTTATTGTGGGAATAAAATCTGATCCTCTGTCGTTTCCTCTCTTGCTGCAGCTGCTGTTTGGGATTGTAATCTGCGCTTCCTGTTCAGTGCTACATTAAAAAAATGTTGTTTTTTTAAACAGCTATCTAGGTCAGTTTGTCAAAACATTCATTGTCCAATTTGAAAGTCAAGGTACAGAGCAAAATAAAGCCCAAACGCACCCAACTTGAAACAAACTTTGCATAGAAAATGAAATAGAAAATGAACTTGTATTGTATTCCAACAATAACGTACATTTATTTAAGGATAAAGTCAGTTTGCGATATCACAATATCCCTTGGGCTAAGCATTTCTTTCAATAATTAATTCTGTTTTAATTAGCTCTACTTGTGATGACAAACTAAGATCATAATCAGTTCCTTACAAAAAAAAGCTGATCAAACTTATTTTTAACTGGAGTAAAGTATAGAAACTATAAATCTATAGAAATAAAATGTGCTCAGTTTATATACCATCTACTTTTTTTTTGAATGACAAGAAAAATTGCACAAAGCAAGTAATGGATTAAATAAACCTCAGGGAAAACCATCAAAATAAAATCTATTCCTGCACTGACTAGTACTAAAGAGAGGTTTTAGTACATTGCTCTTTAATATTATTCAAAAATGAATAACAAATCACTTTATTTAATTTCTGAACAAAAAATTCCCATTAAACATCAGATTTGAAGCCCACGGTGAACCACAATATGGGGTAAAATTGACTTTTTCTGCCACAAGATAGAAACTCCCTCAGCTTATTAATAAACTGTTGAGCACATAAATAGAATATGCAGCGGGGGGGGGGGGGGAAGGAAAGGCACGAATGAGAAAATCTAAAATTCTTTAGATAATTCACATCCAAAGTAAAATTTGATATAGACAAACTTTTTTCCTGTCGTTCCAACTCTGTGCATTTTTCCTCCTACTGAGAATGCATAATAGATTATGTCTTGGCTGCTGTTATGCTGCTCCATGTCATCATGAAAAGCACTTTGCAGAGTTGAAATAGGTCTGACATTTACCATTACCCTGCTCCCTCCACTCCCCCACCCCACCAAAATCAGCATCTAGTGGCTTTGAATAAAAAAAACTGCTAAAAAGAAACAAGTCCATAAGCAAATCTAATGGCCTCAAGTGAGGAAAACAGCATTGTTTTGCCTTCAGGCAAATTAACAAAATCAACTCATTTTCCTCATTTCCAAAGTGAGGATAAAGAGAAAAAAACACAAATGAAAACACTTGTATATTCAATATAGGTTTGCACTGCACTACTCCTCCATAGTACAAATACCTTACATCCTTTCCACCTACACAGCACATAACTAAGCACAAGAGCAAATAGTGAAACCTTCAAAACTCTGTTCAACACAAATTACTAAGTGCCATTTTCTAACAACCATATAAAAAGGAACATAACGCACAATTAGTTCCTCCAACTGACATCTGGATATTATTTTTAAAACACCAAATTTAATACGAATACAAAGAAAAATGTATTGCAGCGTTTCGGATTCAATGGCTTTCTATCTTTCGAAGGACATTTGAGAACACGAAGTCTCGAACTTGCGGCGATTCAGTTTGGAAATCCAGACAGTTGGATAAATTGGTTATTTCAATGCTCTAATTTGCATAAAACCCTTACATCTTCCAAATAAGGTCAAAATACTTCGACTTAACGGAGCATGCTATGGTTGCTGAGCAACATATTTTCACGTGACACAAAACAATCACACCGCATTAACAAACTTGCAATCATCTCCCACTATCACTTAGCTGCTGGTTAACCGATAAACCCACCCCGAACAGCGCATCCCTCTCCCGAACAGCACAAGTAATACAGACAATGTATTCCTTGTGCCGCAACAAAGGGAAAGAAAACGTAAAGTTCCATTTTAAAAAGCTCTCCGTCTTACAGTGATCACATCACCTCTGACCGTGTAGAATTTGTCGAAGGGAATAGAGCAAAATATATTGCCAGCCACTGGTTTCCCGAAAGGCAAAAAGACTTTTCGGTCTTAGGAACTGTGGATCCATTGGTTTGAACAAAGCGCTAATTTTGAAAACAAAGTGTTTGGCAATCTGCCAGCACGCATCAAATACAAATTAGTACTTGCATTTGCGTTCCAACCCAAGACTCGGCTGCAGTTTTTTTTAAAAAATACAGCAGAATCATATTATTCTTTATTCACACAATGGAAATTAATGGCAATTGTAGCACCCGCTCAAATTAAAATTGCTAGGAATATTACTGAATAATAGTTAAAATACGTTATTTCATTCCTGTCCTACTTTCGTGGGCTTGGATTCAATGTCAGTTTCTAACGAGCCACAGGCTAAGAAAACAGGATGAATACAACATAGCAAAGATGAGTAAAAACATGTTGAAAGGTTTGAACACAATACAGCTATTTTCCTTGAGCAGCTGAGGGAAGATTTGAACCTCAGCTGACATTTTAAATGTACCAAATCCTTAAAAAATGGGTAACTTTTACCGGTCATCATCAGCAAAGGGGTTAAGTGCCTTGGAGAAGCACAGTATCACTCATACACCACACGTCAAAAAAAACTAATTCAAAATAAAACCTCACATCTCGCCTGCAGAGCAAGTAATTACATACCTTTCTGTGATGTTCAGCAATGTTTCTGCTGAAAATCATCTACTAGTTATTTACTCAAGTACATTGTGAGAATTCAGAGTGTGTCTGAGTGCTTAAAACCACTATATCGCATGTGAAACTAATGCTACATTTGAAATATCACCCAGTACGCAAACTAACCAAGCAATATACGCAGTAGCCATGATCTGAATGCTGTTTAACATGACAGGCCTATTTGCTTCTTGCTTTCCTTGCTAGTCTTTGATAATCCAATAAGCAAAATTGGTTGTGATTCATTCAATATTTCAAGATTAAATAAACTAGACCTCTTGGTCAGAAATAAAGAAGAATGGCTAATAGTGGTGTTGGCATGGTGCCAGTGGTTTGGCTCGGAATTAGTGTGGCAAGTCAGATCTGTGGTTTGTGGGTCCAAAAATTCAACAGTTAACAAGCTTGTCCCTTAGATATGATACAAGGTCAAATCACATCTATCTGTAGGTTAACCTGCTTTGTTGTTTGAGGATAAAATATATCTGTCTTTACATGGTAAGTAATGGACAGCTATAGGAAATCCTGCATCCACACAAGACAGACGCACTTTAGCAAACTGCCGATAAAGAGCAACTATTTACACGGCAAATGAAATTCAATCACACAAATGTTTCCAATGATTACTCCCCAGTAATACAGCCAGTCCCACTTGTAAATACTACAAACAACATCATTAAAGCGAGAGTTGATTAGCTAAGACTGTGCAATTTTAACTGATTAAACTCCAGCAGTAGTCTGAGGATACCGGGATATCTCCGATCCCCCACGCCTTTGCTCTTGCCTTCCTGAACCTAGATTCTCCAGGATCAGATAAGCAGGCTGAGCAGCTTCTGAGGAAAGTGCACCCCACAAAAAAGACACCACACACGTGTGGAGCTCCACTAGTTTCGTTCTCATCAGCAATTTTTTTTTGGGGGGTCAGACAAGCATCTGACAAGGTGAGGAAACCCATCACCGTGCTCAAGAGCATCCAATCCAAACTGAGAATTCCATACATCTCACCTGCACCCGGGAAATTCCAGAGATAGATGGGTGGAATGGAATGCGCACTCTCCCCCCTGGAGGGATGCATCCTGCCTACATAATTCCGGAGAGGATTAGGCGCAGGTTTGTCTGGTCAGCAACCAAGTGCACCTCTGACTGCTTCCTGAGGCTAAACCAGGTGCTGCAAAACTTTAGCATTCCGCTTCCCCTGAGCTGAAGGGCTTCGCTGCCCTGCTCCCCACTTCTACTTATGCCCTAACTTTGCCCAACACCGCTGCTGAACCAGATTACTATTCAGTAACTAGAGGTTTTTGTAGTCTTATTAACTGTGCAGAGTACATCATCTTGGTATGATGTCCTGATATTTTCTGAAAGCTAATGTAAATCTATTACTTTTTCTAGGAATTAATGCACATAAGTCTTTGGGAAGATTGAGTGTAAAACTGTATGAACAATATTTCCTGTAAGAGCTCATACTGTATAAATTGTGGGCCTGTTAAATGTTTCACTGGGAAGTAATGTAAAAAAAAAACAAATGAGTGTACAATAAATTGAACATTTGATGTCTCCATCCAGTGATGTTTTCAACTCAAATAACATGCCAGGATTAAAAGTAGGCAGGCGGATTTAGCCTGTTGAAATTAATGGAAAAAAAGACAACTTTTGATTGAGAATCTGCAGGATTTCTCTCGAGACATCTCTTGCTTCGGGGAAATGCTGCTTAATAGCTTTGGCACAAAGGGAGTTTTATTATAGCTTCAAAAGGCTTTGTAAAAGTATGATGGCTTAAGACTCCAAAGGAGTGTGACAAATGTCTCATCTGGCAGATTGAAGCCTTTCACCGCTTTGGGATCTGGTTAACCCTTCACAAAACATAAGCCGCAAAATAAAAGAGACTTGGTAGTTAGCAACCCTACTAAAGATGTATACATAACAGGAGCATCTGGAATACACATCTTTCATGGTTTTGTAAATTCTCAAATCACAGTTGCGTCACATTTATTCCACTATTACCCCATTTTCAGTCATGCTCGTTGTGTAGAAACCTTGCATTATTTCAATCTGTAGGGTATTGCATGGCTTGTGAAATTTCAAGAGCTTGTATTGTAATTCAAACAGATGAGTGGCGCATGCCTTTGGCAGAATATCGATTTCTTTTAACATTTGTAAATATTAGTGTGTAGAAGGATGACAATACTGAACAACAAATGTTTTCTTGTATTCATTAGCTTAAAATGGTCTGCTTTGAAAAGGCATTAGTTTTAAAACTGGAGTATTTAAAATAAATTGTCATCTTCATGTGATGAGTGCTATCAAACACCACCAATTCCTTCTATTTCTTCTCCTGCCCTAGTTTACATCTGTATTCCCTCCCCTGTAAAATCACTTTTGAAAAAAACTAAATCTCTCGATTTACCAGGGATATTGATTGATGCATTGCCCTATAAAACTGCTGCGTAAACAATAATAAAAACGAAATAAACTTCTATTTTCAAATCGCAATTGTCTGTCTCAAGGTCGCTTAACTCTCAATCTTACGATTCCAAGTCTGAGTGCCACTGCTGCCATTTACTTGAATTAATTTACCTAAACTGGTTTGGCTATTCATTTCTGACCTGGCTGTTAAATTCAAAATAGTCTAACACCCTACTCAACACTTCCTGCTTACCAAGGACATGGAAAATATCCGTGGTGCTGACCATCTTGCCCTCCCATCTGGATGAGGATGTGCACAAATGAATTGCTTGCAGAAAACAGTCTCCATTATAACTGATTGATAGGATGCTCCTCATGTTTTCTTTAATGTATGCAGTGCAGTTTGTAATATCAACTTAAATGTTGGCATTATATTTAATAGCTACATCCATATCAATCGCAAGTGTAAGTCAGGATGGAGTTTCAGAAATAAGAAAATTAAGAAAAAAATAAAGTGGTTTTCCCTTTCTACAATGCCTCATAGGCTCTCATTCATGTGCAATTTAGACCAAGTGGAGTATCAGTCAGGGAGGTTTGACAAAAATGTTAAACTATTAAGTACAAGATTCAGTACACATATTGCATCGACAAAAAATAATTCCTCCCTCGCACCTCCAATTCAATCTGGTTCAATTACCAAATAGGACATTTTACAAAATGTTAAATAATTTAGTCTGCAAGCAAATACAATAATAGACTTTAACTAAGAGTGTGCTGAATGACTTCCTTTAGACCATAAATATTCATTACATAAAGTAATTAGCTTGTGAGAATCTCTGTTCTTTTGAGCAGCTGCGAACATGATGCTTAGAACCTAAATCAAAACAAAACGTTGCTTGCTTTGGACCAGTGGAGGAGAGCACACACCTACTAGGATCTACTAACTCCCCAAGTTTCTGTATCAACTAAGTGTGCATCAAAGCATCTGCTGTACACAATATACTAGCTGCCTTGGACCTGCGTTTATGATAGTCATAAGTTTTATGTGCTACCGGTGAGTGCATTTTGCAATTTTGTTTACTTCTCATGATTCAGTAAAATACGCTGCCTTTCAGTGATAAGCAAAACATTCTGAGACGAGAAGGAAGACATTATCTGTCCCTCCAACATTAGTACATACTTTCCAACCTTCTCACAAAGTTTTGGTAAACCCCACATAGGGAATTCCTTGCCCACATTCTTCAAAGTTGTTCCATTGCTGGTATTTTCCAAAAAAGTTAAAATGAATAGGAATATTAAGAATTTATAAAATTGATCATAAATTTCAATTTCAAATATTATATTCCCCCGATGCAGAGTAAAACCACGAGGGATATAGACGCCACACAAGTAAATATGATGTTCATCAACCCTGGCTTCACTATGACTCTTGAAACCTACATTTCAAAACAAAGGTTAAATGTTATGAGTTAGAGTTTAAAAACATTTCAGGATACTGTGAAGTAGCGATTCAGAATTCCACCTAAATTGCAAGAATTCACGGCAGTGACATTCAAAATCAGGAAGGCAAGAACTGACCACAGAACTAATGATCGCAATAAATATTAAAAGAATGCAAAGGTAATAAACATTTGCACACGAATACAGTTTCCATCACAACAAAATCTAGCCAACACGATACTGGATCCTTGTTTTTGTGTGTGTGTCGCTTTGAGACGTTATCCTGCGTGGAGGGCGTTATATGGTTGTTATTGCCTCGAAGAAGTGATAAGGCACTATAATCAAATGTTAGGATTATTATTATCATCAGGAGTTATTTAGTAGTTAGAGGTAACTATTCGACTTCCCCCCACCACCCCACACACAAACACAAAATAAAATTATTATACAAAATTGGAGCTGAAGCTGCCTGTAAAGTAGAGCCAACTATAATCAGTGCTGCTACGATGATGATGAGGCTTGGATCCCCCATTACTGCCAACAAAGTAGTCACTACACTTGGAGACAGAATATCCTGTGAAGGAATAGCTTTGAGACGTCTCAAAGACGTGATGAGGCACTCTATCAAGTGCAAGGGATTATTATTACTAATATTATTATTAAACAGCAGAACAGCCTCGTTACAGTATAACTGAAGTGGAGTCCTGTAGCTCAGTGGTTAGAGCACTCGCTTTGCAAGCGAGACACCTGGGTTCAATTCCAGGCAGAGGGCGAAACCTCGGGCAAGTTTCCTTACTCCACACAGAGTCTAATAATAATCCCTCCAAAAAAAACAATAACAAATTGGTCATTTTCAATCCACGACTGTTTGTAGGACATTGCTGTGCGCAATTGGCTGCCGCATTTCGCCCACAAATATACAGTCAATTCACTTTACAGTATATTCTGTGAAGCGCTTTGAGTCTTCGAAAAGATGTGGAAAGTGCTATATCAAATGCAAGGATTATTATTATTATATATTCTCACGACTGTTTGTGGGATGCTGCTCCGGCGCAACTGGCTGCCGTGTTTCTCCCACAAAATACTGATACAGTCAATTCAGTTTGCAGTGTAAGCTGAGGAGCTGTAAGCTATAAACTGAGACATCTGGAAAACGCGATGAGACTGTATCAAATGCAAGGACTATTATTATTAATATTACAATTATATCGCATGAAGGAAGCGCTTTGAGACATCTGGAAAACTTGACGAAGCTCTGTATCAAATGCAAGGATTATTATTAATTATTAGTATTATATCCTGTGAAGGAAGTGCTTTGGAAGACACTTTGTGGCTCTATATCAAATGCAAGGATGATTATTATTATGATTATTACATCATGAGGACCGCTTTGAGACGTCTGGATGACGCGACAAGGCGCAGTGTGAAATGCAAGGCTTATTATCAATTATTATTATTATATCCCGCGGAAGGGAGCGCTTTGAGGCGCCCGGAAGGCCGCGATAAGGCACTGTATAATAATAATAACAATAATAATAATAAATCAAATGCAAGGATTATTATCACATCCTACGGAGCGCTTTGAGACGTCGGGAAGACCCCGACCAGGCGCCGTACGAACAACAACAAATAACAACAATAAATCAAATGCGAGGATTATTACTACCATCGCTGTTATGAATTATGATGTGGATTGTGATTATTAATAACACGCCCCGTGAAGGAAAGCGCTTTGAGGCGTCAGGAAGACCGCGATGTGTCTGGTGTGCAATGCCCGGTGGAGGGGGGTGGGGGGGGGGGGGGGGATCGCCACGAATTATTACCGTTGCTGTAGGCGTAGGGGGACTCGCTGGCTCCATCCTGAAGGCTCTCCAGGATCTCTCCTTTGCCCACATCACTGTCTCCCACCAGCAGGAACTTCAGCAGGTAATCGTAGGTTTTCACCGGGCTGCCCTGGCCCGTTGTGGTCATCCTCCGTGAGACGCCCGGTTTTTTGACTCATCTCACGGTCGACAGGGCGGGCGGGCGGGCGGGCGGGCGGACAGCGGCGGCGGTGGGGGAGGGGGAGAAGTTAGGGAGGGGGGGGGGGGAGGAAGGTGGTGGTGGTGGTGGTGGGGGAGAGCCCGGGGGGAGCGCGGGGGAGAGCCCGAGGCCCGGGTGGTGGGGTGGGGGGGTGGGGGGCGGAAAGCGGGAAAGAAAACAAAATCTCCTCAGGAATAATAACAACGGACGTCGAACTCTGCCGCTGCCGCCAACTGAAGGCTCCGGAATCACAGGCCCTTTCCTTTCCTTCACTCACTCCCTCCGCTTCTCTCTCTCTCTCTCTCTCTCTGTCGCCCTCTCACACTCACTCACTCACTCCACTCGCACTCCTTTTTTTTTCCGTCGTCTTCGCCGTCGCCGCGGCGGGGTCATGTCGCGCATGCGCTCCTCGTCCCGGGGAGGGACGCTCCGTGCGTCAGTCACTGCGCCTGCGCGACTCGCAGCGGCGGACGACAACAACCCCCCCCTCCCCTCCCCGCTCGCGCGTCCTCTACTGCGCACGCGCGACTTCCTCCAGCCGACCACAACCCCCGCCCCCTCCTTCTCCTCTCCCGCGCGTGCGCGCCCGCGCCCGCGCGAGGAAACCCGTCCTCTACTGCGCAGGCGCTACATACACCCCCCCTCTCCTCGCGCGCGCGCGTCTTTGTAAGGCAGCCCTGCCCTTTAACTGCGCGTGCGCGACGTCAGCCACTCAGCGACTCCTCCCCATTCCCCGCCCCCCCCCCCCCCCCCGACGGCGAGGCGTGTGCGCATGCGGCGCCGACCCACCCGTTGCCGGGCAACAGGCCCTGACGGGATGTGTTGTCCTTTACGCACAACAACAGGAACGGGTCGGGAGGACCTTCCCCAAAGGCGCTGAACGATCAGAGGTGGGGGGGGCGGCCAGGGTGGGGGGGGGAGGGGGCGGCCAGGGTGGGGGGGGGGGCGGCCAGGGGGGGGGGCGGCCAGGGTGCGGGGGGGGCGGCCAGGGGGGGGGGGGGCAGGGTTTTTGATATCATTTGATCTCGCGCCTCCAAGCGCTTTGCACAATATAGTGTGAAGTACAATATAGTATACAATATAGTGTATAGTACAAATATTCCCTCCAAAACCCAAAACAATAATAAATTGGTCATTTTCAATCCACGACTGTTTGTGGGACATTGCTGTGCGCAATTGGCTGCCGCGTTCGCCCACAAATATACAGTCAATTCACTTTACAGTGTGTTCTGTGAAGCGCTTTGGGACGTCCTCCCGACGTGAACAGCGCTATATCAAATGCAAGGATTATTATTATTATTATTAAAGTGGAGTGACTGTGGTATTTTGTGGGCGAAGTGCGGCAGCCGATGGCGCACAGCGACGTCCCACACAAACTGTCGTGGATTGAGTTACCAGATCTCAACAAGGAGCGGATGGATCATAGAAGGAGGCCATTCGGCCCATCGTGTCTGCGCGAGCTCTTTGAACAGAGCTTCCAAATCAATCCCACGCCCCCGCGCTCTCTTCCCCATAGACCTGCAAACTTGTCCTCCCCCCCTCCCCACCCCCCAAAATTATCTATCCCCAATATTGTACTGAAGTGTTAGCTCGCTCGAAGTCCTGAAGTGGGTCTTGAACCCCCTAACCGAGCCGAGAAACTGGCAAAAAAGTATAGGTGAAGATATGTAATTACTCAGGAAAGGCATATTATTGTATTATTATAAAATAAGACATATTTAATAGGAAAACTAATGGGAGGAAGGGGTATGGGAGAGGGGTTTTGGAGGGATGCAGTACAAACAACTACCAACAAATTGCATTCGTATAGCGCCTCTGATGTCTGAACGCGGGTGAGAAAAGTGGATCTTGTCAGGTTCCAATGGCACTATTTCAACAGATAAAATACTTTCTCTCGCGTTTTCCTGAAATATTCTAACGTTCACTAAATTTTAAATGGCGTGATTTTTCACGTTTTTGAGATACCTCTGTGACGCCGACTTGCAGTATTTATATTCAGTAGTCAACAGCATTGTAGCAGCAAAAATGCACCTTTGTAATTTTTCATGTACTGTTTGTTCCCCTCGCTAGACTTAAATACTAATTTAACTTGCATTTACTGCCTATAATAGGTTGAAACATTTCAAAGTGTTTCTAGATTACTGTGATCAACATGCTTCCAGAGCTTCTCGCAGGGCTGTATCTCCTATTGATTTCACTCAACCCCATAGAAAATAAACGAATCAATCAACCTGTCTCTCTCTGTTCACTCTGCAAGATACATTTTATTTTAGATTCAATTTAAATGAACGATTCTGGCTCCGAATGCAATTTCATCCAATTAATGTGGCCTTTGTGACTGTCTTTCTTTTGAACTGTTCTTAAGTCCACAGTGTACTCCAATAATATGGTACCTACTTATGATGGAATCCAGCAGAAAGTGACGCGGGGTAAATAAAAATATTTTTGGTTCTTTTGTAATTCGTAATATAAAAGGTCGACCACTGAGGTTATTGAATTCTCATGCAGATTTGCATCTTATTGCTTCATAGAGTGGTATTTTAATTAACAGGACCATTAGTGAGTGTTTGTTTCTGTTTTTACACCTCCAGAATTGTTACCCAGGCAACCGCTGCATTATTCCCACGTACAGACAGACTCACTTTTGGCCGTATGACATGAAGGGCTAAAGGTTACTCTGATTTATTATTTGCGGCTCATATCTCTTAAAAGTGGAGCGTTAGTCACAGCATTTTTTTTTGTCATGCTCAACTGTCACTAAATAATAATAATAATAATAATAATCCTTGCATTTGATATAGCGCTTTTCACGTCGGGAGGACGTCCCAAAGTGCTTCACAGAACACACTGTAAAGTGAATTGACTGTATATTTGTGGGCGAACGCGGCAGCCAATTGCGCACAGCAATGTCCCACAAACAGTCGTAGATTGAAAATGACCAATTTATTATTGTTTTTGGTTTTGGAGGGATTATTATTAGGCTCTGTGTGGAGTAAGGAAACTTGCCCAAGGTTTCGCCCTCTGCCTGGAATTAAACTCAGGTCTCTCACTTGCAAAGCGAGTGCTCTAACCACTGAGCTACAGGACTCCACAAATGTCCCTCGATTGAGTGTACACACATGTTCTAATGTCGATACGTGACAACATAAAACTCCCGCGGATGTGAATTTAACTTGTCACGCTTACCTACCCCCTGTGAAAAGAGGGACCTAGTTTGCACCTTGTCGTCTTTGTAACACATTGGCGCTTGTTACGTTAGTAAATCTATCTCTTACATATGAATTTTGAACTCTTTCAATGGACTTGTGTAACATTTCCGTCTGTTATACAGAATTTGTGACAGGCAGTTATTAAATGTCTTGACGTACTGTTGCCCACAAAGGAAACTGTTGTGTTCATTACGGTTGGTTCTTTTCTTTACGGTTTGAAACCAAATTCTGAAATTCCGGCTGATTAGTTTTGATGTTTTCTTAAATTTCTGCACAATATCTGCATTGTGCCTTTTTTGCAGAAGAACCGCAACATCTTCCTGGAATTTTACCAAAGGGTAGTTCCTTATTTGGCTTAATAACTAATAGTAATCGTTGCATTTGATAGAGCAGCTTGTCGTGTCCTCGAGACATCTCAAAGCATTTCCAGGATTTTACTGTGAAGTGTAGTGACTGTGTATTTGTAAGCCTGCGGGGGGCAGATCTACCTTCCAAACATTACAAACGGTTTCTTTTTGCCACAAAGGAGGGATCCGTTATCTGGAAATACGTGTTTTGGCTCTTATACAAAGATAAAGTATATCAGCCAAACATTTGGTGATGATTTGTGGGAGATTTCTTAAAACTACATAGTTCAGCTTATTTTGATGAAAGGCAGGAAATAATCTTACACTAACTGCGAGGGTGTCTATCTCTGCACGTTGTGTTCAATTTATTGGCAGAAACAGGAATTTTAATTTTTGTGGATCAATTGGAAAACGTTAGAGTATAATCGAACATCTCAGTGTAATTGGATCAACACATATTTGAAGCTGCAAAGCAGATAACTAAATTATCCATAATTATTGAGTTACAGAATGCCCAAGTCGCACATTTACTTTAAAGTAGAAATGAACAGGAAGACACACAGTGAATTAATGCTTGCATCTGATTTTTCTCCCACTGTGACAATTAAATGTATTGAAGAACAGAGGTCACAAACCTGGCATTAAGTGGAGGCACAGTTGTTGGATCAATGACAAGGAGATGAAATGCTCACACAGATGCTCTATTGTGGAAATTCTGTTAATAATTATCTCTGAAGGAGGTAACATGTTCAACAAGACATGCTGATAAATGTGTCTATTGAATTTCATTACTGTGTAATTTACACAAAGATTTTTCAAAATTTACAAAGCTGAAGATTATACAGTATAATTAGAAAGGTTTAGTATCCTTTAATCATCAAGCTGTACATCCCGACTTTCAGTACATTCCGGGTTATCAGAATGTTCTTGGGTGTTTCTAACATCGTTCATTCGCTGTGATGTCGTATTTGTTGTTGTTCATTGCAAACTGTCGTGTTACTCGTGTGGTCACATTACCTCGATGTTAAACCAAACATTTGTTTTCACGATGGAGACCCAGAAGAAAAATAACTTGGATCTGTTGTAAGAATGGAACAAAATCAGATTGAATTTTTATGGACTTTCATAGGACACTCATTTGTCTTTGGATTTTTGTGTGTGGGATTCTAATTGCTTCGGTCAGGCAGGTAGAACTGTCCAAAAAGCACCACCAGACTCCAGACTTCCTGTTTACTTGGCTCCCTGCCTCAACCTGCAGATCCAAATGGGAGAGGTGGGTGGAGGGGAGGGGTGGGGTGTTGGCAGTAAAGGTTGCTACCGTGTGGGTGAGCCACGTGGTGTTTTGCTTATTCCCAAACATGGCTATATATCACCTTTCCAGACTGGCACATTTATCCCACAGTCTGGTTCATCCATGTGTTTTGAAAAGAAGAGTCGCAGTAAATTTCGACACAATAAGGGATGTATATTCTTGCCAGAAATGTCCCCAACTTATGAGACTGGCTTGAGTCTCTTTATCCTTGGCAGTAAAAGTAGGAGGCATAGGCTGCATTTGAGAAGGTATCACCCCTTTTGTGGTCTGTTCTCTCGTAGATAACGACAAATGTTTTATTAAAATTACCAGAAATACTTGTTTGCAAAAAGAGCTATAATGGAGAGTATCAAAAGTATTAACACAAATGCAAATCCACTGGAGTATTTTACACATAATCAAAAACCCACCCTTCATAGTCAAAATTACACTGGGCTCGCCCTTGATTACTTATCTGAAGACATTGCTATGGTAACAGCTTAGATAACATGATTATAATCACACTACCACTTGCTCTCTCTGCGGGATAACAGTGCCTTTGAACTGACACAATTGGGGATTAATTTCTTTTGCTAGTGGGGTTTAGATCAGCATCTATACCAGATACTGTAACTATCACAATAGGTTTGTTTATTTTGCATCACGTTTATCTCTGTATCCAGACAGTGGTCCTCGGCCCATTACAGAATAATGAAAGTAAATAAGTGGCTCACTAAACCATTCGCAAAAGGACTTCTTCACCTTGAACACTAGTAATAACATCTGGTCAGTACGATAAGTTTCTTTTCTGTATTTGCATAACAATCATATTTTGATTGTTAGATGTAAATTTAAAGATAAATCATGACTGACTCAAGAGTTTAAAATCCAGCCTCAGGGGTCTTTAGATTGTTATTCGAGGCACGGAATCTCAGCCCGAGTATCCATACAATATGCATGGATTTTGGCATTTTTGTTTAATCATTTATGAAGTCGGTGTAGAAGTGAACTTGCAATTGATAAAAAAGTTAGAATTATCATGATTCTGCATTTGAAACAATTATTATACTGTTGACCACGTCACACTCCACATGTAATCTCGTTGCAAAAGGTTCCTGCTGATTGGAAGGGACACACTTGAAGTTGTAAGTTGAACCAGTAAAAATGTCTTGACAGTTTGGTCCGGAAGTTTGGAAACTGACTGAAGTTGATGTGTACCTTTTTCCGCTTCTCACATGGCAACAACACATCGCTAGTCAAATACCACTGCTTTGAGGGGCTACAAAATAAATCTAGCTCATCGTCACTTTCCAAGTTGGAGAAAAGATATTTGTTTGATTATGGTTATGGTAATGGTGTAATTATTCACCCAGTTTCTGATACATGCTTGACTCTTCGTTCTCTCTCCAAACCAAAGATCTGGAGTCCTGTAGCTCAGTGGTTAGAGCACTCGCTTTGCAAGTGAGAGACCTGAGTTCAATTCCAGGCAGAGGGCGAAACCTTGGACAAGTTTCCTTACTCCACACAGAGCCTAATAATAATCCCTCCAAAACAAAAACAATAATAAATTGGTCATTTTCAGTCTACAACTGTTTGTGGGACATTGCTGTGCGCAATTGGCTGCCACGTTCGCCCACAAATATACAGTCAATTCACTTTACAGTGTGTTCTGTGAAGCGCTTTGGGACGTCCTCCCGACGTGAAAAGTACTATATCAAATGCAAGGATTATTATTATTATTATTATTGTGAGAGGAAAACCAGCCAGGATTCCTGATCCTCCTGGACAATACATGCATTGTGAACACTGAGTGAAGATATGTTTGGGTTTGAAGAACTTAACAACATGCACTGACACGGAATAACTGCTGTATAAGCAGAAGACTACTAAGACAAGTTGGATGCTGAGGTGAGCCACCATGAGGCTCATATGAAACTGAACATTTGCGTGAATCCACATTGAACATTCTATGTTTTATTCAAGACACTGCCAGATTATAGAGTCTGAATAATATTAGGTTTAACACATGGAGTAACATTACAATAGTACAGTAACAACCCCAATAACATTTGAATAACAAATCTTGAGGTGCTTTTTTGCTGATAGTTCTATTTTTGGCAAGCAAAAAGAAAAACTCCACGGTCCATTTCTTAGTAGATTGGTATAATTTAATTACTATATTTGGTACAAGTACATATATTATTTTTTTAAAAAAGTAACGGTGATATAAATCTAGGTTGTAAAAGTATAAAGCTGTATTCCCATCCTTTTGAAACAAAGCCTTCGATTCAAAACATAATTATCTTTCTGTTGCCATAAGATCTCATTTTGAAAGGGGGACTACAGGGCATTCTGTGTGAAATAACGAATAGATTAAAATGCTAATAGGAACCGAGCGGTTTGTGCTGGCACACTCAGATTTGCTGTTAAGAGGCCTGCAAGTGACTCTCCTGAGAGATAGCCATCTGGCTGCTGGTTTCAGGATGGGGCAGTGCAACTGCTCCCTCAGGGGTGTTGGTTAAGAATAAAGGCAGCTTTCCATTTACTGCAAGTCATTGTGGCAAAGCCACCAGAGAGAAAGTATTTATTTTCAGTTCGAGTACACAACAACATTGAGCTTTAATCCTCCTGATAGAATCTCAAATCAGGTTCACACAGGCATCGTGCCACACCCCCATGGGAGTGCGGCTTTTGGACAAAAAAAATCAAATACTATCCGGGGGTTAGATCACAGTAGAATGGTGGAATGAACAAAAATAACTTCCAATGGTACTTCTGGCCTTGAGTGCCTTTCAATTTGGTCCTTTAAAGTACAGTGCCACATTCAATTCCTGGTGATATAGTCAAGCTATTAATTGCTCAGTGGGAAGCGACAACACTTGATTAACTACATGCTTAACCATTATGCACACTTTGAGCTTGCCCGTCATGCCCCTGAAAATGTTGACTTTTAGAGATGGTGCCTTTGGGATTAAAAATAAAAGGATTACATTTTAACTGCAAACAATACATTTCTTTGAAACGCTGCTAATTTAATTACCGAGAAGGTTAGGATTTGGGTGGCGTGGTTCAGCACAGGTATATAGGAAAACCGACACTGTGCAGCACAAAGCAAGTTCATGCTTGAAGTTTAACACTTTTCACATTATCAATGACTCACACATTATCTAAAATCAATAGAACTTTACAATGCAACTCACAGAAATTTCGCAATACTTGTAAGCAGTTTAACACCCAAAATTCCACCCATGTCGAAATCACCTCTGGGTGGCACGGCAAAATTGCCTCCTATTCAAATCAAACAGCTAACAAAGATTTTAAGGCTACCATTTTATATTGTGTTGATCAGCATACTTAGGATTCACTTATAATCTATAACAATGTCGAAGTTGCTCCACTGGGTTATAGTCTCAACACAGTTTATTCCCTGCATATTACTGAACATAATTATGTAAATTCATGAATTGTTCTTGCAAAAACAATCAAAATACACAAAATGGCACCAGCAGAAATTTTATTCATCAGACCAACTAGTTAATGTTCAAATAGTGTCACATTGGCTCTTCAGAATGAATCCTAAAAGTAACAATATTAGAGGGAGTGCATGAAAAACATAACTTGAAACAGTCATGGAACATATGATAATGAACGCTTCGTGATCATAATTGTTGTATGCCCAATACAAAAAGGGAACTATCCCAATTTAGAACAGATTTCAGACAATCTGCCAAATGTTCTGAACAACGTGCGCATCCAGCTGGTAACAGTGCATTTTTTTCGGTGCCAGGAGATACCTCACAATGTTTCTCCTTCGTGCAAAGTAGGATAATCTCGCTGATGCGTGACAATCACAACATTAAACAACAAAATTACATTTGTGTGGCGCCTTTCATGTCGGGAGCACGTAAGAGTGTCATTAAAGTACTCCACGCTCCAACTATAATAGTCTCGCCAACCAAAAGAACTAACTTACACCATAGCTTCGGAGCGCACATCACAGAGGGCATCCTTTCCAGAGTACGCAGAAACAGTACAAGCTGAAACGTTACATGACAAAATGATAACATCAACTCTGAACATCCGTGCGTAAGTTATTTGAATTATTTTTAAACACACGGCAAAGAATTCCCTTCATACGTTTTCTAAAATTAATCTGAGAATTGAGTCCATTTGGATTTAGAGAAATAGATCGGTTTAACAGGAACTAAACCTCAGTTCGGGGAGACACTGCTGGTAGATTGCTCACCTTCATGACACCACAGCCTGGAATGTGTCTGGATTTGTTTGTTTAAAAATTACTATCAAATGTACCAATATACAAAGAAATACAAAAAGGAAACTCTTAGTTTTAAAGTATATATATATAATATATATAAAAAAGTAGCCTTTTCTAAAACACTTGTAACCCAAAAAATTGCAACTTTCATATTTGTAGCAAATCAAAATATATACTTGAGGTAAATACACCCCTTACACACACACACACGACGTAATCATCTGATCATCGTGGGCCTCTGTCGTCTGATGTCCAGTATATATATGGCAGTCTCTCTTCCTAATCTGACAAGTTTTAACAAACCTAAAGTTAGTTTGGGATTTGACCACGTCAATCCTGACCTTTTTAAGTTTTTGTTAACTGGAAAACAGCTTTTCCAAAAAAAAAAAAAAAAAAAATCTGAAACCAAAGATTTAACCACATTTTAAAAACAAATTACTACTTCCTCCAAAATGGATGAGGGAAAACTAAGAGAAAATAGAATCCAAACAAATATTAAAGGTTTAGGTTATTAGAAAAAGAATTGAGATAGATAGATTGGACTAAAAAATTCTTAAATATTATTATGAAATATTATTTAAAATTGATTTAAACTACTGGATATCTGTCATCATTACAAAGAAAAGATACTCTCAATTTCTAAGTAACTATTATGGTTATAATATCAGTTGTAGGGTCATTGGTGGTTGAACTAATATGTAAAGTAACTGGCTGCTTCAGGAAGAGTGGTATTTCCCTGGACCTACTCTTAGATTAATGGTTAAATCTCACACCCAATGGATGGTAAAGTGCTTCACTATATTAGAGAGGGTTAACAAATATATTGTGCTTCTTAAACACGAATACTTTAATAGTTAGGAGTATTTTAATTTTTCTCAGTGCACTGTTTACTTGGTTGCAATATGTCAGGGAGAAAAAAAAAGTTTGGCAATATTGAAATATCTCATTTTAAATGGTTATAATTTTCTTTTAAAAATCATTTGTATTTTGATTGCGTCAATTTAAAAAAGATTTACTGCAGTTAACTTGCCTTAACTGGTTTAAAATCTTCATCCTAAAATGAAATAAAAGATATACATAACATTAGACAAGTGCACTTGCTCAGACTGCTGTTCTCATGTTAGGTTTCCTCAGTCTTGTTTCTCAGTTTTGTGCCTCCAAGGATAAATCAGTTCCCCAATGAAAAGTTTCTTACAAAGTGCCGCCCAGGAATCTTTGGGATAACAGCTGTAGGTTGCCAATCTGTAATGCTGGATTATCATCCCGTAGGTCAATGGATTGATCTGTTATCAAGAAAATACCACCATTATTAGGAGAAATTATTATTTTCTTACTATCTACTGTCTTGGTTTCCGTCTTACTTGTCCTAATGTTCTCACTGTCTCTCTAATGTTTTTTTCTCCTGTCCTGTATGATCATTTATGGTGTTCTTTGGGGCTCTATCTTTGATCTCCTCTCTCTTGGCTACGTGCTCCCTCACAGGGATAGTGTCTGGAAGCATGGGCTCCACTTCACATGCATGCAGACGGCACCCGACCTCTCGTTCTCTACCCTGGACCTCATGGTCACTGCTGATCTGTACCTAACGTTCTTCACCACGTTCAAACTATTCGTATGTTCTCGTTTATACTTCCAAAATGTTTTCATTTGAAATCCCAACCCCCCAAAAGAGGAACCAAACAGATTGTTTCAAATAACCAATATTTATGCAATTCAACTTTTTAAATAAAAATGCTGCTGCAATGTTTACAGTCAAGTGATAGAGAAAACATTAACGATTGTACCTGCATTAACAAGTGAAGAGGTTTGTCAGAGACTTTCTGAAAAACGTCAAACTTCACACCAACTGCGGATCAAACACAAACCACATCCATCAAAAACACACCACAAACCACATGGAGGTCAAATTTCTGAACATGTTTTTGCAAGGACATTATTATAAAAGTGATTCTCCAAATGTGGATAAATTTAGACCTTGGCAGGTAGGAACATCCACCAATTTCCAAATTTACCCACTTTTTGGAAAATTACCCTTTTCTAGACATTTACCTAAATTATAAGCAACATAACTAGCTTCTGAAAAGGCAATTACATCCTTTTCATGTTATCACTCGGTAAATCTAAAAAGACAATTTTTAAATTTGGCACCTT
Source organism: Callorhinchus milii (assembly GCF_018977255.1). Classification (NCBI taxonomy): domain Eukaryota; kingdom Metazoa; phylum Chordata; class Chondrichthyes; order Chimaeriformes; family Callorhinchidae; genus Callorhinchus; species Callorhinchus milii. The sequence goes on from NW_024704757.1 coordinate 15,115,307, forward strand.
ATCAGTAGAAGCAAAATACGTGATTAAAAGACAGCAACTTTTTATGAGCTAAAAAAAGAGACTTTAAATAAGTCACATGTAGTTAATCAGTCTGTGGCGTATAAATGACATGGACTGATTGGGCCAAATGGAATGTTCTTGTGCTGTATTCTATGTAAATCTATGGGAATTCTATAGAGAACTGGAAAAATTGAGAAGCTTAAATAGAAGTGCCAATGAACCTCTGTTTGCAACAAAGGTAGTTGGTTCTTTATACAAACATCCAGAACATACAAACAAGCAACAATTACAGTTTTAAGAATCACCCAAATGAACTTAGCTGTTAGATCATCACCTGCAAGAACGTAAGGTCGGCACAGTCGAAGTCCTAATGCATAGAACGGGAGAGAGTTTATGAGGTCCACAAACAAATGAATGAGACCTTGCACGATAACCACAACCAGACGTAGCTGTTGGAAGGACCAAAAATTTAAATGTGAGTGTACTGGTAGGTACAGCAAACTAATGTTAAAACAATTTACATTACTAAACTGTGACTATTTAGCAATTGGCTGCCGTGTTACACCCACAAAGTAATACAGTCAATTCACTTTACAGTATCCTCTGTGAAACCCTTTGAAATGTTTCGAAGATGTGATAAGGCACTATAATAATAATAATAATAATCCTTGCATTTGATATAGCGCTTTTCAAATGCAAGGGTTATTATATGTTTTACTATTAAAGAAATACCTGTATCACAAATGTAAATTTTAATAGAAATTCAGTAATAATACCATGCCATTTCAAACCATTTGCTTTAACCTGAAGATATACACGGCAACCCATGAATTACAATGGCTTGTAAGCCCCAGTGCGTATCAGAACTCAAGAAAATGAAGTCATTGATTGTTTACTAGTGTTTCACGTTGATTGACAATTGCTAAAGTGAAAATGCAGCCATTACCAATGTAAACACCAGGTAGTAGAGTGCTGTAGTTGGCAAGAGGAAGAGGAGAATGGTAAACAGCAGGGTTCCAATAAACAACTGCAAGCAAAAAACAGAAGGTGCCATTGTTACATCAAAATTTACATTGTCTAATTCAAAATATGTATGCTTGGAGTCTTTCATTTTGGTCAAATATCAGTGTTGTGGCACTAGCAGTCAATCCACTGCATGACCTTGATATTTATGATGCTCAACAATGATAGTGTGTAATTCAATTGTTGCAGGCTTAAACCTCAATGAACTGCAGTCGATTACCACAGAATTCTACATCCTAACTGAATAATTGCACAATGTTACGGCTTTCATGGAGTAAGTGAGTTTCACGTCTGAATAACTAAAATGCAAAATGCAGAGATGCCATTGAACAAGAGATGTAATTGAACAAAAGGTGCAAATAAAAGATACATCCTCAAAAACCTACAAACAAAGCTATACGCAGTTCTTTGTAAACAATGTGCTTATACCTTTTTGTAAAGCAAAGATATCCCTATATTGTCCACTTGGCATAGGATTTGAAGAACAGTAACCACAAAGGGAAGCTTGACTTCCCAAACAGAAATGATCACAATAATATGAAACACACATTAAACAAAGATTAAACAGTAGATTAGTAACATAATAACTTGTAAAAAAGGAGTAGTCTGTAAGTATTTTGAATAGAAAGTCAGAACCAAATCTTCACCTTAAACACCTACCTGATCCAAGTCATATGAGCAGGAGTCAACACGTTGCCTCAGAACATTCCACTTCTTTCCTCTGAATAACCGCCACAGAGATGACAACCCATAGATCTTGAAACAGTACAGTCTGTGCAAGAAGCAATCCATTAAAAATGTTATCGTACAACAACTATAAGCTTAGTGCAAAAGATAACAACTATCCTGAGGAGTTCGTTAAACGCTCAATGTACTAAATACAACAGTTTTACAATTTTTTTATTTCAGATATGTCAAAAGGTATATATTCAGGATAATTTTAGGATGGACACCAGAACGATTTCTTTACCAGAGAGTAATTAATGATTAGAACAAGTTAGCCAGAACAATGCTTGAAGCCAGGATGCTGAATACATTTAAGAAACAGTTTAATACTAAATAGAACAGGAGGATGTCAGGGTGAGTATATGTCTGGAAGGATAAGATCAAATGAGCCAAAGGATCTTCTCCATGTGAAACCCCAGTCGTGTGATCTTATGGGAAGAAATTCCCATGAGATCTGATTTTATACTATAGAGACTGCACAGAACTTAAGACCTAAAACTGTAATAAAAACGTTCACAAATCTTTAATATTTTGGGAAAAAAAGGCCAAAGCCGAGTGATTTTGAAACCTTCAGTTAAACTAACTTGTTTGTTTACCGACCCATTTTGTCAATCTGTCTATGCTTTCACATGCTTAATATTGAGATCCATTAGTGGCTTTGACTGCAATTCCAGATTTGTAAAACAATTGCAACATGGTGGGAAAAAGAGGATATAAAGTGACAAATAAAAATTCAATATTCAGTACACACAAGATTTACCACACTGCAACAGATGTTAAACAGTGTCACTTTGTACTACTAGAGAGGTGCACATGATGAATGTTTTCTTCCTAGAAATAGCTGACTCCAAAATACTTTTGTTGAAGAAATAAAAACACTGACTATTGGTACGTAAGGGTTGCAAAATGACAATGGCTCTTAGAGTAAGCTTTGCAGGTCAGGCCAGTAGTAAACAAAGATGGCTTTGAAAAGAAATGTTAATAGTGAAAACAAAAGCTGCAAAGATTGTAATGCATGCATACGACATAATGACTAATCTGAGCGCTAATTTGTAGCTGCAATGGTAGCAGTACAAAAAGCCGCATTGTGGAAACTGCAAATGCTGCATCTGAAATATCTGTACAAGTATGAACAAGCCTGGTTAGCCTTGATGTAAGCAGTGATTTAGAATATGTATAACACTCCATATGCCGACTCAAGAGACAACACAGCCAGCTGGCACTTTAATCCTGTTAGTATTCATAGAAGCTCAGCAAAAACAATTTCATTTGTGAACTTTTTCACTAAATTATATGAACAAGTTGTCTTAACAAGGCAACACTTTTGAAGAGTCTAACCATCAGTAACCCCTTTTTTATACAAAGGGAAGTTGTCGTTGCTTCCCTTTTTGATTATTTTTGGTTGGCACATATTAAACAGCTAATGCCTGGTGACTTATGTGCATTGGTTAAAATTATGAGGTGTTTTACTGTAGCCAAGAGCAGTGAATGCAAATTTGGTTGGACATTTCGAAAAGATAAGATTTGTGGAATAAAAGGGCAGACAGCTGAAAATGCTTCACCCTTGGTATTAAGATAAGAAGGAATGCTAGAGTCAACAATACAGAGCTATATAAGGTGAACTAAATGGTCTGAAAGATTGGCTTTCCTGTGTTTAATGGTTCACATTCTAGTTTCTAAACTCGGAAAGATAAAAGATTCCAACTGATCTGTAAAAACACTGACTACATTCAAGTCAACTGACGCTGGAAAGCAGACACGTTTCACAGGGTTCCTTTTCCAACATTACCAGATTAAATAAATGTGTTTCAAATACACTTAGGGCATGCATTAGATGTTTTTAAAATTACACGAATCACATCAATGGGCAAGTACATCAATGCAGTTATCTTCTGCTTGAACTCTGTAAAAAGCTTCATTAATAAATAATGTAGCTTCTTTCACACTCCATTTGCTAAGAAAATATTCTGCTCATGAAAGCTGTTGAGCAAAATGTTACAGTCAGAATAATGGATTTATACCAACACTGATTTAATAGTCTTCATTTTATATTTGTTGCTGTCTTTATACATTTGTCAACGCAACTGATACAGTGTGAGATTTAAAAAAATTGTTCACTGAACAAGTAATAACAATATCAATGTATATACTTCTCAGGCACATTTCATGGGTAATAAAGAACTTGTAATTACATGAACAAACAGGTTATTTACCAAAGAAAAACATTCATTGTGTACAACACTGACTACACCATTGAAAGCAATTGTTTACCCACTACAGCAATACAGAAGAATTTACCTGTCTGGCCCCTGACACACATTGGAAGCAGCTGATGAGAATATACACTTATTTGGCAAATGTTATGCCTGTTTTAATACCAATTTCAAGCATGCTAGAATAATCTGCTCGTTTCTCTCTCTCTCTCTCTCTATGCATGGAACATGCTTCTACGTTGGGATTCCCCCCCACCCAAAAAAAAGGCAAGTAAAGCAATTTAAGATTAGTTTTAAAATTGGAAGAGCTGGAAAATTAGATTTGCTGGAAAGATCAAATGTAAAATTACTGTAATTTTTCAAGCAAAATTTATCAACTTTAGCTAAGTAGATTGCAATACATGTTTCCACAGAAACTGGTGTGTTTCATTCATTAAAATGCCTGTTACTGCAGTTTGCAGATACTTTCGGTTGCCACAAGAATGCCTGAAAATATATGGCGTCACCTGGTGGGCAGCGAGTGCCCAACAGCACACTTTTAACATTTTAATCCGGAAAAACTGGAAACTCCCGTTTCAGTAGTGCCGTGAGATATTTGACATCCACGACAGAAGGGATCTCAGTTTAACATTTCAGCTGATGGACAGCATTGCAATGTCAACCTTGAATCTGTGAGCTTAAAGTCCCAAAGTTGGGTTGAACCCGCAACCTTCTGAATCATAAGCAAAAATGCTAACAACTGAGCCAAGCTGACACCTATTCCAGAAACACGTTATTCTCAGTGAATGCTTGAGCCTTACCTTGCCCCGTAAACATAAAAGCAGTAGATGTGAAATGTCAGGAGGGCAATGATGTCTGAAACAATGGAGAGGGCTATAGTCAGACCCAGGCATGCTGACAGTCCAGCATACCACAGGATCATCTCAATGAATGGAGACATCAGATGAATGTAACCTACAGAATAAAGAAATATCAGGTTAGTATTTTGATAGGGGCCCAAAGTTAGCCTTGACAGAAGTTTTCTAAATTCACACAGAGTTTTGCTGGTAATGCCTCCAGTATTTTTGAGTGGACATCAAAACTTGGGTTTGACCCAAAATAAAATAAGCATTGCTTTGTTGAGAATCTGCAAGTGCAACACTCATTTAATAAAACAGCATGCAATGTATCAGAGAGATCTGTGTGGCGTCACCAAGTAGTCTTAAGGTACTAAACAACCCATCATGTTGGGTTACATTGGACTTACTTATCCAAAGATGGATGTGATAGAGGAAGAATCGTCCCAGTACTTGGTCTAGTGCCTTGTTCATCTTCAAACCAGCAGGAGCTCCCATCAACCACTCTAACAGATTCTGTAACTCTTTAGCAATGTACTGTTAGCACAGAAAAAGAATAGTTTAGAAACATTAAATTGTCCTATTTGTGTCTTCCACTTCTCTTAGTGGATGAACACTTAGAAGTCTTGAAGTACCTTAAAAAGCATACAGTACTTAGGATATAATACAGTCAGTCCTTAACAAGCATGATTACACATACAACATCTCGCATAACAAAGTACCCTTACATCAGCAAACGGAACAAGGGCACCTGCTAACTGCCCAATGCGATTCTTCTGATAGAGCCAAGAGATCAGCAGAATTCCTAGGGCCACATCAATCAGGAATGAGACAAAGAGGTTGGCCTTTCTAGATAAAAATAGAAACTTTTTTTAGACAAATATCATTATGATACTCTGGTAATCAAACAGGAATTAGAAATTAATCGACATTTTATTGGATCGTCTTTATTGGTATCGTCTCACATTCAGTTTATCTGGCAAACCACATTGCAGGGAAACAGTTCCCCCTGAAGGATAGTGAACAAGAATCGGCACAGCTACAATGGCCAAATGGCCTTCTGTGCTATAAATCTCTATGGTTTCCATGGTTCTATTTTATCCAAAACTGTTAGTCAGATGCTTTTACTTTAGAAACCAGCTGGTTTGTTCAGGTAAACAGTCATTAACTTTTTCTTTTAGTAAAAAGATTATAGTATAGTAGACTTACTGTACCTCATAAACTCTGAGTGAGTCTGTGCTTTTGTGGTACTTGTGATCATCTGCAAGTGTTCCAAACGATGTGCAACCTGCACACATGTCGATAGTTTGCTCCATAAAAAACGTAGAGGCCATACATTTAACACTCTGTGAAAGGGAGCAAAACAATAGTTTAAGCATCTATCTCACACCCTTTGTGTAAATACAGCAAATTAACTTCAAGATAAAAGGTAATAAGAGGAGACATCTTAGCATCAAAAGTTAGAGTAGCCTTCATTTGTTACACACAAAAAATTACAAGTTAAAATAAAGAGAAAGTGGGAAAGGGTGAGCAGAAGTGTTTGAAAAGTAAATTACTTTTAATTTTTTTGTAGCAGCATGATGTATTCCTGACATTTAAGTCCTCCTCCCATCCCCCCCACCCTTCCACCCGTAAGTGCTGGTGTACATCTCCACAAGCACCTATTTTGTTGAATAAGCACAAACAGAAAGAGCTTTAAGGCATCATTAATATTGTACTTGGAAGCATCTTGTATTTCTGCCACTTGGAGTAACAGAGGATCTTGAACAACAAGGAATCAATGTAGGAATGTCTTGGGGTGAACTACTGAAAACCTAGTTTGACAAACCCGTCTACAAGCTGTAACAACAGAGCAGGGTTTTCAGCATTTTTTTCTCACATCAATTACCTGCTTTTGCAGATGTACGAAACAAGGGTCACGAAGAACGAAAGTGCCATGCATATTGGTACTGATGCCTGTTTCACAAGTTCCACAATAATACTGGCTTCTCTTCCTTCTGTTTGCCAGTGAGTAAACTTAATTGGAGTATCGTCATATTGATCAATCATAAATAATATTTCACACTGAGAAACGGTATCAAATATTGTTGCAAAATCTGAGGTAATATTTTTCGAATCCATTTCAGTGTTACCGATGTCCTGTGGGGTTTTACTATCCAGGCCATGCAACTTTGAAAGCATAACCTTGCGCTGGTCATAATGGATTAAGATAACTTTTTCTATTTTATCCTTTCCATCTTTTTCAACCAGCTGACAGCTGAAGACAGACTGATTCTGTTTCTCCTGTTTTAACTGTAACCAGAGATCATGTGGAAAAATGGAACTCAGATCCTCCAGAAACTGGCTCAAGTCTTCCTTTGGCCCAGAGTTGTGCTTATTCCATGACCCAAGAACACAAACATCCACCTTCGTGGCATCATGAATCTCATTAAGGTACTGCTTCACTTGTCCAGGAATGAACGGATAGTGAATAACTGCAAGGATAACTGCAGCATTCTGCTCTTCAATCCAGCGACCGATCAGCAGGCCACTGTCTGCTTCAGAACAGCAACTGGGAAAAAACAGCTTGACAACCATGTTTCTGACTTGTAGATTTTATATCTGTGAAAGAAAAGGATTNAAAAAAAATTAATGAAGATACAACAATAATAATACCCATAAGTGAACTGGCTGAATTTACTAAATAAACTGGCATCAGCTTACTCGAGGAACCCCATCTCTGGGTAGCTTTGTCACCACATGCCTACATCCCTCTCCTTCTAAGTTAAACTGTCAGTCCGATGGTGAAACGGATGATGAGGGAGCAAGTTACAGGTACGAGGAAAACAGTAAGGTTCACATAGAAACAGCACAAAATTTCTCCCCATACAAAGCGTTAAATTAAAAAATAATAATTTGGTCACTCAATCCATGGGGGACACTGCTGTCCACAATTGGCTGCCGCGTTTTGCCCACAAAACAGCCATTTCACTTGACAGTACATCCTGTGAAGGAGGTCTTTGAGACGTCTTGGAGACGTGATAAGCGCTATATGAAATGCAAGGATTATTATTATTATTATTATTATAAGCTTGGTTTAATCCTTCAGTTACTGTTGGAACACAAAGCGCCATTTAGTGACATGTAAACGGCTTGACGTGAGGCACTCACCTACCTCGACACTTGACTGTACCCGAGGCCCAGGAACGAGGTGGTCGATCGAATCGTTGAAACCTCACCGGCCCAGGAAGGGAAAATCCTCCACAAAAGAGTCCTCGCGGGCCGAACCCAGGGCTTCTTTAAGCTTCTGATCCGCCTGCGCTGCATTTCCAATATATCCTGATTTTATTCTACATTTTCCACCCAACAATTGCCAAAGCTTTTCCTTTGTAACACAACTTCCTCCTCACAGAGTAAAAAGCCAGCTCTCCCCCCTCCCTGACACCACCCCCCCCCCCCTCCCTGACACCACCCCCCCTCCCTGACACCACCCCCCCCCTCCCTCCCTGACACCAGCCCCCCCTCTCACAACAGCCCCCCCTCCCTCCCTGACACCACCCCCACCCCTCCCTCCCTGACACCAACCCCCTTCCCTGACACCACCCCCACCCCTCCCTGACACCAGCCCCCCCCTCTCACAACAGCCTCCCCTCCCTGACACCCCCCCCTCCCTGACACCACCCCCCCCCCCCTCCCTGACACCACCCCCACCCCCCCCTCCCTGACACCAGCCCCCCCCCACTCTCACCAGCCCCCCCTGACACCAGCCCCCCTGACACCAGCCCCCCCTCCCTGACACCAGCCCCCCTGACACCAGCCCCCCCTCCCTGACACCACCCCCCCCTGACACCAGCCCCCCCACTCTCACCAGCCCCCCCACTCTCATCAGCCCCCCCCTTCTCTCACCAGCCCCCCCTGACACCAGCCCCTGACACAGGGTTCCCTGAAGCCCAGGTAACTGGGGGATGTCTGTGGGCGGTTGTTATGGGAACCAGAAGGCCGCGCGCTCCCTCCCTCCCTCCCTCTAGGCCGCAGCCTCTCTCCCGCCTTCTCTCTCTCTCTCTCTCTCCTTCCTTCTCTCTCACACACACTCACTCACACACTGAGCCTCGGTCTGTTACCTGTCGCCCAGGACACGGTTGGAGAGCGGCGCCATGGCCACCCGGTGACCAGCGCGGCAACCGTCGAAAAAAAAATCCCTCCCGCCCGCACCTTCCAGGTCAGCGCATGCGCACCACGCCCCCTCCCGGGGGGGGCTGGGCTGACAGCTCGAGATGGCGCATGCGCACAACACCCCCACCCGGGGGCTGGGCTGACAGCTCGAGATAGCGCATGCGCACAACACCCCCTCCCGGGGGCTGGGCTGACAGCTCGAGATGGCGCATGCGCACAACACCCCCTCCCGGGGGCTGGGCTGACAGCTCGAGATGGCGCATGCGCACAACACCCCCTCCCGGGGGCTGGGCTGGCAGCTCGCATCAGCGCATGCGCACGCGGGGGGACTCTCTCGCTCCTCCCCCCCTCCCCACCCCCCGACGTGATTGACAGCTCTGTGTGGCACAGGTGGGAGGAGCTACGTTCAAAAGCACTGCCACTGTACTTTGCACTGCAATAAAAAATAATGCTAACTATTACTACCAGTAATATTTAATTTATAGCGACATCAATTAATTAATTAATTACTTGATAATCAGAAGTAATAATAAATATTGGTTGATTGATGATGAATAATAATGATGTGGGTTGTTAATGGGTAATAATAATATGAATGGGTGGTAAGTCATCAGAGTATGAATTAATAATAATAATAATAATAATCCTTGCATTTGATATAGCGCTTTTCACGTCGGGAGGACGTCCCAAAGCGCTTCACAGAACACACTGTAAAGTGAATTGACTGTATATTTGTGGGCGAACGCGGCGGCCAATTGCGCACAGCAATGTCCCACAAACAGTCGTAGATTGAAAATGACCAATTTTAATTATTGTTTTTGGTTTTGGAGACATTATTATTAGGCTCTGTGTGGAGTAAGGAAACTTGCCCGAGGTTTCGCCCTCTGCCTGGAATTGAACTCAGTTCTCTCACTTGCAAAGCGAGTGCTCTAACCACTGAGCTACAGGACTCCACGTACACTTGAAATGGCACTTTTTCACACAGGAAAACACGGAACAAAAAATCAAAATACTAGAAAAGCTCCCTTCAGCACAAACACTACTGATGATGCACATAGTAAGCAATTACACTGCGAACAGTAATCTTTGGTGAATAAAGGAAACAGCCTGCAAAGGGAATTGTACTTACCAAGCGCACAATGTCTTCTGGCCAGTGAATTAATTGCATGTGCTTCTGTATTTAGTGGTTGAAGCTTAGTGAAGATGATGGTTCTGTTAGTAGTGGATTACAGCAAAAGATAAATTGGGTGTGGTGCTATATGTGAAACAGCAAATCATGAGAAAAAAGACTCCCTAAATAGTGGAATACAGTTGCATTGTAAAAAAAAAAATTGTTTGGCAGCTACTGTGATGTTAGAATACTCTGAATGAATTTGGAATGAACCAGAGACTTCACCCCATTTATATTTAAATAATCCAATAAAATAATGGAAATGAAAATGGCCAATTGTCACTTAATTTAGTTTGTGTCATTTTAAGGGGAGAAAAATACCTGCTAATTGAATGCAGTGCGTTGATCTTCCACACGATGCATTCGACTTATTATGGGAGCACCTTTGTGCATTTTCTTACAACCTATTCTCGGTTTATTCTGGAAGAATTATATATTTTAACCTCTACTGGAGCTGAATTCCTTGAAAGTGAATTCACTTAAAAATATGGGAGTGCGTGCTTTAAGGATTAGCATCTTTAAACCGTTGAGTAATCTGCACATTTCTCTAGCACTGTTGGGTGTGAACAACAAGAAGGTCAAACTGATAATGTAAGCCCCTCATTGACTGTATCATTGTAAATTTTAAAAAAACAACGAACAAAGGCATAAGCATTTTAGTCGTCTTTAGTTGTATTGAGTGCTCACTCAATCCACGACTGTTTGTGGGACGCTGCTGTGCGCAATTGGCTGCCGCATTTCGTCCACAAAATATACTGTCAATTCACTCGACAGTATATTCTGTGAAGCGCTTTGAGAAGTCTTGAAAACGTGATAAGGCGATATATCAAAGGCAAGGATTATTATTATTATTATCTGCAACCTTGTCATGAATACTTTATATCTGGCTGTTGAAGCGGACGTTGAAAAGATCCCATGGCATTATTCGAAAAGAGAAAAGAGTTGATTCTGGTGCCCTGGATAATATTCCCTCAGATAAAATTGGTCATTCACTTCATGGCTGTTTGTTCACTTCATTGCTGTGTGCAAACTGGATGCCGTGTTCGTCTACAAAAAGACACAGTCACTGCATTTTACAATCATTCCTTGAAGTGCCTTTTCTATGGCAAGATACGTTGCTATATCAAAGGCAAAGATTATTATAAATATATTCATCCATGAGAAACAATATTCTTTTAGTTTACAGAATGAAACTTTCCGGTTCAGCTTCATTAGGGATTGTGTGGTGATGCTACCATCTACTGGTACATTGTGTAGGCAGACACAGAAGCCAATGTGCGCACAGTAATACCCTAAGAACAGCCACGAGGTGATTGAATAATTTCTACCTGGGGGATTGTGTGTAGATTATAGACTATAAAGGCTTCCTTCGTGTTGAGGGCTAACTTTTTTTCCTTTGTGGTGCACAATGCAAAATTCAAAGCAGAATGAGTGAAAAATACTCCTCGACTCAATGCAGTCATCTTTCTGACGCAAAGTGGAATGCAGTAATATAGGAATTTTTCACTCTCCCTCATTTCATCGACTCAAATGTACAAAGTCCAGTACCTTAAGGCCAAAATCTACATGGGAGTAAAGTTTGCCAATTTGTTTAAGCCTGCATGGTGTTAATTTACACTGGCAAAAATGAGTGCACCCCTCACTCATAATGCATAGGGGAGGAAGGGGGTAATAATTGTGACTTTGTCACTCCCATTTCCCCAACCCCACACTCCGCCTCTCTTAATTCCCAACCCCACTCGGGTGCAAACCCTTAACTGTCCAGCGTCTTGGGACGTCCTTCTGACACGTAAGCTGCTATACAATGTGATTTGTTGTTTTTGTAACAGAAAGTGCGATTCGTATTCCTGTGCCACATTTCCTCGGCACACGAGATGCGCCTTTGTATCTCAGAGAAGTTTTACAGAAGGAAGTGAGCTTTTAATTGCCAAATTAATTGCCAATTTGCCTTTGAATGGTGTGTTTCTACTTTCGGTTAAACGTTCTTCAGTGTAAGATGTAAATCTCATTTGCAACAATGACCTGAGATTAAACTTGAATGAAGAAGTAATGGCCATCAACCCCCTGTCGCCCAAATCTCCCCTCCCCTCCCCCCTCTGCCCCCAGTATTTTTCTGACAGTTAGCAATGACAGTGTACAATGATACGAGACAGTAGTTATACAATATTCCTGCAGGAGATGACCTTTACTGCAATATGCGAGAACAGGTAAAAGCATCTGCAGATCCCTAGCTCCTGGGAGATCTTCACCTTTTATAGCATTTGCCTGTTGTCACTACTTATTTGGTGTCTCTTTAAGGTCCTGTCACCTTGTTTAATGTCCGGCAGGCTTTCCCGACGCTTGTCCAGCTAGGACCACCCTATCCGTCAGGCTTGCAGGCTTAACAGGAGCTGAGTGGGATGATTCCCTGCCCCCAGTTACTGGTCTGCCCTTCCAAGTCCGGCCGATGAGCCAGGCCGGGCTGTGCTGTCATCAGTAATGCCCTGGAATACTGCGGACCCGCCTGGCTCAGGAACCGGACTAGAGACCGTCACAGAGGACTGGCTCGATACCTTGTTTAAAAAAGGATTGAATTTCAAGGCTAAGCTTTCAACAAGTTGGTTAAAAAAATGATTTATTGAGGGTCATGTTCCTTACACGTACACCGTCACCACACTGATCAGCAAATCCTGCGAAGCAGTTTTGTAACGATCTCCTTGGCATGAAAAGCCCAATTTATGTTATATGTAATATATAATAATAATCCTTGCATTTGATACAGCGCCTTATCACATCATTGAGACGTCTCAAAGCGCTTCACAGGCTACACTGTAATATTCAATGCAAGGATTACTTGTATTACATTGATACGAATCCAGGCATTTGTCAACGAAAAGGTTTGTCCCACGCTCGGAATACAAAATCTACTGTGCATTGCTACAGCGCAGATGCTTGACACTAGATGGTGCACGAGCATAGATTGCTCACAACGCCCAAGGTTTGAGCAGTGCAATCAAAAGCCAAACAGGGTTGACGCTTCTTGCTTCACTAGCCCCGTACAGATGAATAGCGTTTGCTTACAAAATAAAAACCATCACCGCACTTGACAGCGAGTCCTGCAAAGCGCTTTGAGACGTGAAAGGCGATACAATAAACCTCGCACAAGTCTGATCTGCGTAAATCGTAAAGTAGCCCAAGTCTTACATCTGCCCCGAGTCCGGTTCAGGAGTTTATATTTTATGCAAGTTTGACATAACTCATACTTTGCATAAATCAAATTAAAGTTAGGGTCCCAACTGATATGACTTATGTGAGGTTTACTGTGCTATTTCACCCACAAAATACACAATCAATTCACCTATCCTATTAAGGGCTTTGAGACGTCTCGAAGATGAGATAAGGCGCTGTATCAAATGCAAGGATTATTATTATTTACAGGGTTTTTGTTGAGTGGGGCAGGCGTTGGGGAGGGAGAGAGTGGGAGGGGGATCATTGGAGTAAGATTTGTAATTCTCTTTTCCTCGTGGTTCAGGCAAGCTTTGCCAATCTCGTGCACTAATCATATTTTTTTCCCTTCAGTCGCCTAATTGATTCGGACACTGATTCCCCGGCATGCAGTCTGATGCATGCAAAATGACAGATGTTTTGGAAAATTAAAATAAAACGTAAGCAGCTGTATTCCACTGCAGGCTTTGAAGCTCGAACATGAAGTCCCTCTTTAATGCTGTAACCCAAGCCCCCTTTTATGTATGTACTGTAATTGCTAAATCAAAAAAAAGTAGACAGTGGGTGATGAGGAGCAGACACATGGTTAATGGGAGCGTTGAGACGAAATTAAACAATTGCTCTGATGTAGGTTCATTCCCCGTACACTCGTAATGGGAAACTGCGGTTATTTGTTTGCGTGTGCATGCACACAACAATTTAGTGATGGTCGGTTCCTAAGGTCTACCCTTCTAAAAACCTACCTCTTCGACCGTGCCTTTGGCCAGCTCATTCCTCTCCTCTCCTCCCCCTTTCTTCCTGCCTCTCTCGGGTTTCCACTCCATTTCTGCCAAGCGTATCAAGAGGTTACTCTAGGGTGAAAGGTGCTATATTAGTTCAAGTCATTGCTTTTGTTACAAATTGCTCCCAAGGCCTTTGACAACCTCTTCCCAACTTGCTTGATACAGGCAATGACCCCCCCACTCCACTTGCCTATTGTGCAGGAACCGGTGGAGGTGGTGGGGGGGGGGAAGGGGGAAAATATTGCGTAAAAAATAAACAGTTGAAACCGAGTCCCGAAGTTGCACGTGCAATCTGGTGATTGTAACCTGCAGCCTTCTGGTCTGTTCATCTCAGACACTGCCTTGATTAAAATCCACCACTATACCACCAGAGTTTGGCCCGCTTTTACCTTATATCTCACCAGTATTCTGAACAGGTCACTCTATTTCTCCACGAATGGGAGTAATTGCTTGCTAACAGGCTCAATCGCAGTCATGGCCAGGCAGTCACAAGGCCCCTTCTTTGCCATCGATAATTGAATTAATAAACGGAAGGAAGCTGCCGCTTTGATTTTTCTTTGTCCCAAGTGGCTCAGAAACATCGGTGATGTAATTGGGACAAAAGAAGTCCAGTCACCATTCCCGTTTCCTGCCGCCCCACTGCGTTGCAGCCCTTACCTCATTCACACATTGACATTGGAGCTCAGTCGTTAGAGCACTCGCCTCGCAAGAGAGAGGACCTAGGTTGGATTCATGAGCAGGACAGGGCGAAACATTAGTTTCCTTACTCCACACACACACACACACACCTCTGTTTACCTAGGTTGTTAGTCGATTGGCAGATCGCTTTTCCTGGAGTAATAATCCTCATTCAATCCACCACTATTTGTGGAACGCTGCTGTGCGCAATTGGCTGCCGTGTTGTCTCTCCCACAAAACATACTTTACAGTACAATCTGCGAAGCACTTTGAGACGTCTGGAAGGTGTGATAAGGCGCTGTATCAAATGCAAGGATTATTATTATTATTCCTCGTTGCATCTCCTGACATGAAAGGTGCTATACAAATGTAACGTGTTGTTGTTGCGTCTTATTAATGTTATTATTGTATTGGTTTCAAAGGTTGGTGGGAAACCTCTGTGTGTAACTAAGGAGGTAATGAAGGTCAAAGCAACCAGGCAAGGCCCTGTCTATGTCTGAGTAGGAAGCTTGCTGAAGCAGTGAGCCACGACCATCCTGGAGGGCATCCTTATCAGAAGGGCAGAATAATGAAACGAAATGGTCACGAAATGTTAACTTCTTTCAGGTCGGCCGAGTCACCGTACGAAATGACCTGTTTCTAAACCAGACGTTTAGATCAGAGAGATAAGTGTCCGAAACATTTCGGTTTGGCGCACAAATTATTCAACAAAATGTTTCGGCACTTTGAACTTTTTTTTTTTGCTTCCCTCTGATCTGTCCACCCGGCTTGTCGAACTTTATAAAATAGTAATCCTTGCATTTGATACAGCGCCTAATCACGTCTTTGAGACGTCTCAAAGCGTTTCGCAGGACATACTGTAAAGTGAATTGACTGCATATTTGTGGGCGCTACGAGGCAGCCAATTGCGCACAGCAATGTCCCCACAAACAGTGTGGATTGAAGTGACCAATTTTATTATTGTTTTTTTATCTTGAGGGATTATTATCAGGCGTGCGCGTGGAGTAAGGAAACTTGCCCAAGGTTTCGCCCTGCCGGGAATCAAACCCAGATTTCCTGTTTGCGGGGCGAGTGCTCCAACCACTGAGCTACAGGAGCTAACTTTTGTCTGATCAGACGTCAAATTGCTAAATTGTCTGAAAGATTTTCAAAGGCAAAGTGCAGACAGGCATGTGAAGCTGCACTTGTGCTCACTGGATAAAAGGATGTATTTTTCTGTCTGAAGATCTGACTTTGTGTAATAAGCATTCTCATCCTCTCCCAAACCCCCCCACCCTCCATCTGTGCTTCTGTTGAAAGCAGAGGAGGACGGAGAGAGAGACAGAGGAGGAGAGATTTGGGGACAGAGTCCCAAAGAGTAGGAGCAGACTGGCTGAAAACTCTCCCATCAGGAAGTAGGGCTGAATAGCACCCCTGGAGCCTGCGGAGGTGGAAGGAAGGGGCAACACTATGGAGACGTTTAATGGAAAGAACAAGGATCTTAAAGTCGTTCTGCTGGGAAATGGGGAGTCAGTGGAGCCTGGTGAGGAACGGGCTGGTGGACTTTTGGAGCCTCGTGCTGGAGACAATGTGGGTTATATTGCTATAATGAGCGCTATATCAAATGGAAGAGTTCTGGATGATTACAGTTCTCTTTCTGTAACTGTAGGCAAATGCCTTGTCTTTCCTTTGTGCTTGTGGCTGAGATTAGGGTCTCACAACACAAATCTGCTGCTCCCATGTGCCGTAACTTTGCCATTCCTGCCCTAAAGTGCTGCCTCACTGTCCACTTCCTGTATAGGACACTGCATCATTTTACAAAGACACATTGATCCAAAGGCGCTTCGTGTACACAGCGTAAAATATCATCACCCAAGCTTAAGGTCAGTCATTGGTTATCACCATGTTTATTAACCAGTGCAAGTGTCACAACAGTGGGAATAAGTAACAAATGAGACACAGGAATTAACTGCTTAACCAATCAGTTAAACGAGAGGTACACAAAAAAACAAGATTCTAATTATAACATAGGCACAGAGCATGCTTAATCTACCCAAACCATTGGAGAACAGAGTTAATCCACACCACATCCGACTCAATAAATAGTTATTAAAGGGACATTTTATACATTTGGAGCTCGGAGCTGGTCCCTTAGCGTTTAAGAACCGTTTTGTCTTCACATTTAAGGTGATGCGGAATTGTGGAGAAGGAGTTCAGTTCAGTGTTACTTTGGAAAGCCTTTTTCTTTTTTAAGGACTGCAGAAAATTGGGTTCCAAATTAAGACTGGATAGGACACGGTCCCACAATTCTGCCCAGTCAGTCCGAAAATTTTAAGACAAACCAGCCTTGCTCCTGGAATATTCGAATGGGTGGATTTTCAGACCTGTTGACCTTAAAGTGCCTTTTTTTTTTGGTTTCTGCATTGGCCGATTGTGTGTGAGACACCAGAATAATAACCTGAGTGACAGCAGCAGAATTTACCTCTCCTATTTCGTTCAGTGTTGAACGGCTTTCATACGGATTCCGCAACAACAGTTTGTGGTTTGCAAAAGAGCAGAGATGTAAAGAAAACAAACACGAAACGCTGGGAATTTGAAATGAACCCACAAAATAAATTTGAAATGAACCACAGATACAGACAGCAGTGTTTGAGACAGGTAACAATTTGGATGGACTTTGCACCAGAGAATCATACAGCACAGGAAGGAGGCCATTCAGCCCTCAGTGCCTGTGTTGGCTCTTTGAAACAGCTATCAATTAGTCCCACGGCGGTGAGTTGTCTGGTCAGGTGAGGCAACCTGGAGGTAAATAATGACAGGAAAATTATGTCCCGAGAAACAATAACAAGGGCCTCGTTTCCAAATAAAACCCAGGGGATAAGGTATCTGAAACAGAAGCACAGCGTGTGATCAGGAAGGGTTGGGTTTGTAGAGGTGAAGAGGGTAGCGAGTGTGGGCGACACATTACTGGTGTGACCGATGGATGCAGACGGACGGAGTTCATGCGGCATCCGATGGTTTGAAACGGCGTCGCCCAGAACGTTCCTGAATGACCGAGCGGGACACCGGCATTTCCTTCTCAATTCCGGTTTCAATAGTATGTACAAATCGGATTAATATCCTGGTGCGGGGCAGAGGCCCAGTGCTGTTGGTTTACTGTCGCACACGTCAGTGCTTTTTCCACCCACCCACCCCCTCCCCCATCCCCCGCCCCCCTCGCCACTGAATAAGGGATGACATTCACACGACCCTGCTTTGCTTTAATCTCTCCCCCACCAGAAGACTGAGTCGGCAACCCGTCTCCCTCTCGCTCTGGCCGTCCCCGGACAGCGACCGCTTCAGGCTCTTGGACCTGGGCGGCTTGCTGTCGTCCTCCAGCGCCGGGCAGGCCAGGCCGGGCTGCGAGGAACCAAATCTCCCGTCCATCCCGAGCGGCACGCTGGAGTCCGCCTCGCACTTCGTGGTTCTGTTGGCGAGCGCCGTGTCCGTGGGGCCGCTCTTCGGCGGCTCGGAGATGCTCGGCTTGACGGCCGGGCCCTCCCCGTGCTCGGGAGAGGCTCTGAGGTCTTCCGCCTCACAGATTCTTGTGCGCCCGTCCAGGATCGAACGGTCGTCAGTCCCCGCGGAATACTTCAGCGCTGTCCTGCTAGCCCTGCTTTCCTTCGACCCATCTGACGGCTGCACTTGGTCTACGAGCGGACGCGGAGGGTCCTGACCCTCTAGGTTTCCTCCGCCTCCTCCCCCGCTTTTGTGGTCCTTCACAATCCCGTCCAGCGACCTTTTGACTGAGAGGTCCAAGGGGCCTTCATGCTGCTTGGTGGTCTTCTCCAGCGTCTGCCGGATGTGGAGCAGTTCCTTCCGGATCTTTGTGAGCTGGCTTCTCAGTTGCTTCTGCCCCGGCGTGTCCTCGTTGTCCATGAGGCAAAGCTGCTCTTCCACCTCTTGGTACTCGTGGATCACTTTACACAGGTCATCGATCAGCACCGTCGAGTCATTGCTCCCTTCGCCTTTCTGCAGACACTCGGGATTTCTGCTGCCGTTGCGGGCGCTGACACAGCCTGGGGAGGACGCAGGCCGGGTCAAGCGGCCGGGCTCTGGGCTATTTGGTCGGTCCTTCGGGTAAACACAAGGCTCCGCGGTCCAATGGCGAAAAGGCTTTTGGCGTGGCGGAGAAAAGTCCTCTTCAGCAGCAGGTGGGCAACTGGAAAGCAACACACAGAACTAGGATTAGTACGACCAACGCTGGAGATGGACGGACCGAGGGAGTTTCAGTTTCGCCCCGTGTCCTGGGCAATAATTCCCCGGGTAGAGTTGGACATTCACTTCCCGGCTGGACGGTTTAGGACACGCCTGCAGGTGATACCGCCGAAGGTGGAGCGGAGGACTCGGGGGACGAGGAGGAGGCCAGACCCAGAGGAACAAAGGCAACGGGTACTGTTGTGAGGAGAGAGGAGGTCAGAGAGGTCGGGGGGTGCAGAGGAGTGGAGGGACCTGAACATGAGGTGAGGATCTTGAAGTGGATCCTCTCTGGGACAGGCAGCCAGTGCAGTCTGGCCAGGACTGGGGGATCGGGGAGCGGAGCGACTCAAAGCCCCTGTACCAAATATTACGGCTTCTTGTTATTAGTAGTAGTAGTATTAGTATTACATTTAATGAATCAATGAATTAATAAATCGGGGGGTCCATCCATTGAGTTGGACGTTAGCTTCAGGGGCACCTGCGTCTCACACCCTGAGACCCCGGGGACTCGATCCACTCACCTGTGGTTTGGCCGCAGAACTTGTTCCGACGGAGGAGGGTGCGGGAGCGAGGCGGAGCTGCCCGGGGAGGAGGACAACCCGGGCGCCGGCAACGGCTCGGCAAGAAAACGCCTGGAGACGTCCTCGCTCCCCGCTGCTGCTGCTCCCGAAGCCCCTGACCTGCCCGGTGGTCCTTCCGCCTTCGGTGCGTCTCCAACCGCCCCCGCCGCCTCCGCGCCTTTGGGATCCGGCGAGGTGTGACCGGCCTCTGGCTTTGGCGACTGGCCGCGGACAGGTGGCTCGGGCTTGTGAGATGCTTGGGGCTTGTGGTCCAGCTGTGTCCCTGGCTCTCCTCCAGACCCCAAGGCTCGGTGGTGGACGCGGGCCAACAGCCCCTCGGGCGCCGTCAGTCTCAGCGCAGGAACTTTACGCAGTGGAGTTTCGTCGGCCGGTTGGGCCGGAGGAGGAGGAGGGGGAGGGGGTGGAAGGGGGTCGGGAGCTGTCGAACTGACCGGCGGCTCTGCCTTGCCCGGCCCGGGGCTGCCGAACGCCTGCTCGAACAGCAGAGGGTAGAAAAACCGCGAGGGGCGCGGGGGGGTCCTGTCCGGGAGCGGCGCGGGCTGCGGACCCGCTAACCGAGCCGGCGAGGCAAGGAATGGCAGCGGGGCCACCGGAGCGGCGGGGGTCGGGTGAGCGGCGATGGCGGGGCTCAGGAAAGAGGAGAACAACAGACTGTGGTGGCTCCCGGGGTAGTTGACCCCCAGTGCCGAGAGGTTCAGTGCCGGTGCCTCCCGGTAACCCCGGAGCCCCGGGGGCGGCGGGTAGCAGGGGATGGCACTGGCGGGGTCTGGGCAGGGGGGCGAGGAGGTGCCGGCAGGGGTTTCCCGTTGCCGGGAGGTGACCAGTCTCCACTGGTCCAGGAGGACCATGTTACCGCCGCCGCCGCTGCCACTGACGACGCAGCTCTTGGGCAGCCGGTACTGTTTGGGTTTGGTGGCCTCCGGTTCCGCGCCCGGCAGCGTCTTCTCCTTTGGGGCGAACGCGTCGGGACCGACCCCAGGACCGGCCCTGACCCCTGCCCGGTCGCTCAGTTTGGCCCATTTGCGCCTCGGGGCAGGTGGGTCCTCGGCGTCTGGCGACCCGCCCTCGGCCACCTCTCCTCGCTCGGTCTCCTTGCCCGATCTCTCCCGGGGGTCGCGCTGCTCGGGCGCCTTGTCCACCACCCCCACCCCCCCCGCCGCCGCCCCACCCGCGCCCCCATCCCCCTGGCGAGCGGCTCTCGCGGCGGCGCGCTCCGCGGGGCGCACCGCACGCTCGGAGTCGCTCTTGCGGTAGGGCCAGTCCGAGCCGACCAGCAGCGAGAGCGAGTTCTTGCACAGGCTGTACTTCATGTGGTTGTACAGGTGGGACTTCTCCATACAGGTGAACGGGCACTGGAAGCATTTGTAGTTGTAGGGCTTGCCCCAGGGTCTGGGGATGTAGTGGGGCTTCTTGGGTTTGCGCTCCTTGTGTTTGTAGAGCGCGCCGAGCTTGCAGGCCACCCCCTCCTCGGACATCTTCTCCCCGGGACGACGGTGCCTTCGCTGGATCTCACCGGAGCGCCGAGGCTTCAGGGGTCGGTCGCCAACTTTGCGCCCGTCGGGTTCGAGGGTGGAAGGCGTCCTGCCATTCACTCGTCCTTCTGAGAACACATCTCTCTTCCCCCGCACCCTCCCCCCCACCCCACCCACCCCCACTCCACTCCACTCCACTCACTCACTCCTCCCCAGCCTGAAAAACAACCTGCAAACAAACGCTGGTTTAGTTGAGGTTCTTTCGATAACTTTCCAACTTTTAATACCAAGGGAATAATCATCATCATCATAATAACAATAATCCTTTTGAGTTTGACACAGCGCCTGATCACGTCTTCGAGACGTCCTCGAAGCGCTTCACGGAATGTCCCGTAAAGGTGAAATGACCGAATGTTTGTTTTGTGGCCGAAATACGGCAGTAACTGCCACAGGAATAACTGACCGTTAAACCAAATCGTTGTCTGTTTCGGCACAAGTCTACTCTCGAATCTGTGCATTGTGAGAGGAGGAGGGGAGAGAGAGAGGGAGAGAGAGAAGAGAGAGAGAGAGAGAAAAAAAAAACAGACTGTTTAAAAATCTCAAGAAAAAAAAAAGTCCCGAACGGTTGCGTTTCCTTCCTGGAATAAAGACTGAAAATGGAGTTCCGGAGCCTGTCCTTTCCCTCCTACCTGCCGGTGAATTATTTTCGCTCGGACAAGCAGCCAAAGTGAGGAATTAAACCCTGGCTTCCAGGCATCAAAACAGCCGAGGAATAACACCTGTTCCTGGGAATAACCTCTCGGTGGAATCAAGTGTGAAAAGGCTCAGCCACCGTCTCCTTTGGGAATGCTTAACTGCTAAAGGGAAAGAGCGGGTGGCGGGGGTTTGTGTGCGTGTGTGTGTGTGTGTGTGTGTTGGCATTGCTTGCAAAGCGCACAGTCACTACACCTCACGCTCATTTCCTGCGAAGCGCTTCGAGAGGGACTACCGACGCGAAAGCCTCTGTAGCAATCTCATGCCAAGATTTGGGATTTCTATGCTTTGATCTGACCACGCTATCATCATTATTATTATTATTGTTATTGTTTTTTTGAAAGGATTATTATCCTGGGAAAAGCGATCCGCCAATCAACTAACAACCGGGTTCCTGCTCACTGCCAGGTTAAACAGAGGCGCGTGGAGTAAGGAAACTTGCCCGACATTTCGCCCCGCCCGGGAATCGAACCCAGGTCCTCTCGCTTGCGAGGCCAGTCCTCTGACCACTGAGCTACAGGACCCCACATTTTGACATGATGGCGAAAACGTATTATAATCATTATGCAGATAATCCAGAACTCTGCAGCCCGTGTCCTCTCCTGCACCAGACTCCGTGACCCCATCTCCCCCACTCTCGCCCGACTCCATTGGCTCCCTATCCTTCAGAGGATCCATGGTCAAGATCCTGGTCCTCACATACAAAGCCCTCCATGGCCTCGCCCCACCCTACCTCTGCGACCTCCTAACCCCATACCAACCCGCCCGCTCCCTCCGCTCAGCCGGCTCCGGCTGCTCCACGTCCCCCGACCCACCATTGGCGGGAGAGCCTCCAGCCACTCTGCCCCCAACCTCTGAAATTCCATCCCCCAGTCACTCCACCTCACCCCCCTCCTTCGCCTCCTTCAAGTCCCCACATGTAATCTTGTTCTTGTTGCTGTTATAATAATAATTATGTGCGATGGTATGGTGGACCTAACCAATGGGCTAAGACCCTGCACCAAAGAGACAATCCTTTAGCTTTTTATCTCAGCAACTCTGAGCTTCATTTGTTTCAACAAACTGTCTTGCGCAGCGCTGGTGAGAGGTCAGAGCGCCCACATGATTCCCATTTCTGAAACTGGCCTGAAATTGACAGGAATACGATTGTAAGAAGGATACCTCAAAACTACGGTAAGTTTCTATTAGGTGGAACCCCACCCCCACAGACATCTTTGTCACAGCCGAACAGCAGGGAATTCTAGATATTGGGAGCCACAGAGTATCGCACTGCCCGCCAGCCTGCCCGAGATGCTATGTGGGTTCTAGTAAAGGGCTGTGTGTGTGGGGGGGGAGCAACAGAAAAAATGCCCTCGTTCCACAAACAAAAGAAAGCCCAAGTGAAGGAGGTTACTTGCGGAATACTCTCTTCAGGTTGCCGCATGGAGAACGAAGAACCTCTAATGAAGTCCTTGGAGCCCGATCGCGATGAAACCGGTGGGATTAGATAGAGAAGAGGTGGTGGAGTTGCTTTGGCTTGTTACACACTTTGCTAATGGTTTAAAAATAGAGCTTCCTCCTTTGACTAATTAACTGGTTGCATTGCTCCACATTAGGGAGCAATTGCTTCCAACATTTTCCTCCCACTGATTCTTCACCCCCCCCCACCACCCCCGAAGATTTCAAACTGGGATTTTCCAAATGGCAAATAAAAACACAAGTGGCCGGGAACGCTCACCAGGTCAGGCAGCATCTATGGAGAGAGGAAAATGAGTTAACGTTTCAGGTCGATGACCTTTCGTCAGAACTCAGCACGTTTCCAAATAGCAAGTTGTTTATTTGCTATTGACGCTGGGAATACCACCATGACACCGCTCACATTAGCAAGCCAACATGAGGGTTAGGTTCAAAATCTTAAATAATAATAAAGATTATCACAATAATAACAATCCTTGCATTTGATATAGGGCCTTATCACGGCGTTGAGACGTCTCAAAGCGCTTCACAGGATATACTGCAAAATGCAGTCCCATAAGTACGTTTCTTCTGAGTACCACAGAGCATCAAATTCGGGATGCTCTCAATCGCTAAGGAATTAAGAGTTAAATCTAGACCCCTGTGTAATTTCTCCCCACTCTCTTCGTGTGCAGTTTAGAATATGTCTGATCTGCATAACCTCCCGGGCTCACGCCTGCTGCTAACTGAGAGACGCCTCAAAGCAACACTTTGTTTTATTTACATTTGCTCCAAATGAATTTCCATCAAATCATGTTTTCTTTCTGAACACCCGGCGGGTTAAAAATAGATCCCAGGTTGCGAATAAAGGCCATAGGAGTGTCAACATCGGTACAATACAATGTTAATGGGTATTGAGGAGCACTATAAAAATCCAAGTTGTTGTTGTGGTATTAGCAAAGACTGTGTCTCTGGGATGAACTAACTCTGATGCTGCTGTTTGAATTGACACCTCTTAATTTCGCAAGATAACGACCTTAAATAATAATCAGAATGGTAATAATAATCCTTGCATTCGATACAGCACCTGATCACGTCTTCGAGACGTCTCAAAGCGCTTCACAGGCTACGCTGTAAAGTGAACTGACTGTATATTTCGCGGGCGGAACAGATGGATGATGCTTCCTGCAATTCTCCTGCGTGAAATGTACCTGAAAGCTCACGTGCAGAGCCTAGGATGAAAGTTGACGGCAGAGGAGAGTTATTGGAATTGGACTTAAAGCCGGAGCCAGTAGCCTGTGGCTCTCACCTTAACTGTCAGACTCCTTCTCAAAAGCCCTTTTGCTAAAACTCTCCAGCTAAAAATAATCACCTCAGTGAAGCACTCTGCAGCCGCCCGACACATTTGTCAGTGGAGCCCCGGAGCATCGGTGTTAGTAACTGCTGGTTGGAAGTCGCCCAGCAGAAGCACAACTCGCTCAAAGCAGTGAGAGCTCAACCATTTTTTCTCATCTGCGTCGACCAAACTGGCTGCAGAGCAAAAGAACCCAAGGTAAGAGCGCATTGTGAGCAGAGTAATGGCAAGTGCATCCGGGGACAAACCAGCAACAGAACATCCAACAAAGCAGCAAGTGCTTCGCTGGGTATGTGGGGGGGAGAGGGTATTTGTTACATGGCTATTCCTTTGGATATTTCACACAGTTGGAGAGCTTCTAAATGCTAAATACTCAAGCCCAAAAGAGAATTAATATGGCACTCGATTTAGTCTCGTGAGCTCACGGGGTCGGGCAAAAGAGATCTTGATGCGCTGACCGCACTGGTTCGGGAGGCTGCTGAAATGAGCAAGTGGTATAGTTTGCTTGTCTGAAAGTCAAGGCTTTAACGTTTTTTATGTTAAAGTACATCGCCTTTTCACGACACAGGGGGTACACAGGGGGATAGAGAGTTTGGAGAACCCAGAACAAAAGCTTCTGATTTATTTAGGTTGAGCGGAAGCAGGAGAAGAAAGCACGGATTCGGGATTGCGAAAAGATATTGGTGACGTAACCCAATGGTTCTTATCGACCAGCACAATATCAGTTCAGGACACATCTACACCTCCAGGCCTCACCACTGAGCCAGACAAGCTGCCCAATAACTAACAGGCTGCCAAGCCATTAACAGCACCTTGGTTTATTGTAGACGTGCCAAGTCTATCCCTTTGTTTCTACTGAGCTCCACAGAGAGACACAGCCTGTCTCCACATTAGCATAAAGAGCCAGCACAGGCACGATGGGCCGAATGGCCTCCTTCTGTGCTGTAATATTCTCTGAACCGATGGACAGTCCAGGCTTTGTTATTGGACTGGGCTTTGATACAAACAGCAGCTCGATAGGGCGGATCTCAGCAGCGGTGCTCCATTACACATCAGGTCAATAAAAGATCACATTTAGCATTAATATCCTCTGGGGTTTTTTTGTCTGTTTCAGTTGATTTTTTTTAATAAAAGGATAGATTTTCTTGTTGAAGGTCTAACGTCATGATCTTGGAAACTGGGAAGGGAGTTAATGAAGCTGTTCGACCAACAAACTAAGGAGTTTATTTCAATCGGGATGTATTGTTATGGCTGGTCGAAGCAATTCTCCTGTGCAAGGAAGTCCCTGAAAGTTCATTTAACGTTAGAAACAAACATCGTCTGAAATAAACGGGATTAGAATGGCGGAAAGCGTTTGAAACACTACAAAATTGCAATTAATTGAAGTTCTTAGAAGGTTGTCCTCAAGGTGATCTGCTCTTCCCCTTTAAGACAGACGCAGCAGAAAGAATGAGATATGATAACCTGCCTTTTAAATAGTAAGTGTATAGAATAGACTATAAATTGGATTGTACTGTGTATTGTGGAGGCGAAACACGGCAGCCAACTGCGCGTAGCAATGTCCCACAAACAGTCGTGGATTGAGCGACCAGATTATTTATCTATTAAATTCAACTTCAATGAAGCAATTCTGGCAATTCGTGGTTTTGTGGACATGAGATAACATTTTGATATCTGGCAAACGGCAAATCACAATTAACGCATCAAATGAGGTTTGCAAATAGGACAAATTATAACAACAAACAACAAAATTACATGTGTGTAGCGCTTTTCACGTCGGGAGGACGTCCCAAGGCGCTGGACAGTCAGTGTTTCGGATCCGAGCTGGGGGTTGGGATTGGGGAGGGTGGAGGGCGGGAGGGGGGGAAGCAGGGTCAAAGAGGAGGGTTTTGAGATGGGTCTTGAAGAAGGCCAAGTAGGGGGTGAGGTGGAGGGACTGCAGGATGAGTTCCTGATGGTGGGGGCAGAAGGCCACCCACCAATGGTGGGGCTGGCGAGGCGGGGAACGTGAAGCAAGCCGGAGCACGCTGAGCGGAGGCAGCGGGCAGGATGGTAAGGGGTTAGGAGGTCTCAGAGGTAGGGGGGAGCGAGGTCATGGAGGGCTTTGGACGTGAATTAGACTCCACTATAACCAGCTATTCCTGAAAACTCTTGGTTTCAATATTTAAATGACTGTCGTTTGTAGGATATGTTATCTTGTTCCATTAAACCATCAGCTGGCTCCAGCCCCTGTTTACACAGCGCACTCCCTGTTGATTCTGTGCTATTTTTGTTTGGAACCACACAAGCGCAGTGTTTAAATTAGGTTCCATCTCACGATCGCCTCAGGATGTGGTTTAGGAATGGAATCGATGCAGGAAACGGCTACTCTACAAATTGGGGTTTGTACAGCGGGAGATTTTGATGATCTGTTTGTACGCCCGGAACAGAAGCCGCTCAGAGCCAAAACCCTGTGTCACCTTTTTTGTTGGGTTGTTCACGGAGTTGCTCGCACCACAGTGCTGACTATTCAGTGTCAAAATATTTGAAACATGAGCTAAGAGGCAGCCAGAGCTCTGAGCGATTGATGGGGGAACCCAACAGATTTGCGTAATTCAATGAATCTTTTAATAAAGGGATCTTTAACTAAACAGTAATAAGACTGTTCCGATTGAGCGAGTGAAGCAACGCAACTCACTCGTGCATTGTGAGTTGTGCCTCCCCTGTTCTCCTCCCCTCTCCGTCACAGGCCAATGTGATTTCACAGAGGAGTAGTCAAGTGTCTCTTTCCTGCTTTGAAATCCATTGCACACAGCTCCGGTTCAACTGTGCATTTTGCCCACAAAACATACAACCAATTCACTTTACGGTATATTCTGCTGAAGCGCTTTGGGACGTCTGGAAGACGTGATAAGGCGCTGTATCAA
Source organism: Callorhinchus milii (assembly GCF_018977255.1). Lineage (NCBI taxonomy): Eukaryota > Metazoa > Chordata > Chondrichthyes > Chimaeriformes > Callorhinchidae > Callorhinchus > Callorhinchus milii. The sequence goes on from NW_024704757.1 coordinate 15,142,810, forward strand.
ATGCAAGGATTATTATTAGCATTATTATTATTATTATTATTATTTGTAGACGAAGCCAATTTGCCCATAGCAATATCCCACAAATAGCCATGAAGTGAACGACTGTTTTATGAGGCGTATTGTTGACCATGACACCTGGAGAAACCCCTTTCAAACGGTGCAATGGGATCTTTAACGTCCACCTGAACAGACAGATGGGACCTCGGGTTTAATGTCTCATCCTCTAACAATGCAGAATACCCCTAGCACTTGCATTGGTGTGTCAGCCTGTTCACACTCCATTCTATATTAATGGTGTAAATCGCTTCGCCAGCTGCATTATATCTAGACTTGCTCGTATCTAAGTACTTAAACATGTGGACGGGATTAAGAATTAAACGCACTGGAGATGCATTTATCATCCTGGACGTGATGTCTGACTGCATCGAACCTAAACATGGCTCACTTCCTTTGCAGTTGCAAAGTTCGTGCAGAATGATCGATTTCCTCCCCCGCCCCCCACCGCCCCCAAAATAGGCAAAAACACTTTAAACGTCCACAAATTGCTGTTCTGAATATTCCAATCCAAAGATGCGTCGAGCGGTGGATATCTGGGAATAATTGCACAGCTGTAACCTAATTGCAGCATTCAGATCAGATCAAAAACCAGGAGAGAATAACTTAAGCTGTTTGAAATTACCTACAAACCAGGTTTTGATTATAACCTGACCATCTACGCCTGGGGTTTGCTTTTTAAATAACAAACTATTTTGGAGCGGTACATAAGATTGAGATTTTTTTTTCTCAGTCTGTGTCTGTGTACCATTCGAGGGTTGGATTTGACAGATGTTGGTATTTCATCTGGATCTGTGACATGATCAGAACAATCTAAAACATGCATCACGTTACGTCCACTCTGTGGCACACTGCAATGCACCTGACATATAAATGAGAGGATGCTATCAATGCACTGGGGACCAGTGTTTATCCTTTATTCATTTCTTCAAGCAAACCCACATCTGTCACTATTAATCAAACCAGAACTCTTGCTTTTAATACTGTGCTTTTCGAGCGCTTCACTTGATTCAACTGTAAAACATAGCAACTGTATATTTTCTAGGAAACGTGAAATGGTGATAATAATCCTTGTATTTGATACAGTGCCTTATCACGTCTTCGAGACGTCTCAAAGCGCTTCAACAACAACAACTTGCACTTATCTAGTGTATTCACAGAATATACTGTAAAGTTAATTGACTATGTTTTGTGGACGAAAGGCACCGGCCAATTGTGCACAGGAGTGACCTATTAACAGTCGTGGATTGAGTGACCAAAATTGTTTTTTACAATACTATACACATATATTCATTCACCCTCCCTATAATTTTGTTTAATATCAATAATAATCTTCTCTGTCTGCCTGTTCAGGTGAACGTTAAAAGATCCCATGTTCACAGGTGCAGAAAAAGAAAGGGCTTTCTTCCTGGAACCGGGCTGACAATTCCTACAGATCGAAATAAAATTGGTCATTCGCTTTGTGGCTGTTCCGTGGGATGTTTACTGTGCACAAATCGGCTGCCGTCTTGACATACAAATGTACACAATCCCAACGTTTTACAGTAAAGTCCATGGAGACGTCCCGAGGACATGATACGACGTGATATCAAATGCGAGGGTCTGTGTTAATCTTTGTTGGATTAATGTAAGAGAGACCAGCAGATGCCATTTGTACCGCAGCAACGCTGTGCATTCTGATGTGATTTGAGCATATTGCGAAGCAAAGGTTTGACAAGCACTTGGGTTTCCTGCCCCTTTTAAGAAAAACATTTTTTTTAAAAAAAAACACGAGATGAAAAATGAAAGTTCCCGATAATCCTGTCCCAATTGCTCACTTAAACGGACAATGTGATGAGGAGATTTCCTCTTCAAATAAGGAGGAATGTGGACATTGGCCAGAGCTGGGCGATGTGTATCTGGGTTCAGGCATCGGCTGTGATCTATCTGGGTGTTAGCTGGTGTACAAAGTTACACCGGAATAAAATTTAACTACCCCCCCACCCCCCCGACAAACAGTGAGTACAGCCTTCAACTCAAACCTGAGGGAAGACAAAAGCCCTGTTCGATAGAGCTGTCAGTCACTGAACCCTTATTGTATCGAGATTGCATCTGGCACAAGGAGACAGTTAACACTGCCTGGTTCTTGGTAATCATTGACCAGCTCTGCCCCCTGATCGTGTCAGTGACACCGACACGTAAAGAGTCAATGCTCTCAGGACCTCCCACAGACACACTGAGTATATTGACACTAACGCTGGCTGCAGCAGACCAGCACTGCACGGCTTCGATCGTGAGCGATGCCCAACTCAAGTGTATAAAGTGTTCATTAACTACAATAATTAGTGGTCACTCAATCCCTCGTGGGACACTGCTGTGCACAATTTGCTGCTGTGTTTCACCCCCAAAATATACAGACGACTTACTTAATTGGCTGCTGTGTTTCACCAGAATTCTTCTTATAATAATAATAATCCCTGCATTTGATACAGCGCCTTATCACGTCTTCGAGACATCTCAAAGCTCTTTGCAGGATGTACTGTAAAGTGAATTGTCTTCCCATCCTTCCTCCAAAATCCTCCCGGCCACACCCCTAAGGCAGTGACTCAAACATGCCACACCTTACCACATCCATGATCTGCTTAAACTTCACTGAAACTCCATCCACTGACACCCAGCGCAAATCTCGCTCAGTGACATTGGGGGAAAGGTACCTCAAAGCAATGCAGCTGTTACACACAGCGCGCGCTTTCTCCACATTAAAACAGTCCACTTCGACAAGGCTTTTGCCATTTGCACGACGATGCTCCTGGTTTACTCTAATCATCACCTTAAGCCGTCACCACAAGCAGCAGCTTCAAGCGAAGACCGAAGTGCTAAGCCGCTGTAGGAAGTGCCTTGTACGTGCTTTCAACGCAGCACCACTCAACCGCATGTAATACCCCTCTCCTCTTCTGTTATCAGCCTGATATTGTCAAACCTTTATAAGCTTTTATTTCTCAGTGGAACAAACTCCCCTTCGCAAACCCCCACCACCACCCCTTTCCGAACATCAGAATTCTTCGATCGGAGCGCTGATTGAGAAGAACACATTTCATCACCCCCCGCCGCCCCCACCCCACCCCCACTAAAAATAGGGACAGCTTGTGTATTGACCTAACTGATGCACGTTTTATCAACGGCAGATATATACAGTATACACCCTGGCAGTCATTTAGTTTTAGATATCTGGGCAAGTTTAATCAGCCAGGCTTGTTTTCTTTTCTATTAGAATATCACTCAATTACTTCTTTAAAAAAACTATTCTATAAGGAACATTACACATTGTTTGCCTCTTACATAATGGACACGAGCAATTTTATCAGATTATATATAATAGTTATACACTTTTAGATATCAAGATAGAACTGTTAACATATCCCTGTGGATTATTTACAGGCAAATAAACCTTAGATATTTGTTATCTTTTTTAAAAAAAAATTAAAGGGAAACGTTAAGTTTCACAGTGTAAAAAAATAGCTAGGCATCTTACCCCAGAAATGCTGTTGTCTCTCTCCTTTGCTCTGGCATCTGTGTTCAGGAGTGCGATGTGTTCCGTGGCCTTTCACTTCGATCTCCCCAACTGAAAATGAAAACAATTAAATTTTGTGTAAGGTATTTATTGTCGAGGAGTCAGGCCCTGGGGCTGTACTGATCAAACTGATCGTCCCCCTTTTTCCCTAAATGGTATAGTCATGTGCATTGTGCCTCCGAGCTATTTGTCTTTCAGACGTGAAGAGAAAAAAAAACCTTTATAAATACAGCCTTCGCTCTTTTGATGTAGTTATCAGCACATGGTTTGGTTATACTTTTTTTCCCTGTTGTGTGTGGACGGCTAATGTCAAACTTGCACTGCAATTACAACTTCTTTGTTGTTTACCCAGTGTCTTAAACAAGTAGCCCTGACCCACCGCAAAATGCTGTGCTCGCTCTCCTCGGAATCAAATGAACGCTTCTGAGGGTCAGACCAGTTGGAATAATAATAATAATAGTAATAATAAATAATAATAATAATCCTTGCACTTGATACAGCGCCTTATTACATCTTCGAGACGTCTCGAAGCGCTTCCCAGAATAGACTGTAAAGTGAATTGACTGTATATTTTGTCGGCGAAATGCGGCAGCCAATTGGAATAATAATTACTGTTAATAATATTAATTAATAATAATCCTTGCATTCGACAGAGCGTCTTTCACGGTGGGTCTCCCTTTCCTCACGACTTGGGTGCAGTTGTGATCTTGGGAAATATTTACACCAATCGGAAAAAATCACTCTGACATTACAGATCAGAACAATTAGCCCTAATAAAGCCATATCGAGCTCAAGGTGTGTTTGTAAGTATGCGTGTGCGTCTGTGTGTATGTGTGTGTGTGTGTATGCGTGTGTGTCTGTGTGTGCGTTTGTGTGTCTGTGTGAGTGCTCAATTCAGTGCTAAATATACTTGATCTGCAGAAGAAGATTGCAAGTAGTTAATGTAGCAATACGGCTCTAGAGAGAGAGGTTTTTGTGTGTTTTGAAGACCAGCATTGTAATAAGAGTATGACAACATGGCTCTATATCTGGAACTAAATTGCATTCAGATTGTGTGAAGTAATGTTATGAGCTGTCTGATCTGCGAGTATTAATCTACAAACAAAGCCTTGTCTTGTGATATTTGCATCACCAGATTTTCAAAGGTAGAATACTTCTAATACAATATAAATGACTTCAAGTTCCTTATTCCAGTGCAGTCTACGCAGAAGTTCCAAAATAAATCATTATTTAAATATGCAGAGTCCAGCAATTTACATATGTACAGAACGCATATAGATCTATTGATAAAAAGTTATATGTAAAATGTTATACAGCTATATATAAAATAGATGATACAAAATACAACTGTGATCCTACAAGGTAAAATGAGCATCTAATCAATTAACAGGTTATGAAATTCTTAATCACTTACGAAGGTGACTCCATTCATTATCAACGGGTTCTTAAAGCGGATCAAATCCTTCCCCTCGGGGGCAATTTTTCTCCGCATGATAAAGTGATTATTGTTAATAACCCCTTTTTTTGTTGTTGTCGCACAAACCGCCGGTCTCGAGAAAAAAAAAAGGCCGGTGGGGGGTGGGTGGGGTAGGGAGGGAGTGGGGGAGAATTGGTAATTGTTTGCCGTGTTTTCACTTTACAGTGTATCCTCTGAAGCGCTTTGAGACGTCTCGAAGATGTGGTAAGGTGCTGTATCAAACGCAAAGGTTATTGTTATAATTATTATTATTATTATTTGACCTGAGGAGCAGCAATGGGAAGTCAAGACTTACCCCCAAAATATCTGGGTTTTCAGCACAAACTCGCCAGGGCCGAGGTGGGCTTGCCCGCAATGAAGGCGGAGAAGACTCCAACTTTAAGTTCCGCAAAGTGAGACGTGAGTTGCAGTTTGTGCTGCAGATCCACAGGCGATGTATCTCGATCGGCCTTGTGAGTGTTGAGTGCTGCCACTGAAGGCCTGAAGGCACCTCAGGGTGCTCAGTCTATCCTCCAGTCCACTGCGAGGCTTCTTGAGGGCTCATCACAAAATGTCAGGGTCCATGTGGTCTTCATGAAGGCTTTCAGATACAATCAGACCTCTTGTCATGTACATGACTGTAAATCAGCCTTGACAGCCTTCTCCACTGTTCCAACCATCTGTACCAAATTTGTCAGCAGGCGAAACTGTGTGTGAGAGAGTGAGAGAGAGAGAGAGAGAGAGAGAGCGAGAGAAGGAGGAGGAAAAATAAAAGTGAGATGGAAATGCCAGCTATTCATTTAAGTTCGAGATGCGTCGGTTGCTAACCGGTGACCTGGACACGCAGGTTTTCGCAATCTATATTTGCGTCAATAAAGTTTTTTTTTGAAAAAAAGATATTCAAATTGAATTCACATCTGTCTGCCTCGAATAAAATTAAAAAACCCTAGAGCATTAAGCTCAGGGAAATCAAATGTTCCTTGTCAGCGGCACCAGCTGTCATTTAACAAGGTATACAGGGCTCTTCCTCTTTCGCAATCCTCGCCAAAAACACAGAGAAGAAAGTCAGATTATTAAAATCTGATAAGGAAACAATTCTGCATCTAATCACCGATCCAAATAACACTACAAAATAGGCTGTACGCATCTCTTGAGACGTCCTGTGCAGTTATAGATTCAGTTGGGTGGATCTAACTGTATTTAAGGATTCCTTCATTAGACTGGTATTGGAACATTGCAACCCTCAGTTTGTGTTATTTACAGATGAACTGCAGGGGGAAGTGTGTATTTGTAGGGGATTCGCACACATGATTTCTAACGATGGGTCTGCTACCACCTTGGATACACCAGGTCTTGGCATAGACGAGAGAAGCCAGTGATAACAATAACAATAATGTAATAAAGTGGATTGACTGTGTATCTGTGGACAAAACGCAGAAGCCAAGTGCACCCACAGCAGTGTCCCACAAACAGCCGGGGAGTGAGGAACTCTTTAGTGTCAGGGATAACCTGAGGTCGGGCAGCCTTTGTTGCTGCCAAGAAACAAATTGAGGAATTTATAATAATGACCCTTGCGTTTAATATAGAGCCACTAATGTCGAAACGTCTCCAATCCCTTCACAGCAATCTGCTGTCAAAGAGTCAGAGTCAAAGAGATGGCTTCTCTGCCGTGTGTGTGGGGGGTGGGAGAGGAGAGGACTGTAGCAGCTTGTAGGTACCAGTCTGTATGGGCTTCACAAAGACCAACGTCTTCATTGGCATCCATGGAATGATTCTGTCCTGGTTGATCATTTTGTTGACCTCAGCAGGCCAATTTGCCCACAAAATACACAGTCAGTTCACTTGCGAGAATATTCTGCGAAGCGCTTTGAGGCGCTGTGTCAAATGCGAGGATTATTATTATTATTTATTATTAATTCCAAATTGAATTTCAAATATGAACAAACAACCTCCATCGAATCCAACTTAAAAGCAGTTTGATAATTAGTCTGATGATAGACAGGGGCACAGAGCAAACATGATAACACTGAAAGTTGTAATGACTGTGTTTTATTTTATAAGCAAAGTCTTTTGCACGAATGGCTGCAGTTACAAATGCACCTATAACTATAATAATATCAATAATAATCCTTGCATTTGATGTAGCGCCTTAGGGCATCATTGAGACATTTAAAAACTATAAACACTAGGTTCTCGTAGTCTGAATTGGTATTTTAATCTGTCTTTAAAAGCCACTGTACTGTTTAAGGGAAACTCAAGTTGGCTTCACCAAATGGGACGGGAGAGTTGCAACCGAGCCAATAAGTGTGTTAACAATGCTGCTGCTTGTCTGCCAGGCTATTAGTATACCATCATCAGATCACTTCCTAACCGAAGACTTCCTTACCTAAGCAAATGCAGTCAAATCTTTGGGTTTGCAATGCACATGAGAGAAAGCAGTATTGATTTAATTGCCTTTTTAAACGCCCTTTCCTTTCAAATGTTATTTTGCTCCAGCCCTGGAGTTGGCTATGTTGAGCGTTGGGCTATCTGATTGATAGCTTCTGATACACATGTCATTGGTTCCTTGGGAGTGCGAAATCAGGCACTGACCCACGCAGAGCTTGTTAAACCATACGTCATTGTAAACCATAAGAAAATTATCATGCAAGCATCGCCGGCAACCAAAGCTTTTTAAGTTGGTAAAGGACGGCCCAATTATCCCTTGATCACATCCCCGGTAATTTGATTTCTGACTCTGAAGAGAGTTGAAGTCCATCGTCGATATAAAGAAATATAAACATGACAATCAGCGAGATAAAAGACTCTTTCACCTGGAGGATACATGTGCCAATTTGGGGCCGTGCTCTTAACTGCAAGTAAAGGTCACCCTGAGATTCTTTTTAGACATAATTTTGGTCTAGAATATTCTCACTATTCACTGCTTTGTGTTTTTCCCCCCAAAGCTAATGTGAAACAGAAATGCCTTAAACTCCGAGCTACTCTTTTGTTTCATTCACCGACGGTACCTAAAGGGTTCTGAGATGCTGACCCACGCAAACTGCGTTACATAAATGCAAGTTGTTGTCATTTCATAGGCTCTCTGCTTCGATTGATCACACAGCGCATGAATTAGACTGTGTCCATGATAAACCAGGGAGTGGGATGAGTGAGCCATGCATGTAGTGATTCCCTCCTGTTAAATCGGGATAGAGATGGTAAATCATGCTAATAAATCTTGTAGCTCAGTAGTTAGAGCAATTGCCTCGCAAGCGAGAGGACCCGGGTTCGATTCCCGGCGGGGTGAAATGTTGAGCAAGTTTACCTAGCAGTAAGTAGGAGCCCAGCTGTTAGTCGATTGGTGGATCACTTTTCTGAGGGTAATAATTCCTTCAGAAAAAATCGGTCACTCAATCTACGACTGCCTGTGGGACACTGCTGTGCACAATTGGCTGCCGGGTTTCGCCCGCAAAATATAGTCAATTCATTTTACAGTGTATTCTGCGAAGGGCTTTGAGGCATCTAGAAGATGTGATAAGGCCCTATATCATATGCGAGGATTATTTTTATTATAAATCGGGGTCAAGATGGTTTGAATTGTGTTGGGTGTCTGATGATGGCACCACCTGAAGGACACAGCTTAAGCAGCGCTAGGATTTGCCCACTGGAATCTGACTTTGCTTCCGGCGTTGTGAACAAGACAAGCAATTTATTTACCTTTGAAAGCACCAGACAGCATTCCGGCCCAAACTCTGGAAAATAATCCAAGGTTACAGGGTTTCACTGTGCTTCAGTGCACTCTGTGACTGCAAAATACTTCATGTCCCACGCTTGGCTTATAAAAGCATCCGAAGATGTTTAGCAAGGCACAAATTGGATTGCCTTCACCGACAGCAGTGATCACGCCCGTGTCTGTGCTCAGAGATTACTACCAGCTAAGAGTTCTTCTCCGCCAACAAAATCAATCACCCTCAAAGACAAGCCTCAGCGACCTGGTGAGATGAAATGAAGTGAGCTTTGAGAAGAATGCTGGATTGGATCCTGTATTTTTCGAGGTCAACTCAAAGACTATTTGGGCTGTTGTTGGTACAACTGACGTATTCCATCAGCACCGAAGAAACTATGTGTGTTTCTTTAAACATTTGCCTCGGACAGTAACTCGCTCTGTGGCACATCAGAGAGGAAAGATTCGAAGCTGGCATCGCCAGACCTGAGATCTTGTTTTAAGGCCACAGATATATTTTACATTTACTGAATCTAAGCTGTGCTTCAGTAGTAAATGAACGGCAAACGATCCTCGCAAATAAAGTTGCTCATTCACTTCATGACTGTCTGTGGGACATTGTTGGCACTTTCACTCAAATAATACACAGTCGTTGTGCTTTACAGTAAATCCCGCAAAGCACTTTGAGACGTCCTCCTGATGTGAAAGGCGCTGTGTCAAACATAAGGATTTTTTTTATATAGAGGGATTGGAAATGAGTGGGCAAACATCTCAAACATCTTCATTTTAAAATCTGATCTCGAAAGTAGAGCAAAAACAACCAGCAGAGAGCCACTGCACCCAAGAATGGATGATTTAACCTCTAAAATAATTTATGGTGCATGACTCCATATCTTAGAAGGATTCCCTCCCCAAACACTGTGTAAAAATTTTACCATTATACGCTTAGCTACATAATTCATGGCAAATCAGCCAGGGGAACGTGTTGTTTGGCCCACTTAAACCGAACACCTTTGTAGCAATATTTTTTTAAAAAGTTGGGAATATAAACATGGTAAATCTATAAATCCAGGCACCAGTTTAGCTCGTCAAATCCAATTAAGGTTGAGGCCTGAGCCAGGTAGGCTGGTGGCTGAGGCAGTGAGAAACACTTAACCCAAACTGAAGGTCTTGGATTAAGGCCTTGGGGCTCCTTCCTTTCTTCCAGTACAGCTTTCACCAGGTCTATCAGTCGCCAACTCTCTGTTGCGAATGCGACTCATTCAAATCAAGCTGAAACTTTCAGGTTTCATAGAATCATAGAATTTTAGAGCACAGAAGGAGGCCCACGGTGTCTGTGCCGGCTCTTTGGGAGAGCTACCCTATCAGTCGCACTCCCCAACTCGCTCTTTCCCCCGTATCCTTGCAAGTTTTTCCTTTTCAAGTACCTGTCCAATTCCCTTTTGAAAGTTGTTATTGAATCCGTTTCCACCAGCCTCTCGGGCAGTGTGTTCCAGACCGTAACAACTCTGTGTAAAACAAATGTCTCCTCATCTCCCTTCTGTTCAGTTTCCGTTAAAAGAAAATTACACACAGTAACATCTAGTGATTGGACACGGAAACAGGCCATTTGGCCCAAGCCTTCAGCACCAGTGTTTATACTCCACACAACTGATCAGATTCTCTTTCTGGATCCAACCCTCTGATTCCACAGTCTACCACCAACTATAAGTGTAAGGAACATCTACAAACTTATACAGACTTTGCTGACACATAGCAATATTCCTTTTTGTGGTTTGTACGGCTCAAGAGACTCAATATTCTCCTCGTTCCTTCCACCCAAAAGGCGCAACTGAGAAACTCGCAATGTGTGGAGCTGTTGGAAGCAATTTTTTCCGAAACCGTACCAAAGCCCCACACATTGATGTAAATGTTGACACACCTGTTCCAAAGGCCCGTTCATACCCATTCTTGGGCGCTTAATTCACCCTCGCAACAAGAGATGGGATACACATCATTTAAGATTCAGGTTTCTTTTGGTAAACTTTTTGCCTTATTGGACGCAAAAAAAGTTGGCGAAAGTTGAGATTCCCCGCGCAGAACGGACGTTCCATTAGAAAAGAAAACCCACAAACGTGAAAGAGTATTTAATAATTAATAACCCCCTAAGAGCTATTTGAATTTTGCTAATGTGCCTTTAAGCATTGCCTAAATTGGTTGGTCCTGAATAACCACGGAGTCTAGACGTGTGGCTCGGTAAAGGAAGCATTTGACATTTTTTATTAAAAATTGTGTAGCTCTTTGGGTCTCTCTCTCTCTCTCTCGCTGTCTGTCGATCTATCTCTCTCTGTGTCTCTCTCTTCTCTCTCTCCCTATCTCTCTCCCTCCCTATCTCTCTCTCCCTCCCTATCTCTCTCTCTCTCTCTCTCTCCCTATCTCGCTATCTGATAAAGTAGTGGCTTTGATCCATCTGCATTTAGTTCTGTTGGAAAAGTCTGTACCCCCAGGGATACAATTATGCTGTCACTTTGTATGTTAAGAGCGTCCCTGACACTGGAAACTAGATTTGACGGCCTGTTTTAAGTCCTGCAGTAAATCACCCATACCAGAGGCACAGGGCTTTGTGTGCATTTGAACAGGTAATGATGTAGTGGAACCCAGGGCTACCAGTTACAAACTGTTAATAGACTTAAAAGAAGCCAAGTGTAGCTATTCATCCAATTCCAAACACAGCACATTGATAAATGCTTTGAAATGCAATAGGGCTGCCCACACAATGTTCTTTATATTCCATAAAACTTGATAGATAAAAACAATTACATTTTGACTCGATGCCATCAAACCCCAACTTCCCAATGCGCCTCCCTGCTCCGTGCGCTTCCAATAAATTTGTGTCCTGGCCCGGCTGCGGACGGGTTGACGGGATTTCCTAACGGCAGGCTGTAGTTGGAGCCCTACAAAAAGGCTTGACCGTGTACATCTTCATTTGGACCGTGTACAGTTCTGGCATCTTAGTGGAATGGAAGGAGTGCCATATCACTGAGGTACACCCTTTTTTTTTCTCCCCTTCCATCGCCTCTTGTTCCTGCCTATTGCCACACCAAGTCTCTTCATTCCCCGAAGAGGATAAGGCAGCATGGATTGGTATCTTCTCTACGTGGTCATCAATTCTATCCACCCTTTGGGCCTCAGGAGGCTGAGATCTACAGAGCAGGTTTGGTCTGGTGAAGCATCAATGAAACACGCCCAGTGAACGTCCTCTGGGTTGCTACCCTGAGTGTGGGGCCCTAGATAAATGCAAGTTGTTGTTGTTGAGATCAGACCAACCGGGACTCTGTCAGGATTGTTAGGAGGCACCACATTGCCAAGGTGTGAGTTACCAACGTCGAAATTCCTGTGGAACGTAAACGTCTTTCTTCACGGCATAAAAGTGGCCGGAAACGTCGCTTCCAACAGGTTCCCAACAATGTTCCCGGCAAAGCATTGTATCGCTGTTCCGACTTATTTGCTCCCATAGCCCCACGCAGTAATAGATACCACCTGTGGTAGCTAAACGTCTCTCTCTGTCTCGCTCTCTCCGCACTAACCCCCTGAGCTGTGTGGAGAGGACCACGGAGAATTTGGTACCAGCTCCTCAGTCAAAACAAAACGGTATGAATCACTGTTGCAACTGAGCAAATTAATTTAGAGTCACTCTGAACTGGAGGACTTTGAAGCTTCTTTTCGAACACGGGTTCGGTTCAGAGTTAGTCACAGCTGAAGGAGCTACAAAAACAGCCGCTTGACAAAATAGCTATTAAAATCTTACTGACCTTTTGAGACGCTCTCCAAGGTGGAAGGCACCGTATTGGTGTAAATTGTTGTAGCTGTTGTTGCTATTGTCATTACTCCGTGTTTGAGTGATGGGTGAAGCAAATGAGCCATAGGCAGAGTTTGTATTTTTGATATTGTTATTGTGAAGCAATGATATGTTTCAGTCCAATTCACATCTGCGTTGAGTACTTGCAATTAAATAATAATAATAATAATTCTTGCATCTGATATGGCGCCTCATCACATCTTCGAGACGCCTCAAAGCGCTTCCTTCGCAGGATACGCTGTACAAGCGTAGCGACTGTATATTTGTGGGCGAAACGCGGCAGCCAATTGCGCACAGCAGTGCCCCACAAACAGTCGTGTATTGAGTGACCAAGTTATTATTATCATTATTTGTTTTATATATTTAACGAGACCCCCTAGAAATTTATTTACCAAATAAGGTAACAATGTGTTTTGAGTCTGCACCAGTGCTGCCTGTATTACTAATATAATATTGTGTATAAAATAGGTGGAGCAATAGCAATAGCATCAGGTCCCTGCGATGAGTGTTGGTAGGGGCTGATTCTAGCTGGTCCTGTGAACAGTGCTGGTTTCCCTACCACCATTAGACACCATCTATAATTATTTCAGACCTAGCACCGCAATACTGGGTAAATCTACACTGCCTTCAGCAACGCCACGATATAAATAGAGTTAGCGGTGAATCTCTGCTTCTCAGAATCCTCTGGGAGTATCATGTACCTCTATCCTTAAAGTACAAGGAGACTTACAGTATTTCTCACAAGTCATTCCCAGTTTTATCCTTTATTCTCTAATCCAGCATCCGAAAGGATTTGTTCGATTATTTTTAGACGCACAAGTTGCGTGATTTCTCTTCTTGGGTCATCAGACCCTCAACCTCTTAGAACACACTATTGTAGAGGATATCACCAATTATACAGTATTTCTACATCTGCAACAATGGACATGCAATGATTTTGTTATTTAATAATACTCTTATTTGATTACCTTTAATTCTTTGCCCTCTTTGATCGTTGTTTCCGTGCCTATGACCAAACTACGAACAGCACAAGTTCTGTGGTACCTTTACTGAGAAAAAATAAGGCTTCCAAAGAGTTGTTACGTTCGCGAGGTGAATAAATCAATATTTAGGTGAGGAATGGCTCCAGCGAATTGAAATAGGTTAGACTTTTTATATCTGTATATGTGCTGGGGTCTGACTTGTAATCGTACAGATTTTTGTGCAAAGAAATTATTATAGCCTTCGGTGAAATTTCAAGAGAAACTGCTGTCATCGGCATAATGCAGGGAAAGTTGTTTTTCATAGGAACATAGGAACAGGAGGAGGCCATTCAGCCCGTCGAGCCTGTTCCGCCATTTAATTAGATCATGGCTGATCTGTACCTTTTATTTTCGTACTGCCCGGGCAATATATTTTAGTGCGCGTGTGTGTGCATGCGTGTGCGTGTGCGTGTGTGTGTGTGTCAGTGAGAGCAAGAGCAAGAGCATTTAGACTGTATTATCTATCCACCTGTAAAATGCTTTGGATAATCCATTTAAAATTGCCTCCTTCTGTCATGCCCCGTTCAAACTGAACTCACCAGCTTTAAGCATGCTCACTTACATCTGCGACCGGTTACTTCATTAATGCTATCGACAGAAATTGCTTCACGATGTGCAAATGTTGTGTGACATAAAAGTGACGTTTAACATTGCTTGATCATGAGGTCAAGTCTAAAGCCGTACATTTTTATGGCTCTTTGAATGTTTGCACGAAAACACATGTAATCTTACGTCAATATTGCTGCTATTGCAATTTCACACTGCTGCGAAGTTTCGAGTGAGTGAGAGTGAGAGAGACTGAGAGAGAATGAGAGAGGGGGAGAGAGAGGGCTAAAGATTTTCCTTTTCTTTTGGAGCATTTTTACTCATAGCTTCTAAAATACATAGAGCAATCAGAATATTTATCACATTAATAGGAAAGGTCTTCAAAACGCGCGCTGTGCAAACAAGCTATGCGCAAGGAACACAGCTGACGGTACTTTTATCCAGAGGATTGTTGGTCAGGAAACGGAGACAAACTCCCTTCTCTTTTCCAGTAATGTCGTGGGACAAGCTCGGTTTAATATCTTATCTGAAGGACGGTATCTCTGACAATACAGCGCATCCCCCCCCCCCCACCCACCCCAACACTACACTGGAGTCTCAGCCTGAACTGGGGCTCAAACCCACAGCCTCCTTCTATTAAGAAGGATATAAAGTCACCATTAACTCCGTCCAAGGGAAAGCTGCAAATCCCACCTTTTATCAATTTGGTCGGAAGTACCAACGCAGTAAAATCACGATGTTAATACAAACTGTTATGTAAATAGTTTTACAAATAACATTATTCTCGATAAGAGTCGAACGGATGTCCTTCAGTTCTGATGAGAGGCCCATCCATCTGAAATGCGAACTGACTCTCCTCTCTCCATAAATGCTGCCTGACCTGCTGAGTGGCCCCAGCGACTTCTGTTTTTGTTTCTCAGTGTTGGGTTTGAGCGTTGTTATAATAATAATGATAATAATCTTTGCATTTGACACGGCGCCTGATCACGTCTTCGAGACGTCTCAAAGCGCTTCACAGAATATACTGTACATTGAATTGACTGTGTATCTTGTGGATGAAATGCGGCAGCCAATTGCGCACAGCAGCGTCCCACAAACAGTCGTGGGTTGAAGTGACCAAATTATTATTGTTTTTTTTTCTTGAGGGATTATTATCAGGCGAGTGTGCGGAGTAAGGAAACTTGTCCAAGGTTTTGCCCTGACCTGCCGGCAATCAAACCCAGGTCTCTCGCTTGCGAGGCGAGTGCTCTAACTCTTGTTCTTTCACTTCTGGAGTCTGTATTCAGATTAGGACCAGATTAATGTGGGGACCATTACCTTTTGTGTTAAATGATGTGGGAAACAATGGGTGGTGGTGGGAGAGGGTGGGGGGGGTGGCAAGTCAACGGGTTGAAATGCGGCATGAATTGGGTCAAACATAACAGAGTTCATTCAGGTCATCACGGCTCATTGACTATTCATGTAATATTTATTGATTGACTGATAATTGAGTTTGCCAGTAATCTGAATCACTGTTTAAAAGGACCTCTCTCTCTCTCTCTCTCCACGCTCTCGCTCTCTGATGTAAAGGACACAACAAAAATTAGTTGCGACAGGTCAATTGAGATCCCGAAACAAAGACTGAAGTGCTGTAAATAAATAAGAAAATAATCCTTGCATCTGACATAGTGCCTTTCACGTCGGGAGGACGTCTCAAAGCTCTTCGTGGGGCTTACTGTAAAGTGTAGTCGGTGTATTTTTGAGGGAGCTTGACAACACGTGGACACATGCCTTTGAGCACAACATGTCACTAACTGGTGCTAAACTATTCATCTCACCCAAACGAGCTCGAAAGATGTGAATTCTGTGCTAGCATCTGAGACTGAATGTATAACACGAGGCCTGAAATTTCACCGAGTCTTAACCTGTAGGACCATTTTGTCGTATGGATTGCAAGCTCTTCGATTCAACCTTAATTTGGAAACTAGTTTCTTATTGAGAACAAGGGGAAAAAAACTTCCAACTTTATTATTTATTTTAAGGGATATTTAAATCATTGAGACGTCTCAAAGCGCTTCACAGAATATATACTGTGAAGTGGACTGACTGTGTGTATTTTGCAGGTGAAATTTCAAGACCAAATGGGATTTTGGAGAATTGGGAGTTTCTGAATGTCGGCTGTTCCCTTTCTCCACAGAGCAAACCACAAACAGAAGGTTACCAGAGGTAAAACATCGCAGCCTGAAACAGTCCACTGAGAAAATAAGAGGCTGAACAGCCAGTCGATTTGGAGGGCCCCCACCCTCTGGAATTCCACTCCACAGTCCCTCCGCCTCGGCCCCTCCCTTGCCTCCTTCAAGACCCATCTCAAGACCCTCCTCTTCGACCGTGCCTTCGGTGACCCTCCTTCCCCACCCCTCCCACCACCGCACTCCCCACTTGGGAGATGGGAGAAGAAAGGGGAAGAAAATTACAGGACCAAACCACCGTTTTCTGACTTAACGTGTTTCACTTGTGCTGAAGCCCCACAGGGTGCGTCCTGTCCTGCTTGGCCAAAGGGGACAATACGTGGGTGTCGGAGGTTTGCGGTGGGCAGAGAAACCAGCAGCGCCGACGCAAAGTAAATGCAAAACATATTCAAAGCTGCTTCATGCAAAGTGTTGGAGAAATTTGATCTATAAGGTGATGGTTTTCAGCTCATGCGTCTGGACTGGATTCGGTTCCAACTCTTGCAGATTACACAAGACAGCGTTTGCTGTAAACGCGTTGTCCGACAATAAACTTATGGAGTCCTGTAGCATCGTGGTTACTCCACACGTCTCTGTTTACCCAGCAGTAAGTAAGAACCCGGTTGTTAGTTGGTTGGCAGATCACTTTTCCAGGGGTAATAATCCCTTCAAAACAAAAATAATAATAATTTGGTCACTCATTCCACGACTGTTTCTGGGACACCGCTGTACGCAATTGGCTGCTGCGTTTCGCCCACAAAATAATAATAATAATCCTTGCATTTGATATAGCGCTTTTCACGTCGGGAGGACGTCCCAAAGCGCTTCACAGAACACACTGTAAAGTGAATTGACTGTATATTTGTGGGCGAACGCGGCAGCCAATTGCGCACAGCAATGTCCCACAAACAGTCGTGGATTGAAAATGACCAATTTATTATTGTTTTTTTGGTTTTTGGAGGGATTATTATTAGGCTCTGTGTGGAGTAAGGAAACTTGCCCGAGGTTTGGCCCTCTGCCTGGAGTTGAACTCAGGTCTCTCACTTGCAAAGCGAGTGCTCTAACCACTGAGCTACAGGACTCCACAGTCAATTCACCTTACAGTATATTCTGTGAAGCGCTTTTTGCGACGTCTTGAAGACGTGATAAGGCGGTGTATCGAATGCAAGGATTATTATTTTTTTATTACCAAATTGAAGGTGTCAGAGAAATAATTCAGGAGCCAACGCTTTATGAAGCGCAATCACTGCTGTCTTATGACAGAACGCCAGCAAGCCTTCCTTCGTAACAACAACAAAATTCGCAAGCTCTGAATCCAAGAGATCCTTATTATTATTATTATTATTATTATCCCTGGCACTTAGAAAATAATGTTATTTTGCTTATAACCGCACATGCTGTGTATTGTAGGGGATGCTTTCCGGTATCTGGTGTCCTATCGGGAGGGGCTGGACTGATCTTGGAAGCTTCGGAGGGTTGATTCATTATTGAAACATTGGGCTGATATAACATGTGAGCACCATTGTTAGCTTTAGCCAAACTGACACAGAACATCTGCTAGGTATAAAGTGATCAGTCGGGGCTTATTCACTGGATAATTAGAGCTATGCTTACTGATTCTCTTGCTCTCGGTGAAGCTTCGGGTTGTGAGAAAACAGCAGAAACTGTCAACCTCTATCAGCCGTGTGGCTTGATCTCGTTCATCGCCAACAGGGCGAGTTTTGCGTTTTCTCAAAACACGAACACGGGGTGGAATATTAGGAGTAACGAAAGTCGTCAAATTAAAGGCACTAAAAAGAAACGGGTTGTGACAGCCATTTAGTTTAGTTTAAGCAGCACTAACCGAGGAAAAGCATAAACCATTAACCATTCGCCAGGCCTGGCATCAAATCTATCTTTGTGTTTTCAATTGTAAGGAATGTGACAACTTGACCGCAACAAGAATGATTTGGACGCTAACTCTCGGCAGGTAATCCCTAATCAATCTGCATTTTTCTGAACTCAACTTTCCTCCTGTTTTTGTACTTAATTTGTCCTTCGTGCCCAGCAGCAAGACACCCCCCGGTTTATAGGGAACAACGGGGAAAAAAAAATTAGGCTGTCTTTTCTTCCAACAGAGTCTGAGC
Organism: Callorhinchus milii; assembly: GCF_018977255.1. Classification (NCBI taxonomy): domain Eukaryota; kingdom Metazoa; phylum Chordata; class Chondrichthyes; order Chimaeriformes; family Callorhinchidae; genus Callorhinchus; species Callorhinchus milii. The sequence continues at coordinate 15,161,312 of NW_024704757.1, forward strand.
CGAGTCTCCGATACATGGGGGGAAGCTACCAGATATGTTGGCTGCACAGGGGAAGAGAATCTTGTTTGTTCGGGTACGGAGGGAGAGGCCGGGCTGGTGTGTCACCAGCAGTGCCCTGGAGTACTGCGTTCAGGAACCACAGAGAGAGCTGACTCGATTCCGACATTCCTTTGCCAACCAGGTCGCCTCAGAGACAGCTCAGCTCCAAGAAGCTGACCCCGTCTAATTCACTCCTGTCCACTTCGCCCACAAAACCCCCACCCCCCACCCCACCCCAATTCTGATCACGCAGCTCTGACTTGCCGAGCCTGAGACTATAAGTTCAAAGACCCTTCGTGTGAAACATTCCGGGTCGTTAAAACTTTCCACCTTCAGGTGATGAAGCTCAAACAGATCGGATGAATTTCAGCATATCCAGGTCCTCGTTTGCACTTTGAGGCACTCTCCCCCAACCCCCCACCACACACCATGTGTACGGCGCTGTATCAATGTAAATTGTCGTATTTTTTCCTACAGTACTTGACAGACAAGTGCACAAAGACATGCTCTTATTGCCCAGTCACTCATGTAGTTGGTTAGGAATTGGTTGTGGATGCGTTTCTTCCTTCCAGCACTCTCGAGGAGCCTTTTGGCTGTGGGCAGCCCATAGACTCAGAGCATATCAGCGGGCAATATCTGTGCCTCACAGACAGCGCCCCAGGAAAACACTCCCAAGCCAGCCAGAAGACTCGGAAGACTCCAGCCCATCGCATTCGGCGTGGGCCAGAGTTGGAACGATTGCCTTGTTTATTTTTTTGGGGTGTGTTGTCATGGTTTGTGGTTTTAGCCTGGCACAGGGACTGACGTGACCATTGGCAACCCATTCAGAGCTTGTGCATCTACCACGTGGTGAGGGGGGCGGGGGTGGGGGGAGAGTCATCAGCTCCCGACCCAAAGGTCTCCGATCAGGAAAATGTGAGGACGGTTCAACTTGCAGTCATCCACGCGCTGATTTCGTCAAAGTTCCCAGCCAGAAGCTCAGTGTTGATGGCCTCAAAGTAGTAACAAGCATTGCTGCTCGGTTGACCCTAAGCAGTTCAGGCTTCTGATCGGCGGGGAGATGGATGACATTGCTCATATTGTAGGACATGACATGACTTGGCAATGGGCTTCGGTATATTTCTGGCCTCGCACCAGAACCTCCATTCCTGTGACATTAATCATTGCTGTCTAGCAGGCAATTCGCTGCTTCTCCGCCGTCAATGACAGTAACAGTTTCAGAGAGGCATTAATAAGCCGGTGTCCAGGAATATCAGACAAAACACAGCGCGAACCGCACACGGCAGTTTGCCTACAAAACACACAGTCACTACACTTTACAGTCAAATCCAGTGAGGCGCTTTGGGACATCCCCTTGACATGAGAGACGGTATATCAAATGCAAGGATTATTACAATTATTAATATGTACAACAGTTTCCTCGCTTATCTGTAAATCCCCCAAAAATTCCAATCATGAATTGCAGAACTATACTAATAGTCTAAAAACCATTCTGAATCTAAGAAACGTTAGGTCTCTGTTGCTAGAGGCATCTGTAACCCGACTGGGAAACAGGGAGGGAGAATCGAGAGCTCTCATGATATTTGAGAACTAAATAGTACAATGATCCTCGTGTTTGATTTTGCCGTTGATCACGTTGAAACATCTCAAAATGCTTCACAACAATTACCGTGACGCGCTGTGACTGTGCGTTCGCAGGCGAAAGCGGCAGCCAATTCGCACCCGACAACGAGCCGCAAACACACCATCCTCGGCGAGGGGACGAAAAGCTCCAGCAAGGGTTCAGATTCCATCCGTGTCATTTATGTCACGTTTCTGAGCAGCCAAGGTTTTGGCAAACTGTTAAATCCGGCCAGAACCTTGAAGCGGGTTTTGCACAGTTCGTGAAAAGAATCTTACGAGAAAAGCAACACGGAAACGAAGGCTGTGTTCAGGAACTGGCCAATATATCTGGTCCTTCTGAAATACTAATAAATAGCGTTAGGGATAGAGCCATCTGGCATTTATTCCACCCAGATTAGGACTGATGGACACGAGGTGTATCCAGTTCACGGGAATGGCTGGTAGGGGGAACACCTGAACCGGCTGTCGTTAGAAAACTGTGAAATGTAGTTACTGTTATAATAATAACCCTCGCATTTGATATTGCGCCTTATCACGTCTTCAAGACGTCTCAAAGCCCTTCACAGGATATACCGTAAAGGGAATTGACTGTATATTTTATTCTCACAGCATTGCTGAAAGCGTTCAGTAAATCACACCAACGGTGTGGTGAGGAGTTTCCATTTGTCCACCTTTATTGTGAAGTACAGTAAAAAAAAAACTCTGGATCTGGAAACGGATCTGAATAAAATGATACGATTATGGATTGTCTCGGAGATGGGAATTGACCCCAAATGGTCCGGCAGGAGGCTGAGGGCAGGTGCCGTATTGTGCACCTGTTTGATGGCTTGGGAAATGTTCTGCAAATTAAGTGAACGAGTGACTTCTCACATTTCAGAGATAATAATAATAATAATCATAATAATAATCCTTGCACTTGATACAGTGCTTTATCACATCGTTGAGACCTCAAAGAATCTACTGTTGAGTGAATCGACTGTGCAATTTGTGGGCGAAACGCGGAGGCCCGGAATCGAACCCAGGTCCTCTCGATCGCTCGCGAGCTGAGGGCTCTAACCAACCGTGCTTACCGGACTCCACAACCCGGCCGGTGATACAGACTGGAGGGCAAAGCCTATCTCCAAAGCTTAAAACTTCACCTAGAATCTGTTTAGATTGCTCGGTGACTCACCTCCCACTGCCTGCAGTGATTGAAAGCCTCTCCGATTGCAGGCTGGTGGCCAGTCGTATCTCACTTACGCCCTGAGCTATAATCAGGTCCTGGGTTTCAGGTCCACAATTGGGTCTGCCGGCCTTAAGTGTGGGTTGCTCTCTTGTACTTGTACAAAGGGAATCAAGCGGGGCAGGAGAAATGGAGGTGGACAAGGGAGAAGCAGCCTCGTCCCCAGGCTAAATCAGAACGGGATTTAGTCTCTGTTCACCATATGTTGTTTTTTTTTTTAGAAAAGAGCTTTGTAGTAAGGGAAAATAATGCTCGTAATTATCAAAGAAGTGGGTGCTTGACAGCATCACGGAGATGGCAGGGGGAGAAGTTTGTAAACTATTCTCTCGAGCACAGATCAGAACCAGAAACAACGGGTTGCTTTCGTCAGGACAATCCTTGTGTTATTTGGGACAGCCAAGGAAGCTCTCATACATTTTGTAAAATATTATTCATAACAAGAATTAATAACGAGGTTATTAACGGCCTACCTCTAATTTTAAGATGATGCCCCCCCCCCCCACCCCTTATTCTGGATTCCCCACCCACAAGAGGAAGTATTTTCTCTGTATCTACCCTATCGACTCCCCTTATCATTTTAAACACCTCAATTAAATCCGCCCACCTCAACCTTCTCAACTCAAGGGAGTACAAGCCAAGTTCATACGTTTATTAAATAATAATAATTTAGTCGCTCAACCCACGGCTGTTTGCGGGGACGCTGCTGTGCGCAAATGGCTGCCGCGTTTCGCCCACGAAATATATCCAGTCAATTCACTTTACGGTGCATCCTGTGAAGCGTTTTGAGACGTCTCGAAGACGTGATAAGGTGAGGATTATTATTATATTATTATTATGCAACCTGTCTTCAATTTAACCCTTTGAAAGCCCTGGTATCAGTTGGGTGGTTGTGACGAGAGGGAGGTTTTTCTTTAGGTGCAGATGTAGCCTTGCGATGGCTGGCGTCCAGGTTTGTAGCAGTGAGTGATTGGAAATGAACACAAGGTTTCTGTTATGGATTCAGGCTGCTGTGAGTTACAGATGCTGCTTCCTATGACTATGCTGTATGCTTTTTTTTCTCTGCCCGGCGGTAGCATTTGTTGATGAAAGCGGGTAGGGAACCTACAGCGGGAAATGACAAATGCCACTGCAAGTACGAACATCGAAGCATTCTGTGTCTCTCTGGATGAGCGCTGTTGCGGTTTAAAGGAACAGGCCCTCAGGAAGCCGGGTTGAATTCGTCAAAACGTTCCTCATTCATTGAATTGCCCCGATTTACCCGCGAGTCGACTTTTCGCTTTAACCCTTAGACGGCTGGTTCGTTCATCTGCCACGTGGCTGCCACGTTTCGCCCACAAAATATACAGTCACTCCACTTTACAGGGCACCCTGTGAAGCGCTTTGAGACGTCTCGTGATAAGGCGCTGTGTCAAATGCAAGGGTAATTATTATTACTGACGTTAAGCCCAATGCACCAACACTGCCCTCACTTGACGCGCTCTCTCTCTATCAGTCTACTCTACGGCCACTTCCCTCACTTGACTGTACGTATTGCTTCACGCGATATGGGATAATTACATGGTTTATTTTAACACTTTATTTTAAGTATGAAAGGTACATGCGTACATGAATGAATGTGATCTTTGGGAAGTTAATTAGAAAGTCAACGTAATGATAATAATACATTTTATACGGCCCCCTGTCATGTCGGGAAGATGACTCAAAGCGCTTCATGGGATATTACGGTAAAGTAAATATATTTGCATATTTTTGCCCACTTTGTGACCTGTGGGTGAAATATGGCATTCCAAAATCTGAAACACATTGTGAGCAGCGCTGGGACGCATGTTATTGTGAATCAGAGCTCGGATTCATTATTGGGAGTCGAGTTGAGCAGAATCAATGTTCCGTTGTGGCTGGAGCAGAGCCAAAGCCGTCAAGAAGCAGCTGATCCGTTTTTTAAGATATTATGACAAGGCGAGATTAGCATAAAGCTTAATTTCGACCAAACCGACCCACTGAGAGTTTAAACCGCACTGGAAAACTTCCAATCGTCTACGATAGTGGAGTCAGGACAGTGGAGACCTGCAGCTCAGCGGTTAGAGCGCTCGCCTCGCAAGTGAGAGGACCTGGGCTCGATTCCTGTCCACGACTGTTTGTAGGGACGTCTCTGTGCGCAATTGGCTGCGGGTTTTGCCCACAAAATACACCGTCATTTCACTTTACGGCTTATCCTGTGAAGCGCATTGAGACGTCTCGACGACTGATGCTGTATCAAAAAGAAGGATTATTATTAATATTACTAACAGAGCTCCTGCAATGTTGAGATCTTCCTATTCGTATTGATTCCCGGTGTCACTCCACTACACGCAAATCTAGATTTATCAAGGATAACTTCTCAGGAAGGATGGATCAAGCCTATAGACAGGAAAACAGCAGCTGCCATCTACAGTAGCTGAAGTCGAACCATTTAAATGTGCTGTCCTGGACGTGAGCTTAAAATATATATATAATTATTTTTAGCAGGATATCCTCCCAACAATCCCAAAAGCAATGTAAAGGAAGTGTGTAGGTTCGGAATGTGTGTCAAATAACATCAAATCAAACCGGCCTCCTTTTTTGGAATGGTCATTTGTTAGTTTAGATAAAACAAAAGTGCAACGGTTGTCTCGGGGCGATCTGCTTTTAAAATAAAAATGATTTGATGGCTCAATCCATGACTGTTTGTGGGGACGCCGCTGGGCGCAATTGGCTGCCTTGTTTCGCCCACAAGATATACAGTCGATTGACTTTACAGTATATTCTGTGAAGCGCTTTGAGACGTCTCGAAGGACGTGATAAGGTGCTGCATCAAATGCAAGGATGATTATTAATATTAACACGTCGTTGAGACGCATGACAGAATATACTGTAAAGTGGATTGACTGTGTATTTTGTTGGTGAAACGCGACAACCTGATATTCTGTCCCCCCCACCAAAGGTTTGATATTTTTAGCTGTAAACTCTGTAGGGCTTGTGTGAGATGTTGCCCTCAAGTAATAAAGCTGCTTAAGATGCGAATAGTTCTGAGATAACACGAGAGGTACAGTCCCTCCAGCCCGGAAGGCAAGATTTTCAGCAAATGAGGGGTTTGTTTTGATACTACAAATTGGGAATAATAATTTAGGAACCACAGAGTCAGTCGGGGAAAAGCCTGGGAGGATTTTAACCTGTTTTCGTTGACGATGCCGCTTTACACCGTTAATATTTAATAACTTGACATTCATTGAGACAACGAGAGTTTGCGATCGGTACATATCTGCGGGTAAAGCCGCAGGCCAAGGTTTCACGCAGGAAACGTTAAGAGTTTTAATGGCGTCTTTACTTCTCACCCAGTCTGAAGAGCAGGCAGTACTTGACCTGCTGATACAGGAGAGGTGGGAAGGAGACGGCACAGCTGATGTTCATTGACGGGGTAAGACAGGAGTCGCTGGGAACACTCAGCAGCATCCATTGGAGAGAGGAAAGTGAGTTAACGTTTCAGGTCGATGACTTTTCGTCGGAAATAACCTTTCATTGGGCTCCGCCACTGTTAAGCGCTCCGAGATGCTGCTCCTGCTTGAAGAGCGCGCTATACAAACACAACTTCTTGCTGTTGGGTGATGGGATCCAAACAGAGGCGATTTCCAACAGGATTCCATATACAGTTTAAAAGAAAAACCTTTTAAAAAAACTGTCTTGCCCTACAGAATACACAGTCACTACACTTCACGGTAAACCCTGTGAGGCCTACCTCCCCGACGTGAAAGGCGCTGTTTACTGAACGATCCGGAGATTACTGTGATCATTTCCCACCTCGTTGGTCAAGGTCGCAAGTGCCTGTTGGTGTGTACGGTGCCCGGCTCTTGATAAGAAAGACCTTCCACTTCGACTGTGTCTAAGGTCGCCCCCCCCCCCCCCCATCCCCCCACACACATCCAACCCACTTCCCCCCCTCCTCGGCTTTGTGCTCCGCCAGTGTCAAGTGCCCTGGGACGCCAGCCCGCGTGAGGAGGGCGCTATATAAGCGCAAGCTGTTGTTGTTGTAGTAAGGTCCTCCCCCCCCCCCCCTCATGTATCAGCGACACCTAAACGCTCCTCGGGAACACCGTCGGTGTTGGGGAAGATCCGAGTGAACTCAAACCGCAACAGATTCTGTCGAAGTGCTCGGAACCCGAGGGTTTTGGGAGCTGGGGACAAACGGTCATTATAGGAGGGACAGACCAACCGGCCGGCCGGCCGGCCTGGCTCGTCAGTGACCCGGGGGCTGATCGCTCCTGCCAGGCAATTGACAGAATCAGTGATCTTTAAACCCGTTCCCCGGCGAAGAACTTAATCAAGTAACTGCAGTGCCAGCCTGACGGTGATCCGAGCTGACTGCTTGACGTCGCTGTAGGCTACGAGTGGCTCTGCTGTCGAGAGCCGAGGAACTCTGTGAGCTGACCGTTCAGGCGAGCGAGTTCAACTTCCTTATCTGGGCGACGGTGAGATGTCCTCTGGGCTGGTGGTAAGTGGGTGACGTGAACCTTGACACCCACGGAGCACAGTTTAACTTCTGTCATACGAATCAAAATTGCAACTCACTTTTTTTCTCTGGAATGCAACTGACAGCAGGTCTGAGCTGGAGATGTGTGTGTGTGTGTATGTGGGGGGGTGGGTGGGAGGGGGAATATATATCTATTTTGGAGTTTATTATAATAATATTAATGATTCTTGCATTTGCTGTAGTGCCTGATCGTGTCGCCGAGACGTTTAAAGCGCTTCACGGAATATACGATGAATAATAATAATCCTGACATTTGACACAGCGCCTTATCGGGCTTCGAGACGTCTCAAAGCGCTTCACAGGCTACGACACGGCACAGTGAATTGACTGCGTGTATTTTGTGGGAGAACGTTTCAGTGGAAAACAATTTAAGGACCGTTAATTTCAGGTGCCGTTAACACTTGTTAGTAGTTTGGGGTTTAGAAACTATAACCGGTTCGGTAGTTAGTTAGAATCGGGTTGGATCACTTTGCCTTTGCTGCACTCGCTGTCTCGAGAGCAGAGGCTGGAGATTGGATTTGGGAGTAATCACATCAAACGGTCAATTTCAAAAATCGGGGGCTTTATTTGATGTTCCAGGTTTCTCAAACTATAGATATATTTTTTTATATGTATTATATATAGATGTGAACAGCAGCATCTACTACAGCTGTAGTGCTATCAGACCTCATCAAATCAAACTATTATGGTGCTTCAGGCACCTCAAAGAACAAGAAGGATTGAATGCATCTGTTTTCTCCCCCCAATTCTCCTCCCTTCTCCCCTTTCTCTCTCTCTCTCTCTCTCTCTCTCTCTCTCTCTCTCCGCGCCCCCCCCCGCCCCCCAGTCCACGCCTGCCCTCTCCTACTTCGTTGTTTAGTTGAATATTGCACGAAAAGTTTTGGTTTGTAACTTTGTAAAGAATACACATTTTGACAAACGGAGGTCTGCACTCACTCGGTGTCAGGAGAGAGAGTGCGGGGAGGAGGAGGGGTGTCTGTGGACGGGGAGAGAAGAAACAGGCTACTTCTCATGATAAGTGCACGCTTATCATGATAGGTCCCAGGATTCACTCTGAGCGTCCACACACAAACACACTACACGCGCACACACACACAAACACAACACACACAAACACACACACAAACCAAACACACACACAAACCAAACACAACACACACCAAACACAACACACACAAACACACACACAAACCAAACACAACACACACACCAAACACAACACACACAAACACACACGCACCAAACACAACACACACCAAACACAACACACACAAACACACACACACACATCAACACCACATAAACACACACACACCCACACACACCAAACACAACACACACAAACAACACACACAAACACACGCACAAACAACACACCCACACAAACAATACACACACACACATACACACGCATACACACCACGTAAACACACACACACAGTTATAAGTGCCCCCGTCCCACCAGTGCTGAGTCGCGCACAATGACACGTAAAGCACAGATGCACGAAACAAAATCTTCCCGCGAAGCTGCACTTCAAAGAGGAGAGACGTGATGGTGGTGTGTGTGTGTGTAGTGTGTGTGTGTGTGGTGTGTGTGTGTGTGTGTGGAGGGAGGAAGGGGGAGAAAAATAACATTGTTTTTTGCTCTAAAAATAAAAAGTTTCTCAGGTGCCGGAGGAGCCAGGAACAGGAACGCAGCTTAAAACTGACAGCAACGCCAGCTATCCTGGGATTCCATCTCACACGCCAGGATACATGAAACAAACCGCTCTTAGCCTCTGTGGAACCCAGCAGATTGCTTGGCTGCCTTTGCTTCTAGTTTCCGTGGTCTTTGACCATGGGCTGGAAGCGAGAGCAGTGAGATTATCTATCTACTGGATGCACCTTTTTTTCCTTTGAAGTTTCGCTTTCATAAATAATTGAACCTATTTTTCCTACGGTTTTGCGCAGCGCAGTCTGCGGCTTCGTGCATTTTTTATAACGGGACCAGTCTTTGTTGGGCTTTTTTTTTGGGGGGGGGGGGCGCTTTTCAAAAGAAATATACATTTCCCTGACCTCCCGCTTCCCCCGCCCTCTTTATACGAACACACACACACACACACCAACAAACACCAGCACATTCCCACATCACCCGACAGACAAATTAATTATGTGGGGGGGGGGGGGGGCGGCGAGGAGATGGTGGGGGAGATGGCACTCATGGTTATCAATGAATAGATCGAATTGCTTCTTAAATAGCAAAGAATCCTCTGGACAGCATGGGATTGGAGATAACCCTGTGGGATACGGGCACCAGGAGAAACTCACTTCGCTTTCCAAATAGCGCCAAGGGGTCTGTAAATGTCCTCCGCCCACCCCCCAACCCAACCCCCACCCCGATCAGACAGCGTCTCCGACCATGCAGTTCCACCCGCCCCCCCCACCCCCCAGCACTGTAGTGGGGCGTCAGCCTGGACTGTGCTATCACACTGATAGCAGCTCAGTGTTCGTAGAGATGGATTAGAAACCCAAACAAGACGAGACATAAAGAACAGGAGGGAGTTGCACACACACACAACTACACACACTCGTACACACACACACATACATACATACACACACATACATACACACACACATACACACACATACACACACATACATACACACACATACATACATACACACACACACATACACACACATACATATATACACACACATATACACACACACACATACACACACACACATACACACACATACATATATACACACACGACCACAAAGATCCACACACAGACATACACACACCCTGCACTGAGACCAGTTATTTCTTAAATCGGCTGCTGCTGTGATGTGACTGGTCCGGCATTGACTTTTGACTTCCCTCAGTGAGGTCCCGCAGTCTTTTACAACCATCTATTCAGTGCTCTGCGAGTTACAGAAAAAGCTCCTTAACGTTAGTTTTCTGCGACAGTTTGCGAAACGCCAGCTCGCCTCCAACAAGGTGACTTTTACGGCTTAGAGAGAGCGGCAATAACCGAGGAATTGAGGTTTTATTTTCCTCGTGTAGCTTACACGCCTAATTTACGGTATGCTCTGTGAAGCGCTTTGAGACGTCTCGAAGACGTGATAAGGAGCTGCGTCAAACGCAAGGATTATTATTATTTTATTATTATTATTATTGTTGATATTAGATTGGACTCATCTCGCCGCGGAGGGCCGATTGAGAGCTCGAGCTGCTAATGTGTGCAATGTTGGTGACCGAGGCTGATGCAGTCTTCCTGTCCTGGAGAGATATAGAGCGGGGATGGAGTTAGTGACCCCACTATACGCCTGTCAGGAGATTTGTTACTGTGCCAAAACATCCTTGTCAAATTAGTGAGTCAGAAATGTAAGGGAGATCACGGCAGCTAATTTGTACATTGACCGGTTCTGACAGAAGTACTTCACAAATGGGAAAACTGCATGAAGCAGGCGCTTGGGGAGAATTAACCCTTCATGAGCCGCGCCAGCCCTGGCTCCTCAAATTTCCGCGCACTTGCTCTGTCTCCGGTCTTTGCTTCGGATCATTCCAAAGTCACTTTGCTGTTTCCTTCGCACTATCTTCCCTTCGCGACGCTCTACTGCATTTCCCAACAGCCGTGGGTTGAACCGAGCAAATTATTATTTCTTAAAATTTTAATTGAGACCTTTTTTTCTCTTGTCTTGGCAGTCGCCGCAGCGTAGAAGCTGTTCAGCGACTTCCCCGCTTGAGGAGAAAAAAAAAACCTCGGCCCACGTTTTGTTTGGCTCCACTCCACTGATAGATCTCGCGAACCGGCAGCCGTGAAGAAAGGAGCTCCGTTTTCTCAAACGTTATTGACAGACTGATTATACCGTAACATTAACAGCCCCATTTCACTTACATTTATTGACAATTCCTACAAGCGGAGGGGATCGATATGTCAGCCGAGCCGTGGCCGCAGGCGTGCGAGGAGGAGAGAAAGGATTTTATATGTTGTGTCAGTTCCCAACCGAGCCTTAAACCTGCCTCCAGCGAGCTTGGCTGATGGGTTTAATTGCTTTCAATTTCATCAGCTAGCCTTTGCCAGCAGGACGGACACAACATCAATGTCCATTCAACTGTTTTAAGTGACACAGAGCACACCCTCTCAGTGAACTGAACCGCGCACGAAGCAGCACAGCGCAAAGGTTCACCCTCGCCACCTAAATGTCGTACAATAATAATAATAATAATGACTATAATAATAATCCTCGCATTTGACACAGCGCCTTATCACATCTTCGAGACGTCTCAAAGCGCTTCACAGAATATACGGTAAAGTGAATTGACTGTGTATTTTGTGTGCAAAGCCCGGCAGCCAATTGCGCACAGCAGCGTCCCCACAAACAGCCGTGGATTGAGTGACCAAATTTTTTATTTTTTTTAAGGGCTTATTACCCCCGGAACAGCAATCTGCCAACCGACTAACAACCGAGTTCCTACTTATTGCTCGGTAAACAGAGGTGTGTGTGTGTGTGGAGTGAGGAAACTTGTCCAACGTACAATCAAGTCAGTTTGTTTTTGGCCAATAACTCATTATAATAATAATAATAATAATAACTCATCGTTCAGGATTACTCTGGATGCTGGGAGAAGGGCTTGTTTCTGTTGCTAGACTGTGAATTGAGTCCCTGGCTTTTCGTAAACCACTTTTGCTGAGGAAATGTAATTCTCACTTAAGGCAACTGCCATCATTTCACAAGTTATTGTACGTGTTGAGAAGACAAGGACGGCTGCCTCATGGCAGAGAGTGATGGCAGAGACTGAATGACACATGGTCATTCAGAGTAGAGGTGACACTCACTCGGTTCGTCTTCAGACCTCTGCCAGGACTATCATTGTTATTCTCACACCCTGCAGTAAATCCTGTGAAGCACTTTGAAACGTTGCAATGTGGTGATAGCGATAAGGCTCTGTGTATAAAATGCAATGACATCTCTGTCAAGCGTGTGAAACGTCCTGCTGTTTATTATTGCTTAGAAACAAGCAGGGGATACAATACAACCCCAAGTTACGTTTGTAAAGCGCCTTTCACGTCGGGACGACGTCCCAAAGTCTTAGGACCCAAGCGGGGGTGTGGTGGGGGGGGGGGGGGTTGGGATCTTGGAGCGGGGAGGGCGGGGAGGGTGGCCGAAGGCACAGTCAAAGAGGAGGGTTGTTTCTGGCCCCTGCCCAGCCCAGCCCAGGTCACCGAAGCCAATTGCAGTGCCTTAATCCCTTCTCAGCTTCAATCGGCTGACAGAGCTACGGCTGACCAGAGATTGAACCTATTGACTTTCTGGATCTGTACGGCTGGATTTCATTCTAGGCGGATGCCTGTACTCTTCACAGTGCCGGATCTCTGTTGCAGCCTGGAAAGAATTACTGCAGGTTAAATGGCACGGTGAAAATCGTAGAGAAATAAATTCACCTATTTATTATCTTCTTCCCCCAGCAGGTTTAATTTATTGGGCCCCGTCTAACTCCAGCCTGATGTGAAGTTCTATTTGAAGTTCACTTCTATTTATTATTTGGCAGATTATTTTCAAATGCTTCTGTTAAAATATTCATGATCTATTTGGGTTCTCATATATATATATATACAGATAGATAGATATATCTTTATGCCCTTCCTCCATCGACTCCCATTTTGCAGTGAGATGAAATTGACACTTGGCTGTCAGATAAAGAAGTTAGTTCCCTCCTGGAGACAATCTTGAATCCTCTACATCTCCGTTTATGTCAGCGGGAAGTTATTTTTTAAAAAAAACCTTCTAAATAACATGGTAAATGATTTATGGGATGTATAAGTCTGATTTCATAATGGAGCAGTTCTCAGACAGACAGACATACAGACAGTCAGACAGTCAGACGAGAGTAAGAAACAAGCTGACCTGAAGCTTTAACAATTTCCTCACATAAAGTGCATCAAATTTAAACCCCAGATTCCTTCCCGAAGCTTGCTTTCAAGGGTTGACAAGTTATATATTCACAAGAGAGCGACACAGGTAAAGGCATTTTGGCCCATTTCGTCTGATATTACATCGGAATCAAAAAGCAAATTGGTAATTACAATCCTTGCATTCGATATAGCACCTTTCAAGTCAGGAGAACGTTTTAAAACGCCTCACAGGATATACTGCAAAGTGTTGTGACTGTAACTTGCGCACAGTAACACAGTCAACTGCCTACAAATTGCACAGCCACTACACTTCACAGGAGTACTTTGTGAAGCATTCTGAGATGCCCTCTTGATGAGAAGGCTCTGTATCAAACGCAAAGAATTAATATCATTAATCCCGAGACTGTTTGATAAAATTAACACAGTACAGGGCCGGCTCTGATTCAGAGCAAAGATAGCAGGTGGCATTAGTTCCAGCTCATTTTGTCTGTTAAAGCTCGCTCCAGGTTTGCCTGAGATAAAACATTCTGAAGGTATTTGGAATAATTGTGTAACTCTGAAAAATGCCTCTAGCTCTCAGAAACTGAGTTCTAATGTATGCAGTCTCGCAAGTTTACCGAGAAGTTTTACATCAAAGTCTGCATGCAGTGCTTTTGGCTGGCTGATTAATTTATTTCCCACTTTGCATGCTTACAGTAGTGCTCAGATAATTTATGTAAATGTATATACCCAAAGGGATATTTCTATAATTTATCTTCACACACACACACATGCTAACACTAGTATATGTTCAATCTGTACGAAAGTACAGGTCATTTCTATTCATCTGCCGTGTAAGTAAAGTCACACTCATTGGATTGGAAACATTGCTAAAAATGATCAAAGTATATCACTTTGACGCTAAGGTCTAATTTGTTCGTCTAATCTGGGAAAGGTTAGGCATAGGTTGGCAAGAGCCAAGGTTTGGGGATTGTGCATTGGGTGCGGGGGTAACTGCTAGAGATTAACCTCCTAACACCAGTGTCTGTACAGCTGGGATCACCCGAGCTGGTTTTGGGGAGTGGGGGGGGGGGGGTGTTGGCAGTGGTTAAGAATATATCCAGAGACAATAAAAGTGGGTAATAAGAAAAGGATTGAGATAGCGTGGCACAGCTACCGTGGGGAATCATTGAGCCCAGAGTGCCTCAAACCTTCTGTGTGGCAACAGGAGACAGGGACGCAGGGAGGGGAATAAGAAAAACAAGGGAGCAATCAATAAAAAAATAAACCTACAAATCGCAGGGGCAGGGGAGCCTAACGTGCAACAGATGGGCACCGAACACTGTGCGTAAACATTCAAAGGGTAGAAAGGACCGTCAATGGGAAAGAACAATCTGGTTTCGGTGGCTGAATGATTGATCTGCTGCCTTTGCCGTAATGACAAAATTGATTACAATAAAAAAGGATTTGACAAGGTTTCACGGTCCATGTTCGAGACCGAAGCCAAGATCTCGCCGGACGGTAATGGCCATTGTTATGTCTCTGTCAGATGGCTCTTGTCACCCTTTTATCCCTTGTTATGTCTTTGTCAGAAGAGCCTAAACCATTACCTTAATGGAAAACATTAGGAGTCCCTATTGGTAACACATGTTAGCCCAATTATCGAAATGCTGGACTTCTCGAATTGGGCAGAGGACAATGCCCTTCATAGCCACACACAGTATGTTCCTGGTTAGTCGGGAAGGATATTGCTGCCTCTTAACCCAACAAGACATTTGGTATGTTTTCAGCATCTCACTGTTTCGAGGCTATTCACGCGAATAGAATTCCCAAACCTTTCCCAATTCCCATATCTCACCCAGATTTCTGCGAGCTTTAGAAAACAGTGAGGAGGTTTTTTTTTTGTTGAGTCTGGTCTGAGATGCGATTTCTACGTTCGATTTCACGCAACAGAAAGGGCCCGTCATTGGGAAGAACGGATTCCGAAAACAAGTGTGACTCAGATTTTTTCCCGGTGGGATGAGAGTGACACCAGAGTTTCGTCCTTCACCTCTTCAAACACCTCCCAAAGATGAACCCGGTGTCACCTGGCAACAACAACAACAACAACAACTTGCTTCACACGGGCTAGCATCCCGGTGCACTTGAGTGACAGGACCCATTTTATACAGTCACTATGATTGACGTGAGTTAGCGATGATAGGGATTTTCTGTCAGAAAACATGTCCAATTAAAGGCTGGCGTTCTTTCAAAAGATCACAAGATCAGTTCGCACGAAGAAGGCCCTTCAGCCCATTTGATCTCATCCTCTCAGAACGTCTCCACACACAACTAAGAATACAAGGACGGCATTAGCTTGATCGGGATATATTTTGTGTATTAGCGTTCTGTCTTATTCAGTGGGTCAGAAGCACGATCAAGAGCGTTATCCAAAAGCTTTGAATATAACCTTAAATACTGAATATGTCAGCAGCAAATTAGGGATCGGTAATGATTTATCTATATCAAATTTATATGTATGGTTTGATTCTAGTTTATTTTTCCTACATCTGTTTCGTACTCAATAAAATATGCAAAATGCATATTTATTCTAGCAAAGGAAACAGTTTTATTGTTTGTCACAGACTAGAGACCTGGGGCTAAGTCAGATGTCACTAAAGAGTCAATGCTGTTTATCCCGTCTGAAGTCTGTTCATTACTCTGCGGAGAATCTTAGGGGTGTCCACGGCCTTAAAGGGCCAGAGCCATTTGTGAGTGTGAAGAGGAGATGAGTTACAGAAAGGGCTGGGAACGACTTAAGCCACTACCGGCAGGAATGTCGCTCTCCAACACGAGTCCTGTAGTTCAGTGGTCAGAGCACCCGCCCCACAAGTGAGAGGACCCGGGTTCGATTCCCGGACAGGGCGAAACCTTAGGCAAGTTTCCTTACTCCACGCACACGCACACACACACACACGCGCGCGCCTCTGTTTACTTACCAGTAAGTAGCAATCCGGTTGTTAGTCGATTGGCGAATCCCTTTTCCTGGGATAACAATCCCTTTCAAAAAAAAAAAAATAATAATTTGGTCACTGAATCCACGACTGTTTGTGGGGGACACTGCTGTGCGCAATTGGCTTTGAGACGTCTCGAAGGCATGATAAGAAGGCGCCATATCAAATGCAAGGATTATATGAATAGGATTATAACTCAACTGGATGATTTAATATAAAATAAGCCCCAAGTCTGTCAGGCAGCAAACCTTGCCTAGTACGTTCCCTGGGAGAAGGAGAAGTGTTAACTGTGGGACCAGAACCAAAGGGAATCATGTACGTTAATATCATTTTATTCCTCAAAAGACAGGAGGTTATAAGGAAGTTATCTTACACATCGTGCAACTTTACTGACACAAATGTGGTTTGACATTCGTTGACTGTGCCAAACTAGTGGGAGGGAGGCAAACAACATGTTCTTTGTTCTCAGGCTTTATGACTTCATCAGAGTCTCTTAACTTTATTACAATCTCGCAACGCATTCCCGTCTTCAAGATTTATTCTGTTGCCTAATCTTCCAGGGGGGGGGGGGGGCGGGGGCAGGTTTGTGGGATGTCATCGGTTATTCTGACTGAAGCATCTGGCCGAACTGGGCATTCACTTCAGGGCTGTTGCTGGGTGGTTGGTTTGTTGGTGTGGGGGTAAATTGGGGCCCTGCGCTTTGAATCTCGTGAAGCGCTTTGAGACGTCTTTCAGACGTGAAAGGCTGGCAATTCAAATGCGACGATTCTAATTATTAATTATTAATGTTTCCACACTCTGCAGGAGGTGTGAGCGAATCTCAAGCGTGTGGTCTCACCTTGTGTGAACTATGAGGTGTGTATTCATTGAAAACAGCATAATATTCCCCCGGGATTTGATTTAATCCTTGCATATAATCTTGCAACGAAGTCACAATGTGCCGCCCATGGCTCTCCTCCTACTTTACTGGATGCCTGTCTTTCCAAGAAGAAAGTACGTTGGATCAAATTAATATTCCGGAGAAATGTTGCCCCTAGTTTCTGCTTTAGTTTTAATAACAATAATAAGCCTTGCATTTGACGCAGCACCTTACCACATTGTCGAGACGGCTCGAAAGCGCTTGACTGAACGTACGGTGAAGTGAATTGACTGTACATTTTGTGGGCGAAATACAGACCCAGCGTTTACTCTGGAAAGCGCTTCAAACAAATGAAATTGACTCTTAACATGGCTCGCTGTCCTCCCATCGGATTGAGTTAAGCGCTCTGGGATGCTACAGCGTGAAGGGCGCTATGCAAATGCAAAAGGCAAGAGTTGTTGATTTTAAAATGTGTTTTTTTTTCAGCCGCGCGGATGGAACCGCTGTTTCCTCGTCAGTAACAGCTCAAGTGATCTTTTCCGCTCCCATTTTTTATAATGTAAAGTCAGCCTCAAACTCTCACCCATTATTACACATTCTTACATTCATGTTTCTCAAGGCGAAGTGTCCTGGCGTAAAATTTACAATATGCTCCATTTACCCTGCGGGGGCCATAAAATATTCACAACAAGTAACCATTAGAGTCAAACTAAATCAAGAGTCACAAAGGCAACGTTGGCTAGCTCCTTTCACATCTTAGCTCCTTTCTGTTTTAACAGAGTAAACAAGACATTAGATATATATAAAAATATTATACGTGCACATATAATAAATATATATATATATATGTCAATGCCAATATCAAAAGCCATGGTTTAAAAAGGCGGCATTAAAATTCCTAGCAGGCAAATGACTTTGGTTCCAGTTGAATATTTGCCGCGGAATTCTTTCTGCTTACAGTAAGAGGGCACATCAGAGAACAGACTATCTCTTTACGACATCAGCTAAATAATAATAATAATAATAATAATTATAATCCTTGGTTTGATACAGCGCCTCATCACATCTTCAAGACGTCTCAAAGCGCTTCACAGGATATACTGTCAAGTGAACTGACTGTATATTTTGTGGGTGAAACGCAGCCAATTGTGCACAGCAGCGTCCCCACAAACAGCCGTGGATTGAGCGACCACATTATTATTATTATTTTATTCAAATTTATTTTTAAGAGGATCAGCACCCCCGGAAAAGCGATCCGCCGATCGACTAACACCCAGGTTCCGACATACCGCTAGGTAAACAGAGGCGTGTGTGTGGAGTGAGGAAACTTGCCCAATGTTTCGCCCTGCCCGGGAATCGAACCCAATTCCTCTTGCGCGCGAGACGAATGCTCTAACCACTGAGCCACAGGACTCTGAACATGAGCTGCAGCAGCAAAATTAACTGTGCACTCTCATTTACATAGCGTGCCAAGGAGCGAAGTAAATTTTGAAATCATATTTTTTGGAAAGAAAACACACGCACAAAACGATTGAACGATGTTTTAAGAAGCTACTCACTCGCAAACGTATTCAACTCAATTCAATTCAAATGAATCAAACAAGGGCGCAAATCTTGGTAAGCAGCTTCCATTTGCATCGATCATAACTGACCTCTTCTCATTCTGCCAAAAAATAGCTGCAATAAGACAGCTGTTAGGCTGTCAATGCCGCCTTGACTTTCATTACTTTGCCTCTGTATATTTTCCATCATTTTGGACACTGTAAGTGATATTTTCTCCGGGGATCCAGCAAATTTTGTCAGACGCTGTCTCGGCCCTGCATGCCACCAGAATTTGGAGAGATTTTACTCAATTTGCAGCCCCATAAGAAATTACTCGAGATGCTCGAAATTGCAAAGCCCTTATGTCCCCAAGTTTGGTGATTTATCTTTGCGTGTGCTTTATACCAGGCTGAAGAGGCATTTAAGTGTTTGGGAACATTACTTCCCCCCCACCACCACCCCCCTGCATTTTATACCCAGTATATATGCCAAGCAACAACAATAATAACAACTTGCATTTATATAGCGACCTTCGCGCAGGGAGTCTCGGAGCGCTAAACAGTGACGGAGCCGACGCCGAGCCTGGGGGGAGAGAGGAGGTGACCGCAAGCACGGTTAAGGAGGAAGATCATGATGTAAAAGAGGGGACGGAGGCGGGGGGGTGGGGGGGCAAGGCGTAGGGATTGGGGAAGAGAGAGCTTCAAAGCTTCGGGGCATTAGTGGCTGAGAGCATTGGCCGGGCCAAGTGTAGTCCGGGTTACTGCAGGATAAAGCTTCTCCAGCCTTGGTTTGAGTTCAAATGTCAGAGCGCCCCTAACCTCACTGGTGGATTGATTCCACTATATTTCCAACGTGAATCACCCTAATAGCTCTCCTGTTTGACTCTCGTGCCCAAATCAAGGCCGATTTGCCTTAGGCATCGCCTCCCAAATATACAGTCACTACACTTCATCGTACGTTCGACAATGCCCGTGAGAGGCGCCATACCGAAGGCGAAGATTATTGTCGGGGTTCCAGACACAGTGCGTATTGCGATGTTTTTCACAGCCCAAATATGTGAAACATTTGAAACACCGAGGTCTTGAGGACGCGATAAGGCCTGCGTCAAACACAAGGATTATTATAAAGTTTCTTCCATCAAATAAATAGGTAAATGGTTGAGATGGTTTGCTGCATTTCACAGCGAGCCGCAGACAGAGAGCGAGAGCGGGGAGGGGAGAAGGGGGTGGGTGGGGGGTTTGGGGGTAGCAGTCTTGTACATCAATTTTCCAAGACATCTTGGAGAAATCCATCTGTTTCAGTGGGTACTGAGGATGATCTTAATGTTTTGTGACAGTGTCTTTGTAATGCAAATATGTTTGCCTGGAAATCATTTCAACTTTGCTCTAAGGAAAGCAGAATTCATCTGCTTCGGCCCTTCTGTACAAATTCTCCAGCTTTTCTCCCTCCACAGGCTAGAGCTCCCCTCCCCAGAGAGATTGCCCATGAGTGACCGCACAATATGGCAGAGCAATTATCCCAGGTACGGGCCTTGCTGTGGTTTTAACCCCGTGTGTCTGAGGAGGTGGGTGGGGAGGTGGGAGGGGGAGCCCAATATTCCGTCACATCCCATTATGGCATCGTTTACCCATCGCCAGGTCTGACGGAGGGATCGAGGGCGATCGACTGGGGCCAAACAGGTAACTGTAATAGTATTTACCTGCGACTACTGACAGCTGGAACTCTCCCAACGCAAGGTGGGAACCCAAAGCTAACATTCCTCGAGTCACACACGTCAGCGTCTTCAGTATTGAATCCAAGCCCAATGTCCTGTGTATCCTGCACTTGTCTACCTCCTTCATCTCCCCTTCTCTCCCTCTCAATCTCTCTCCCTCTTTCCAAAATCCTATGTCTTTGACTGCACTTTCAGCCACCCGCCATCTCAGTCTGTCTCTGTCTCTGCGAAGCTGTGGGTGTCAGCCCGGCTCAGTTGGAGTCCGAAGTTTGCGGGTTTATGCCCCACACAATGGCGCGTGGAACTCACAGTCGAGGTTGACGCTCCAGGGCAGTACTGGGGGCGCGTGCTGTATTGGTAAGAGGTGTCGTTCACCAGATGAGGTGTTAAATCGAGGCCCCTCTGCCTTTCCAGGCGGACAGTAAAGATCCCGTGGCCTTGTTTGAAAAGGAAAAGCAAGTTTCTCCCAGTGTCCTGACCCCATAAACCCCCCACCCCCCACCCAAAATAAAATTGTTCATTCACTTCACGGCTGTTTGTGGGGCTGCTGCCCTCACCCACACAAAACAAGGTCACTAACACTTTACAGTATAGCCTATGAAACACTTTAAGACGTCTTTCCAACATGAAAGGAGCTTTAACAAATGTAAGGATTATTATTATTATTATTATTATTATAATAAAACCACAGCCCTGACCCTGGGGGCTCCACACGTTCCCTTGTTATTATATCTCACACACTGTGTCCTCATCTTCTGATCGATGGAGAACAGTGTACATCAGACATCAGACTCTGCATTGTTTTACCGCTTCCAGCAGCATAAACGGGGCAGCGCCGTGTTCAAGGTCCCCCTCAAACATCCCGCTCAGCTCCGCTGTGCCAATATAAAGGTTATTATTACTGTTATTATTATTATTATCATCGTCAATAATAAACCAGAAACTGAATGATGTTGATTTGCATCGGGAACTTTGCTCCGAAGTGATCTACTCTCAGACCGGGTACCCAGAGCGCTGGCCAGGGGTCTCCGCTCGGGTTCAAACTTGCCGAGTGTTACACTTTATCGCTGAAATACTGCGGAATATGCCCGTCTCCTCTGTACAGCTGTATACCTGCCATGCCATCCACTGGAGCTTTGTTGAACTGCATCTGGACAGCACTCGCTCCTGTTCCACATTTTAGCCTTTTGGTCCAAATGGTGGAGTCCCGCTGTAGCTCAGTGGTTAGAGCACCCGCCTGGCAAAGCCAGAGGACCCGGGTTCGATTCCCGAGGCAGGACGCACAACGCTGGGCAAGTTTCCTCACTCCACACACGCGCCTCTGTTTGCCGGGCAGTAGGTAGGAACCCGGTTGTTAGTCGATTGGGGGATCGCTTTTCCGGGGGTAAGAATCCCTTAACACAACAATCACGATAATAATAATTTGGTCACTCAATCCACGGCTGTTGGCGGGGACGCTGCTGTGCGCAATTCGCTGCCGCGTTTCGCCCACCAAATATACAGTCAATTCACTTTACAGTGTATTCTGTGAAGCGCTTTGAGATGCCTTGAATACGTGATAAGGCGTTGTTTCAAATGCAAGGATTATTATTATTATTATTATTATTATTATTATTATTATTATTATTATTATTATTATTATCCCCTTTGCCCATGTTGCAACTAAATCTTTTAGGTAAACGATTATGTGGGTATTTCTTCATAGAGGATCCGAGTTTGCAGTAAGAAGCAATACTATTGTTGAACAGAAGATGGGGCTCAATCCTTACCAAGTGGAGATCCGTTCCCCAACCCCCCCCCACCCCCCGCAACACCCACCCCCACCCCCACCCCCATATACAGAAAGTCTGGGATCTGGACTGTTGACATGCAATAGCTATTTGGTTGCGTCTGTATGGTCAAACAACTGATCCACACAGTCAAATGCTGTTGATATTAGTTGTCCTCACATTGGATACGGTGTCGCCCTTTCGTGCTCAAAACAACGATAACAACAACTTGCATTTATGTATAGCGCCTTCACACGGGGCAGTGTCTCGGAGCGCTGCACAAGGTTTCTGGGGCCGGATGTTTTACTTGAACTCAGAGAGGGGCCAGGAACAACAACAGTGGATTTGGTCGAGCAATGTTGAAAGGTCTGACGCTTGTATTTGGGGGATTGTCAGCCAGGACACCGGGGGAGAGAGAGAGCGAGAGAGAGAGCGAGAGAGAGAGAGAGAAACTCTCTTCTCTTTTCCAATAGCGCCGCGGGATCTTTAACGTGGACCCAAACAGGCAGATGGGGTATCGGTTTAACGTCTCATCCGAAGGACGTGACTTCTAGGACAATGCAACACTCCCCCCACCCCTCTCCCCACCCACCCCCCACTCAGCCCAGCACTGTGTTGGAGCGTCAGCTTAGACTATGTGATTCCAAGACCTAACGTGGGGCTTGAACTCACAACCTTCTGAGGCGAGAGAGAGGGTTACACTGCGCCAGGCTGGTTGGGAGGACGTCCCAAGGCGCTGGACAGTCAGGGATACCTGGCAAGAATAAATAAATAAAGAAAGAAATAAATCAATAAAGAATTATCTATGTGGTAGGATCTGCCCCAGAGACAAAGCGGGTGGACAATAGGTGTCGTCTGTAGCAGGAGATGAGGGTCTGAAAACTCTCCTTGTGTGTATTTATTTTACAATCCTCCGTGAACATCAAGCGCCTGTAAAACCCACCCGGTTGCTTTGAGGTATGCAAAGGGAACAGGGGGCGGAGATAAGACCTACTCCATTATATATAGGCAATGAGGGGACATAAAATAGCAGCAGTGACATGTATAAACAGGTATAAATATTGATGTAGCATTTAAGTAACATCAATACATCTCTAACCACTTCACAGTAATTATTGTGGGGTGTACAATGGTGGGTAAATAATAACAATAATTTGATACAGAGCCTCATCACGTCTTCGAGACGTCTCAAAGCGCTTCACAGGATATACCGTCAAGTGAATTGACTGGATATGTTGTGGGCGAAATGCGGCAGCAAATTGCACACAGCAGCGTCCCACAAACAGTGGATTAAGTGACCAACTTATTATTATTATTATTATCCTTTTTTGGAGGGATGATTACCCCCAGAAAAGGGATCCACCGATCGACTAACAACTGGGTTCATAGTTACTGCTGGGTAAACAGAGGCCCGCGTGTGGAGTAAGGAAACCCAACGTTTCGCCCTGCACGGGAATCGAACCCGGGTCCTCTCGCTTGCGAGGCGAGTGCTCTAACCACTGAGCTACAGGACTCCAAATTGCGTACAGTTCGTGCCGCAGTCTCAGGAGGCAGCTCACATAATACATGTATCTGAGGCGAAGTCGGTTGAGAGGGTTCATTTTCTCTCCCTTGGATTTTCTTTTTGCATATCTGGTCGAGGGTTCGATTTTTATTTCCCGTTCTGAAGAGCCCAATTTGGGTGAATTAAACAAAGAGACAGAAAGAAATGTCGGTGAAGTTTCAAAGCTTTGGATGACGGGCCTTTCCAAGAATCCTCCCTCTATCAAAACACCGTCACTCACCCCGCCACGCCGCTGCTATTTGGGAACGGAAGTGGAATAGGAAGTGATGACAGCTGGAGTAGGCATTTGCACTTCCAATTTCCTGTCCTGCACGGAATGCGGCTGGACAGATGTGAGTCTCAGGGCTCCCTTTGGCTCGGGGTGAAGGAGAGAACACAGCTGGCAAAACAGCCACCAGCAAAAGCCCTCGCCCACTTTTCCATCCAGTCTGGAAGGCCATATTGCCTTTAATAATTCACCATTGCGCATCGTTCCGCACAAGCTTAAAGGGGTTATTATAACAATAATAGTAATAATAATCCTCGCATCTGATACAGCGCCTTACCCCGTCTTCGAGACGTCCCAAAGCGCTTCACGGGATATGCCGTAAAGTGAATCGACTACGTTTTTGTGGGCGGAAATGAACTCGATCGATTGATTGATAATAATATTAATAATAATAATAATTGATTATATGTGTGGTTTATTGCAGGAAGCAAAGTGATGGTTGGTTTTCAATTGCTGCTGAGCACCAGCCTATATATACTCCCCACTCCATCTCACCTCCGCCTTGTGACAGTGCTCCCTACAGCTGTGTTTGGACAAGCGCTCCGATACCGCCAGGTGACCCCTGCCCAGGGTCAGTCCACTGCTGCTGTGCATCAGGTCACAGCTGTATGAACATGGCTGTCCATCCAGAGCCACACAGCATCTCATTGACTGCGGCCTTTGTGCGAGGTGCCCTTACTGGGCTGCTATGGAAACAGACCTCTCCGATCTTTACCCCCCGTTTCATTCTCCCCGACTCAGCAGAATCCCCAGCACAATAGCTCAGAGATAAGTGCTCCTTTCCTTGATGGGGGCCTGACAATTAAATGTAAGAATCAGCGAATCTAACAGAATGAAACTACCTCTTCACTTTGTTTCCTTTTTTTATTGGAGAGAGCGAGAGAGAGAGAGAGAGATACCTAGACACATAGATACATAATAATAATAATAATAATAATAATAATCCTTACGTTTGATATGTCTTTGAGACGTCTCAAAGCTCTGTGTATTTTGCAGATGATAATAAGAATCCTTGCATTTTGATACAGCGCCTTTCTTGTCAGGCGGACACTTAAAGAGCTTCACGGGATATAGTGTAAAGTGCAGTGATGGTGTTTTGTAGGAGACGGGATGGATGGGTGCAGTTTGTGGGTTTGGTCTGATATCACTGGAATTTGGCTTCATTGCAATCACTGAGCGCGGAGAGAGGAATGAAGTGAAGTGAATGTTGTCAGTGAGCGGTATCAACGGTATCTCTCGCTATCTCTCTCTCCTTCTATCTATTTCTCTCTCTCACATGCACTCTCTCTCTCTTTCTCTCCCTCCCTCTCGCTCTCTTGTGTCCTGAGAGTGTGACGTGTTCACCACATAGAGGTTGCAGTGTTGTTTAGTGAAGGTTCTGGGTTAAACAGTAACATGGCTTGACACTTGCCCCTTCCTCTCTTGAAATACCTGCTGAGGTTTATTCAAAACGAAAGGCAGTGGCCCTCCTTCTATTCAGCTACACCTGCCGGGCCCCACGGGCCAGACCAAGGGCACACCGTGGTTCACTGATACTGTTCGATGCCCACATTGACTGCACTTCAAACAATCCGCCCACTTTAGTGCACGGTCCAAATGGTACGGTTTTAAACCCAAGACCGTCAGTCCACCTGACACAATACCACTACTACTAATAATAATCCTTGCATTTGACACAGCGCCTTATCACGTCTTTGAGACGCCTCAAAGCGCTTCACAGTCTATGCCGTCAATCGAATTGACCGTGTATTTTGTGGGTGAAACGCAGCAGCCAATTGCGGACAGCAGCGTCCCCACAAACAGTCGTGGATTGAAGTGACCAAATTGTTATTTATTTTATTATTTATTTGATTTATGCTTTTTTTTTTGAAGGGGAATATTACCTCCCGGAAAAGCGATCCGCTAATCGACTAACAACCTCGTCTTACTTACTGCAGGGTAAACAGAGGCGTGTGGAGTAAGGAAACTTACTCCACAAAGTGTCCCACAAACCGTCGTGGATTGAGTGAGCAAATTATTGTGATTATCTGTCTGTCTGTCTGTCTGTCTGTCTGGTTTTTTTTATTTATTTAACAAACAATGAATAACAGCCGCTCGGTAGCTATTGAGGTGGAGTTGGAAAGGATAATGATACTCAGGTAAACTCTGCCAGTCTTTTGTAGCTGACCCTTTGCTACTTTACTCAGGTGGGTCAGTTCATTGCATTTCTTTCGCTCATCACATGCTGGTGCCAGCGCTACAGTCTGCTTTTCCCAGCCCTTTGAGGTGATCCCGTGTTGACTAGACACCTCGCCAGTCGCTGACCAGGCTAATCCGAACAGAGAGGTTTTGCTGAGCGAACACCGCTGGTGCTGACGATGCTCAATAAAAAAAACAATAATCCTTGTGTTTGACACGGTTTAAGAGTAGCTTCTTTTGGAATGGAAAACTCAGTGCTCTATTTTCTTAGGCAAATTCAGTCTCGATACCACCTGAAAGGGTGGTGCAAGCAGATTCGATAATAGTTTTGAAAAGGGAATTGGATAGGTACTTAAAGAGGAAACAATTTGCCGGGCTTTGGGGTTAAGAGCGGGGAAGTGTGACTAGTTGGGTAGCTCTTTCAAAGAGCCAGCACAAGGCACGATGGGCCAAATGGCCTCCTACTGTGCTGTAAGATTCTACGATTCTATAAGACTGAAGTCAGTCTTAATCACGAAATAAAAAACAGAGTAAACCCAGAGTAAAACCAAACCCAAGGAAGATATGAAACCCCAGAAAAGTCGCGCTGAAAGCCATCAGTTTCAACGGATACTCAGTCACTGTATTGAACAGGACAAATGATTTGTCTCTTGGATTCCATGAAGAGGAAGCAGATGAAACCATTTACTCTTTAATGATTTATCCCCCCGACGCTGTGACCTAAATTAGCTGAGGATGTTTTGCCTACAGGAAACGGAAAGTATTTCATCTCAGAATGACGGGGCCAATTTTAGCAAAGAGGTCCCCATGGTGTCACCTCTCACCCCAGGGTCCCACCTGCCCAAATAAGAATAACCTGGTCACTCAATCCACGGCTGTTTGTGGGGACGCCGCAGTGCGCAATCGGCTGCCGCGTTTCGCCCACAAAAAATACACAGACACTCCACTTCACAGCATATCCTGCAAAGCGCTTTGAGACGCCTTGAAGACGTGATAAGGCGCTGTATCGAATGCGAGGATTATTATTATTATTACTTCACTTAATTTAACGCAACTTTCCTCAGTGAAAGTGGGAGATGCCTCTCGGTTCCTGGGCGGTCCTCAGCTTTTTGCGAACTTCCTATTGCGCGGTTTCTCCTCGCTCTCGAAGGCACAAAAAGTACATTTCTCATGGCAGCGATTAGACGGTTGCAAACATGTTGATTATTACAGGAAGCCTGAAGCAGCCTAAACCGTCACACTCAGCTTGTGGTGAGGGGCTGACCTTGCGACTCTCTAAGCTTACCGAGCGGGAACTTCCCGCCCGCCAATTCGCAATCACTTTGGCTCCAGTTTAGAGCGGCAGCTGCTCAGTTAAATCTTGTGAACAAAGCAAATCGGCCGTTTGAGAGTGACCCGAAAAATTATTTTGTGGTCAGCGCCTGAAAATCCTTAAAAAGGGTGAGAAGTTCCTGTTGCCGCGGAGTGACGTCAACTGGCCAACGCCAGGGGTATCGAGAGCGCTCGCCTCGCACGGCGAGAGGACCCGGGTTTGATTCCCGGGCAGGGCGACACATCGGCCAACTCTCGTTACTCCACACCCACGCCTCTGTTTATCCGGCAGTAAGTAGGAACCCGGTGGTTTGTCGGTTGGCCGATCGCTTTCCCTTGGGTAACAACCCTTTCAAAATGTTTTAAAAGGACAAACAATTATAATTTGGTCACTCAATCCACCACTGTTTGTGGGGCACTGCTGTGAGCCATTGATTTAATAATCCTCGCATTCGATATAGCGCCCTTGTCGGGTCCTTGAGCCGTCTCAAAGCGCTTCACGGCACATATTGTGAAGCAAATTGACTGGTGTATTTCGTGGGCGAAAGTACAGTCAATCCACTCGGATTGACAGGCAGGAAAACTGTATATAAAGTGCCGTTTTCGAAGCCAGACACTTCCCATTGTCGGCAATCAATCCCGTCTGTATCTCTTGTTTTTTTTTTGCACCATTTGATGCTCCTGTGCTAACATTTGCCTAATAAACGTGGTCAACCAGGGCCGCAGCTGTTGCATGTTTGACGCAAACAGAAGCTTCCGTATTCTGAATATCATGTTGGATTCCTGGGAGGCTTTCCCAGCAATAGGCAAATCAAATGCTGCTTTGAATGTTCTCGGTTTTGAAAGGTAAATAGGCTTTCCTGCACTTTGAACAGGACAGGCTGTAAACAGGGCTGAGAACAATAGTCAGGCTGTTCATCCCTTCCCGTTTTTTCAAAACAATCAGCGTCTCGTGAAAGCAGTGCAACGATAACTAGAATAACGCTTAGATTTTGTACGGCACCTTTCTCGTCATTGAGGGCATCTCAAAGCGCTTCACAGGATTTCAATGATGCATCACCTCAAATTACTAAAGCGATCAAATCCCACCTCGGGACTTGAGCTCACACAGTGTAAGCTGACGCTCCCGTGCAGCGCTGAGGGTGTGATGCGTTGTCGGAGGTGCTCCATCCTTTGGATGAGACGTTAAACCGAGGTCCCGTCTGCCTGTTCAGGTGGGCGTTAAAGATCCCGTGACGCTCTTCGAAAAGTGAAGGGAGTTTCTCCTGGTGTCCGGGCCAACAATCCCCCAAATAAACTTGGGGGGAGTCATTCATTTCGTGCCTATCTGTGGGTCAATGCTGTGTGCAACTGTGCTGCCGGGTTTGCCTGCAGATATACAGTCACTTCACTTCACAGTAAATCCTGTGAAGTGCTTTGAGACATCCTTCTGACGTGATCAGTTACTGTACCAAGTGCAAGGATTATTATTGTACTAATGCAGGAACTAATAATACATTGTCAGAGGAGATAACTTCAGGATAACTTCAGGGTACCATTACCATATCTAATAAGTCTTCAAGAACATAAGATAATAAATGCTAGACGAGAAAAGACCAAAGTCCATCTAGTTCGCCTTCCAGCTTCCCGGTGGTCGCATGAAATGATGATATGTATTTTTTTAAGATAACAGGGTAGATATCATGACTTTTTGGTCACCCTGTAGATCAGTCATGATTTAGTTTTCCAGCGTAGCTCGTAAAACTGACACATTAACTTTATTGATAAAGTACAACAGTACAGAGGGAACTTTGGCACAATTCCCATTTTTTTTTCTGTTTGTAAACTTCTTGCAGAGTTTAATCCCAAACAGTTAGCATACATTTGGCCTCAGGCAGAACAAGGGCAGAAGGTATCCTTGAACATTGACTGCCCATAGGGACGGCACAGGAGAAACTCCTCCTTCAAAAGCTCAGGTGAAAGATATCTTCATTTCGTTCAGAAGGCAGGGTTTAGGGCCTTTTAGATTCCTACCTAATCGCCCACAAAATACACAGTCAATTCACTTTACAGTATATCCTGTGAAGCGCTTTGAGATGTCTCGAAGACATGATAAGGCGCTGTATCAAATGCAAGGACAATTATTATCATTACATCAGCTTCAACACTTGTGCCTGACACTCTCTACCTCAGAAAAATCTTGATCCTTAAACAACTGAGAGCTGAGCATCAAAATCCAAATCAAACACTGAATTTACCCAGTGATTATGTCTGTGTGTGTGTGTGTGTGTGTGGGTTGTGTCTGCTGACTCATATAAGCAGCCGTTCTGAGTTAAAATAGATGGAATGAATGAGACTGTAGCGTGACCTCATGTGGACATCTGGGATAATTGCCCTCCCCCACTCTTTCCACCCACAGATCTTCGTTTGCCCTCATGGTTTCCCAGGCCTCCTGGAGATGGTATGTGAGGGAGGGATGATTGTGTGAAAGTGGGAGATGGTTGTTGCCAAGATGCTGTGAACCTGCACTGTTTACGTTCTCGAGGGCCTGCGATCAGACATTAATGTGCTTCACAAACACAAACACAAATTCCGTCCAAAACCCGGAAACTCTCAGATACCCTCAGCTTTCCCGTCAGAGACTGGCCCCATTCTCGCCTCCACCACCGGCAAACGCTCTGGGACACTGCCCTGCCCGAGGGGGGGGCGCTATACAAATGCTTCAGTAGTCGTTGTTAGATGTTTGTGGGCTCAAAGCCCGGTTTAGGACACGGCTGATTATCCAGTGCGGTACTGGGGGAAGTGTTGCTGTGTTGGAGGCACTGTCCTTTGTATGAGACATTGAATGAGACCCCGTGGTGTCATTTGTAAAGAGGAGGAAGTTTTGCTCGGTTTCTCTTGGTGCCCCAATGAATAAAACCTTCGGATAAATTTCAGGGTGTTCAAAGTCCCGACGTGGGATTTGCACCCACAGCCTTCTGACTTGTGGGGTGGGCGGTGGTGTGGTGGGGGGAAGGGGGTGGGAGTGCTCTAGCAGCCAAGCCAGCCAGCCTGACACCCACAGAGGTTACAGGTGCCAGACAACGGGGTCTGAAAGCTTTGGAAGCCTTGGAATCAGCCCCTGCGCGAACCGGATGGGTTCAGCCACCGAGCCGCAACCCTCACCCGGATAATACATGGGAAGGGTTGGATTCCAAACAACCTGCAAGTCTTTTTTTTGGTGGAGTGGTGGGGGGGGGGGGGGGGCTGGGGAAGTGGAGGTGGTGGGGTGCGCAACAAATAGCTGTCAAACCCAATCAGACGAAACCGCTGCTGAAGCCTCTGGCCACCCATTGTTACATTGTGCAACGGCAGGAACCTGACAGATGCCTGAAAACTTTCAACAATTAGCTCTTTGTGGGCTCCAGTTGCGATTTTCGTAAACTGAAATAAAAGCATCCGAGTTTCCACCTTAATCTGAACGGGGAATGCTGTGAACCCCCCGCGCGGTAACCGCCGTCTCCAGCCTGACGTCAGGTTATGTTATAGAGATGGGTGGTCCTTCCCACTCCCACCACTGAAAACCTCACTGACGGGGTCAGTGATTTTTTTTTTTCCCGTGACGTTTGTGCTGCAAATCACTTCGAATCAGAATAATCCGAATGTGATCTCCCAGCGTTTAAAGTCATTTAAAGTACTGATAATGAGGGATATGTTTCGATATTACTTATTATTAAAATGTCTCTTAAAATAAGTAGTCTGGGTTGAAGGCTGATAAAATTTAGTTTGATTGGCCATGTTTCAGTTCAGTTCAATGTAGTTCACTTCATTGAGAACTTGAGAACATAAGAATTCGCTGGTGAAAGAAGACTCAAGGTCCATCTGGTTCACCATCCCTGGCAGTCTCTTGACATGTTGTGTCCCAAACTATATACTGTTTCCCCAGGTATTATTTTCTAGCAGAAATCGATCTCATTTGTTCTTGTCTCAGTTTCTACGAGAATATAATTCTCATTGAAGAGAACGTTAATAGTTTCTGATCTAAATGCTTACGGTGTATTGCTGCAGCTTGGAATAGAGTGCCTTTCACAACGAACATGAAGTTAAGCTCAGTGTATCCTTCTGGCACGGTAACATATAAAATTCATTGTTTTTAACGACCTTGATTCAAAAGGATGTCGGCCACTCCTAAAGAAAATAAGACTGGGGCACATCTGAGAAGCCTCAGAGTTTTACACTCTCCCTGAACCGCTCTCCCTCCCTGTTTAATAGAAAAACAGAACCCCGAGGAGGAAATGCAGCCACTGACAGCTTTGGGAGGATTAATGAGTCTGAATGTGATGCACTGTGTTTTTTTTCGTGAAATAATCAGTATTTCCTTTTTCCCCTTGAAAACTCTGTGAAATTCTGGACGAAGACACTAATTTATAGAGTATTTTCCAGACTCCGGGGGATAATTAATGAGCAGAGTCAAACTCCACCTTTTGGTTCCTCCTCGAGGTTGAACACGCAAAGGTCCAAAGCCTCGCTCTGATCACGATATTACTTCAACAGACGCTTTGATGATTCAAACCCTGAGACAGCTCGCTATATATTCTGCACACTGTATTGAATGGAATAAATCAGAGGATATTTTCTATGCCTCCAATTCTTTTTTTTGTACCAGCGCCGTGAATTGCTCTGTGTGAACCATAATTCTACATGCTTCTATTGGGTCTGGTTTTGGTCTGGGCTGGGCTCAGATCTGAGGTACTTTGACTAGCGTTGGATGGTCTGGCTTGGGGATGATTACATGTCGGTTCACCCCACTCCCCAGTCCTGGGCTCCTGCCAACCTGTGCCCAATACTGTCCGGAATTAGGTAATCAGGATGTGTCCCTCCAAGGAGAGAAAGAGAGAGAGCGCATTCCATTCCAACGATCTATCTCTGGGATTTCCACGTGTGCAACAACTTGCGTGTATATAGCGCCCTGCATGGAATTCTCAGTTTGATGTGGAGACTGTTAAGCACGGTGATGGGTTTCCCCATGTGTCAGACACCCGGCTGACCCCCCCCAAAAAATAAACAGGCTTGGTTTGGGGAAAGCTTTGGGTATGGAGTGCCTTGCGTCTCTACCATGACCGTCCCTTGTCTGAGCCTGGATGTTGTTGGGGGTTAGTGTTGTTGGAACAGTTCAACGCTACATTCACACATGCCACATATCACTGCTTCACCACGTGTGCAGTCTCTGTCCTAGTCTGAGAAAGCTTGGCTGTGGGAAGGAAGATCTCTTTCAAGCTAAGCGTCCAGAATGTCACTCCGACATCGCTTTGCAAATCGGGCTGGCAGAAGAAAGGAAAGTTTTGCTAAATCGTGACAGACATAAAGCATTATACTGTAGTTCAGGCTATTGAACCCAGGTTATGTAAATACATAGAAATCATCCAAAATCGCAAATTCACAGCACAAAACAGGCCGCCCACGCTCATTGAATGGTGTCCCAAGCTAGCTTTCGGTGTGAACGTCGCTAGATAAATGCAAGTTGATGTCCCAAAAGCAGTCGGCTTTTTTTCTGGAGAATGGAAACATTTGCTTCAAATGGGGCAATACTAATAGTTTCATTACGTTCAAAGTCAATTATTGAACAATTATAATTGCAAAGTCTCCTTAAGTCGGACACAACGGATGCAACACATGAATCAATAGGTTGAGGGAAGCCTCTGAGCAAAGATGTCACCAAAAAGTAACCATTTTGTGTATTTAGAGTCTGCCGCGCGACAAGTATGGAGACAAATAGGTACTGACTTACATAATAATAATAATAATCCTTACTTTTGATACAGTGCCTTATCACGTCTTCAAGACGTCTCAAAGCGCTTCACAGCAAATAGTGTAAAGTATAATGACTGTATTTTGTGGGCGAAAATATCATGAAACGCTTAGCTGACGTGTAATTCTTTCAGCTGACTGTGACATACCGTGTTCGGTGTAACATGCATTAATTTAACCTCACGTGCGCCACAGATTCTTAAAAGAGTTTCCATCAAAGATTTTAACAAAAGCAAAGTCTGGATCAATATTAATTGTAAAGTTCGCTTTCGTGAGTCAACAGCGGGGTGAGAGAGAGAGAGAGAGAGAGGGTTAGAGAGAGAGAGAAAGATTCATTCGAATGTGAGATGAGCCTCACAGCTGTAGAAGTTGCCAACGCATTAAAGATCTGTGCTTTTCCCTTTCCTGACCTGGAGCTGTCGATCTTCTATTTGGAGAAGAAATGCTATTCTATTGGAGCTACTTCATCGCTTAGCAATGTGCAATCACTGGATGATTCTGCCAAGCATGACATTGTGGCTGAAAGAAATAATTACTAGTCAGGGGGCTTTGGTCAGCAAACCATTGGGGAGTCCTGGTAATTTAATAAGCTGCATGCCAAAAACACGGCAACAATGAGAATTAAATGAGAACTTTGTCTTTTTATATCAACTGTGAGAAGGCTCAGAGTGTAACAGGAGCAAACTCCGTGCAAGGCTTTATTATTCCTCTTCAGAAGCAGAGATATGGAGAAATTCCATCCGGGTCTACATATCCTCTTGTTTTCTTAGTGTTTCAGAGCAGTCAGAGTTTGACAAATCGTTCAATTCAGTCCTTAACTTTGAAATCTATTTTTTCTCCCTGTACTTGTTCAAATCCCCTTCAAAATCAAGGTAGCATTTGAGAACTTGCCAAATTCTAGACTCATTCTGAAATGCTACTTAAAAGAGAGTAAATCTGCTATAATGTCTCCCCAAAGGCTCTTAATAAACCCAGTCAGTACAGTGTAAGCACTGCCACAGTGCTGAAGATTTTTGGAGTCACATCTGGGCACAGTTTAACATGATTTGTGCTTGAAGTATTGCGGTGAGAAATGAGGAGGTGTGTTTCTGTGGTCATTATCAATTTGTCTGCGTAACTCCTCATCTGCTATGATGCCAAAACAAACAGTATTCTTCTTTTAAACAAAAAAATTGCTGCCTTATTTTTCTCCGAGACAAATGCTCATGATGAACTGGGTATGAAACACACAACACCAAACAGAGGCAAACGCAAATTCGGGAAGAAAAGTCAGAAAAATAATTGGTCGTACTAACTTTTTGTTAAAAGAAAGTTAGTGAAGTTTTGTGCATCCTTCTTTAGGCATATAACACGTTTCCCCCCTTCCCCAACCGCGCCACAAAAAAGATTTCTCCTGGTGTCCTGGTCAACAATATCCACATAAAATTGGTCACTCGCTCATTCCACAGTTATATGCGGGTCGATGCTGTGTGCAAATTGGTTGCTGCATTTGCTTACAAAACACACAGTCACTATACTTTACAGAGATACTGTGAAGTGCTTTGAGACATTCTTGACGTTTAAGGCACTATATCAAATACAAGGATTATTGTTACGAAGTCAACTTTGCTCCTTTAAGATGTTTCTGGCAAACACAGTGAGTGACAAGACCATTCCAAGTAACACATAGTTTCCACCCGTGGCGTTGCCCCCCACATGACAAGCCAGTTCATCACAAATTTTTTTCTCCATTTAAACAGCCTGTTGCTCGCGCTCATTGTGTGGATCAGCCTGCCCTAATCTGGCCAGCTCATTCCTCAAAGGCCCAGTTCACAATGCAGATTACTGCGTTTGCCAGGCAATATGACCAAGGTCACATTATGTGGGTGGGATCGGGTTCAGGCAAGGTACTCTTGCAGTGCTCTTAACTCACGGAGAGGCTACATACCTTTCAAGTAATATATGTCGTCACTTCGACTTTGTCCAGCTCAAGGTATATGTACGGTATTATTAATGTGGCTCACCGTGGAGTAAGACACAACCTTTCTTCATCCTGTGTCACGGTTATGCTGCTCAGACATAAACTAGGACATTCATTCCAATGCGCACCCACAACATATTCATCTCAAAACTTGTGAACTCAGGGCAAACTAGAGCTTTAACGGAGCCTGGGTTTTCTTTTGGCAATTCCTCTCCCGTTCGTGTTGACATTCGCACGAACGAAACTGCGTTTGTGAGACTGGGACGCGGTATAAAACACCAAGCGAAACTCAACAAAGGATTTTCTTTCAAATCCACTTTCAAAATCCGTCTCTTTTCACAGATGTACAAGCTGAAGTCTTGGGTGTGACAAAGACGAAAAGAAAAAAAATTGTGAGCCGATTGGGTGGGGCTGGGTGTGGGGGTAAATGACCCGATACACACAGTCGCGCTTGTTCAGAGGGACAAACTGAATTGTAAACCATCAAACAAACATAAAAAGCGGAGTCTGCCCAGCCACTGTCTGTCTGGCCACTGAGAAACCGGTGTTTTGCACTTCAGGTTTTCGTGTGCAAAGTTGCACTGAGTTTCTGAAATCAGAGACCCAAGAAATGCCACAAATGTTAAACATTTCCACTGTTCATTTTTCCGTGTTACTCCCACAAAATACACAGTCAATCAACTTTACACGACGCAGTAAAACTCGCATAAATCTGATCTGTAAAAATCCTATAATCATCCAAGTCGTCCATCTGCCCCGAGTCCTGTTCAAGAGTTTATATTCTATGCAAGTTTGGCATAACTCTTACTTGGCATAAGTCATATTAAATGTATGGTCCCGACTGATACGACTTATATGAGGTTTACCCTATTCTATGCAGCACTTTGGGACTTGATAAGGCGCTCTATCAATTGCAAGGACGACTATTAATTAATTATTGAATATTATTATTATAATCTGCTGGTATTGGGGCTATCCAGTCTACTGTACGTGAATCCACTTTTGAATCGGAAAGGCTGGGAAGGTTTTTTTAATGTGCGTTGCTAATAATTTCAGATGGCATTTCTGCTTTCAGTGGCTCTTTGATGAATGGTGGCTCAGCGGCTCATGTGGGTCATCTCGGCCTCAGCCGCCCTGACCATAGCCAGTGTCAGCGTTGATGGATGAGATTGTAGTCAAGCCTGGCGCCTTCAGAACAGTCCTCCGCTGGAATTAACACAGGATAATTTAGTTGTCATGGCTTTTGTGTGTGTGTGTGTGTTTAATAAAAAAAACTTCATCCATCGACAGCATTCAGGAATACCCACTTGGGGTCCTACAGACTTTGCAACGCTGGAATATTTCTCAGCAAGAATTGCTACAAAGCACCATCATTTACCCCTTAAGATCCCGGGCAGGTCAGGGCGAAACCTTAGGCGGGTTTCCTTACTCCGCACGCTTCTGTTTACCTAGCGGCCAGCAGGAACCTGATTGATAGTCGATTGGCGGATCGCTTTCCAGTGTGGGGGTGGGGGGTAATAATTCCTCCACAACAGCAAAAGATGTGGTCACCCAATCCATGACTGTTTGTGGGACAATTGGCTGTAGCATTGCTGCCCGCACAGTTCCTAACATTGCATGGAGTGAAGTGACTGAAAATTCTAGGCCTGGTTCAGGCACCAACATGGGATGAGTCTTAATATGCCAATGCATCAGAACGTTTAGGAAGCAGCATGAAATTCTACCAATCGGCTGCTGAAAAGAAAAAAAAAACAAGACCTAATGCTTTCTGAGTCTCGACTTAGGTAGACAGAAAGGAGCGTGAGAGAGAGAGAGAGAGAGAGAGAGCGTTGGCGCGCAATTTAATTCTAATCAGATGAACCCGACTGCTGTTGTTTTAGTGCACCGCACTCTGGCCAAGAATGAAGAGAAAGGGAGGGTGTTGTGTGTGTCATCCAGCTGACCTGAGAAGGTTCACGGTTGTGGGGGGGGGGTTGGGCTGGCGGGGGTGGGGGGGTGGGGGGGAAAGAGCGATGCATTGTGATACTCGGCTTGAGCCCTGCCACAAAGGTTTGGAGTGGCATTGTATCAGCTTCTACCCCCGGCCGGCCTGGGGCTCTGGCTGGAGAGATGAATCAGAAATTAGCATAATGACTCAAGCCCTTTTCAGAAGATGAATCTCTCTCCTGTCAGGATGTGTATGATATGCTCTGCATTCGCACTATATCCCAGCAGTGGGCTGGGGCTGGCCGGGCCGGGTGATAGGCATTCAAAGGATTGGGTGCCAAAAACCAGGAGGTGTGTAAGCGTAGGGTGGTCTGTGCTGATTGTGGCTGTATAAACCTTCCCACTTATATTCCCTGTAGGTCGTGTGACCACCTGTTACAATGGGAAGAATGAAACGTTCAACGATCTGATGAGGCACTATATCAAATGCAAGGATTATTATTACTGTTATTAGGGTTATGATTATTATTATCATCATTATAACGCGCACGGTGTACAATAGCAACCCGGGAAAGTCTGTTTTCCTTTCCAATTCAAAGCAGTCGTTATAGGTTTGTGCTGTTGATTAAATGAGTCAACCACAGCAACTGGCATCTATATCGTGTCCTACACGCCGGATGGAGTCTTGGAGCGCTTAGAGAGAGAATTCATCACCAGATTCACGTTTCCCCTCAGTGAGCTTTTCGAAAAAACAACTTAAGTTACATCAAAGATCCAGGACACCGCTTCAAAAGGAATTGTGATTTTACAGTAAAGCATCTATCATGAAAGATCTCCCCATGTTACCGAGGTTTTACCAAATCCAGTGAATGAGTAAAAAAAAAACAAGAAAGTTTAATTAAACGCTATTGCCTGTTCCTTAATTTCTATGGTTTCCCACAGCTGCCCAGTAATACAGAGATTATCGGGGCCTTGTCTCGCTTCAAGGACCATCTCGAAAACTTCCTTTTCGACCGTGCCTTTGGTCATCTTCCTCCCCCTCTCTCTGTTCCCAGCCCGCAGCTTGGGTGCAAACCCTTCATTGTGGAGTCCTGTAGCTCAGTGGTTAGAGCACTCACTTTGCAAGTGAGAGACCTGAGTTCAATTCCAGGCAGAGGGCGAAACCTCGGGCAAGTTTCCTTACTCCGCACAGAGCCTAATAATAATCCTCCAAAACCAAAAACCATAATAAATTGGTCATTTTCAATCTACGACTGTTTGTGGGACATTGCTGTGCGCAATTGGCTGCCGCGTTCGCCCACAAATATACAGTCAATTCACTTTGCAGTATGTTCTGTGAAGCGCTTTGGGACGTCCTCCCGACGTGAAAAACGCTATATCAAATGCAAGGATTATTATTATTATTATTATTATTATTATTATTATTATTATTATTGTCCGGCAACTTGGGATGTCCTCCCAACGTGAGAGGCGCTGTGTGAATGCAAGTTATTGTGCTGTTGTTGTTGTTATTGTTGTTGGTGTTGTTGTTGTTGCTGTTGTTGTTGGTGGTGGTGTTGTTGTTGGTGGTGTTGGTGGTGTTGTTGGTGTTGTTGGTGTTGGTGTTGTTGTTGGTGGTTGTGTTGTTGCTGTTGTTGGTGGTGCTGGTGTTGTTGTTGTTGTTGGTGTTGTTGTTGCTGTTGTTGTTGGTGGTGTTGTTGTTGGTGTTGTTGGTGTTGTTGCTGTTGTTGTTGCTGTTGTTGGTGGTGATGTTGTTGGTGTTGGTGTTGTTGGTGGTGTTGTTGGTGTTGTTGGTGGTGGTGTTGTTGTTGTTGGTGTTGTTGTTGTTGGTGTTGTTGTTGGTGTTGTTGGTGTTGTTGTTGGTGTTGTTGTTGGTGTTGTTGGTGTTGTTGGTGTTGTTGTTGTTGTTGTTGTTGTTGTTGTTGTTGTTGGTGTTGTTGTTGTTGGTGTTGTTGGTGTTGGTGGTGTTGGTGTTGGTGGTGGTGTTGTTGCTGTTGTTGTTGGTGGTGTTGGTGGTGGTGTTGTGTGGTGTTGTTGTTGGTGTTGTTGGTGTTGGTGTTGGTGGTGGTGTTGTTGTTGGTGTTGTTGGTGTTGGTGTTGGTGTTGGTGGTGGTGTTGTTGTTGGTGTTGTTGGTGTTGGTGGTGGTGTTGTTGTTGGTGTTGGTGTTGGTGGTGGTGTTGTTGTTGGTGGTGGTGTTGGTGGTGTTGGTGTTGGTGGTGGTGTTGTTGGTGTTGGTGTTGTTGGTGTTGGTGTTGGGGGTGTTGGTGGTGGTGTTGGTGGTAGTGTTGGTGGTGTTGTTGTTGTTGGTGTTGGTGGTGTTGGTGGTGTTGTTGTTGTTGGTGTTGATGTTGTTGGTGGTGGTGTTGTTGTTGTTGGTGGTGTTGTTGTTGTTGGTGGTGGTGTTGGTGGTGGTGTTGGTGGTGGTGTTGGTGTTGTTGGTGGTGGTGTTGGTGGTGGTGTTGGTGTTGGTGGTGGTGTTGGTGTTGGTGGTGTTGTTGATGTTGTTGTTGGTGGTGGTGGTGTTGGTGGTGGTGTTGTTGTTGTTGGTGGTGGTGTTGTTGTTGGTGGTGGTGGTGTTGGTGGTGGTGTTGTTGTTGGTGGTGGTGGTGTTGGTGTTGGTGGTGGTGTTGTTGTTGGTGTTGGTGGTGGTGTTGGTGTTGGTGTTGGTGGTGGTGTTGGTGTTGGTGGTGGTGTTGGTGGTGGTGTTGGTGTGGTGGTGTGGTGTTGGTGTTAGTGTTGGTGTTGTTGGTGGTGGTGTTGGTGGTGGTGTTAGATTCCACACTAAGTGTTGATGGTGTTGGGGTTAAGTAACTGCAGCACAGTCCATACCCACTGGTTCAGCTCATATGTTTATCAGATAAATCCACCCTCGAACATCTGTGCAGCTCTAACCTCCTGATTGCCGTGTGCTGCTCATTGCAGAGTCCATGCAGTTTCCAGCTGTTTGCAGTGACAATACCCTGGACAGGACAGGACAGGACAGGACAGGACAGGACAGGACAGGACAGGACAGGACAGGACAGGAGCAGAAGGTTGGATGGGATGGGGGGGGTTGGAGACTGTGCTCTTGTGTTTGGAGGGAGACACACAATCAGGGCTGTAGTTATACAGCACTACATCAAAGAAGCTCTGCGTTGCTTAGAGAAGCAACAAGCATTAATTAACAGATATCCGCCATCCTGCTCTCCTGCGTTTATTGCTTTTCGCCAGATTTGTAACAGGGAATGTGACAGACTCTTAACAAAGCGTAAACTGTAATTAGGCTTTTATAAAACCATAGAGAGTTACAGGTTTTCCCTGGATTGGCAAATTTTGGCAAATGCAGTTTGGCAAATTGCTCAACTGCGTTTTAATTCTTGAAGCCTGTTTTCTGCAGTTCTTCAAAGAAACTGACGAGGGGGGAAAGGCTACAGAATTAAAGACTGAATTCATGTTTTTTTGCCCCAAATCCTGGACTTTTCTCTCCGAACCACTCAGTTAACAGAGTGAAGCTAAACCCAGGTCGAATTTTACCCCCTGTCCGAACAAGCAAAACTGCTGCACACATCAGCATCTCTCTGGTCCACATTTCAAATAAATTCCCAAACCCGAGAGACCAGTTGTGCTGTTTGTCTGTGTGCGTGCGGTTGAGGGCTGTGGAGGGATAAGACTGAATAATTAGAATTTTTCTTAAGAGTCAGACAGAGGAAGATCAGAGTTCAGCATTGCCCAAGCACATAGCTCCCACTGGGGACATCGGTCATTAGCACAAGAAACGGGGGTTACTTACGGCAGGCTAAGCGGTAGCTAACCAAATATCTTTTCTTCGCTTGTCACACTAAATCATTGCTGCCAAGCATAGCAGGGAGCTGTCTTTGGACTAATGCAGTCTGGCAGTGAAAGAACAGCCCCAACAGGACGGGACGGGCTGAGAAAAATCACCTTTCTGCTACGACTTGGATTCTCTAACACAGTGTGAAGGTTATCTTACCCACTCGCTCCCACGCAGTGCATGTTTTACCCATGGTAATTGTGGTTCCAGAACAGAACAACAGCGATGTGAAATGG
The DNA here is from genome assembly GCF_018977255.1 of Callorhinchus milii. NCBI lineage: Eukaryota > Metazoa > Chordata > Chondrichthyes > Chimaeriformes > Callorhinchidae > Callorhinchus > Callorhinchus milii. Next base: position 15,202,525 of record NW_024704757.1, read on the forward strand.
AATTACTTTTTACCCCAGGTTTTGGTTCAAAGTATTTAGTCTCAAAGGAAGTTTTTACTGATGATGATAATAATGAACTATAATGTGTTTTATATCAAAATGACCCAAAGTTCTTCTCACAATAAATTACTTTGGGATGTAACTAAACTATATAATATATATAGTGTATATACTGTAGTTTATATATATGTGTGTATAATATATATAGTTGATTTATATATAGGGAACTGCTTTTATATAGTCAAATATGAAAAGAAACATATAACTGCTATAATATATAATATATAATTAATACAAAATATATAACTGCTGTTGTATAGACAAACATGGCAACCAAACACATTAACGTGATGAATAACCACCCCCCAAGTTGGTTCTAACGTTCTTTTTATTCAATATGGTTGAGGGAGCAACATTGGCCAGAGCATAAGAACATAAGGATTTACTAGGCAATAGAAGACCAAGGTCCCACTAGTTTGCTTTGCACCATCCTTGGCAGTCGCTTGACACCAGCAGAACTCCCTGTTTTTCCTCATAACACCCCCAGAAAATCACGAAGAGCTTGTTTTAACATTGTATTGGAAGGGACAGCACATCAGCATGTAAATCTCCCTCAGCTCTGCACTGAAGGCAGATTATGAGCCCATATCCTTGTGTGCACTCAAAGTGACACCCCCCACACATGCATACACACACTCACACACACAAGCACGCACGCACACACACACGCACACACACACGTAGTGTTGGGGGAGATCCTGTTCTGAAATAAGACTGATGTAAATAACCCTTGGCTTAAATCCAGTTGCTGTACTAGCTGTTTTTTGTTGTTGAGTAAATAAGATTTGAGCTGGGCTTCGTTAACATTGCACCTTGAGCAGGAAACCTCCATCCACTGTGCAGTTTAGGCAACATCAATGAATCCATATGTAATGCATCTTTTTTTGTGTGGTGGTGGGGGTGTCTGACACACTCGGAAACCCATCACCGTAACTTAAGAGTATCCAAACCAAGCTGAGAACTCCATGCATCCCACCCACACGTGGAAATCCCAGACATGGAACTCCCATGGGTAGGTGAGTTATATGGAACAGGGAGAGACATCACGGAAATAAAGGCGCAATTATTGCTATCGCGAGCAGTTGAAGTAGGCAAGATGGTTATTCGATAACCACCCACTTTAAACATTAAAGGAAAAAAAGTCAATATTTTTTTAAAGAAAGCTTTTGTACAATGTTCCCTGTTATTAGGTTAATTTCCTATCTTCAAGTCATACTTTCTGCATTTCCATGATTTTGCGTGAATGTTCACAGACGTTGAGTTAGTTCGCTGGGCAACAAGACAGGTCAGCAGGGATCCTCGTGGAAGTGAGAAAAGGGACACTTTCCCCCCAGCTCATTATGGACTCTGGTAAGGATTCACACCCTGAGGCGCTAACTAAACAGAAAGCACTTTAACAGAGGCATTTTACTGCCCAGAGATGGCATCTGAATGTGACTGGGAACTGGGAGAGTGATAAAAAGCCAATCATCCTTCCTCAACCCACAAACTGAAGAGTCAACAGAAGGTTTACAAAGGTCCCTTTGATCTCTGTTTACTGCAGCAACAGGTTATAGGATGATCATTAACATACTCAAGGAATTAGTGTTGGTTTTTTTCTCCAGGGCAAATGTTTACAGTAAGAGCTAGAGCAGCATTTTCTGGAGGTGAAATGCAGCAACCAATCGCGCAGGGCAGAATCCCACAAACAGTCGTGGAATGAGCGACCAAATTAATACTCTTTTTTTGAAAAAATGTGAAGGGATTATTACCCCCGGAATAGCGATCTGGCAATATTCCAGATCCCTCTCCCCTGTCCACACCCCCCCAAACACATGCCTAGAGCAAGGCGATTTAATAGCTCAGTCCTTCCATTTAGTTCAAATAACCTACAGCACATCATTACTGAAAGCACTTGTTGGTGTTTGACGTTTGGAATGATTGTTTTCTTGTTTTTGCCAAAAGGTGTTTTTTCAATAAATGTTGCTTCTAATGAGAAAAGAGAAGAGCGGAGAGGAGAGGACCAGTGATGTAACCTTTTCCTTTGGAAAATGGACAAAAGTTTGTTCTTCAGTGTTCGTTTATTGACCATTTTAAGTCAGTGAATGGCACCTGTGATTTTGGCGGGATATGTTAAGTAGGGTCAATGTTTGACTCCTGGCGTCTGACTGAATCTACAGGGGATAAGTGAAAAAAAAACAACCCCCTCTCCCACCCCCTACCCACCCTGACTTTCATAGACAATAATTAAAACAAAACTGTCTCGGTGTGACATAAAAGAGCCCTAAAGCAGTCGCAAATGCCAAGGGCTCTTCTAGTTCTTATTAGAATGAGCGAGCAGTCTGCTGAGTCCAGTTATTGATGGCTTTTGTAAACTCTTAAATGGCAGATTAACACATTTTAGGGCTTCCACCCCCTCCCTCCCTTCCCCCTTCCCTCTCATGGTGAATATAGAAAATGAGAGAAAGAGAGAGAGAGAGAGAGCTTCAATCGCTCAATGCGTCAAAAAAATAGCTCCACGTGTGAGACATCTCAAGTGAGGGTGGCAGGCAAGACTTGAATGTAACAAGGCACACGTTAATAGGATTTAGTTTGGAAAGGTGCAGAACAACCTGTGTTTTTAAGCGGCTACGTGATGTATGGTTTGAGCCCTGATTGATTCAGAAAGAAATACCACAGGCATTATGGAATAATGTTGCCTTTTTGCAGAAGTGGAATATTTTACAGAACATATTTGAAAGGAATTATTAACGCATAAATTTGAAAGGAACTATGACACAGCAAGCTGGTAGTGCAACAAGTGCCAAGAAAAAAAAAACTAACGTGCAAGAGAGAGTCGAGGCATTTTTTTGTTTCATCTTTGACGGAGCGAGGGTTCGGGAATACCTTGAGACACCAGGCTGCATACATAAACTCAATTTGTGCCTCAGAGTCTAACCATCTGCCCGCAAGCATCAGCCTATTAAATGGATGGCAGGCTCGTCTGGTCTCAATGGACCGCAGTGGAACAATCGCTGAGAGGTTGCTGGGGTGACTGCATTGCCTAAGAGGTTGATGTCTGATCACTCTTCTGTCCCCAGAAGCACACTAAGGAATTTGCATAGAACTCTGCTTGTCTGTCTGCCTTCATCCATTGTCGATGCATTTCTGCTCTTTATTTGAAAATTTTGGCGGGCGATACTGCTATTTAGCTTTTTTTTAATATATATATATATATATATAAATACACACGCGCGCAAAAAAAAAATCAATAGTCCTTTGAGAAACAAAAGTTTCCTATTCAAACATACTGTGTAAATGAATGAATTAATAATTGAGCTTACAAAATGAGCTGATGGATGAGACTCTGGCTGAATAGACCCGAGGTTAGAGCAAGTTTAACGAGGCAAACAGAAAAGAATATTCTTATTCTGTCGACGGGCATAAACCGGTGTAACGTTACGGTTTCGAGTGTTTCAACTGAAGTGCGTAGAAACAAAGAAGTTAGTAAATACAGAATTCCACCATGACTTAATAAATAATAATAATAATAATCCTTGCATTTGATATAGCGCTTTTCACGTCGGGAGGACGTCCCAAAGCGCTTCACAGAACACACTGTAAAGTGAATTGACTGTATATTTGTGGGCGACTTCAGATTCACGGCAAATTGTATTGTTTTCGACACTGATAATAATAATAATCCTTTGCGTTTGATATAGCGCCTTGCCCCGTCCTCGAGACGTCTCAAAGCGCTTCACGGGATAGCCGGTAAAGTGGACTTGGCTGAAGAATTCTTAAGAATTGGTAGGAAGCTGGAAGGCTCGATACATCTTCTTGTAGGGAGAACATGCCAGATGGCCTAACGCAGTCACTAATGATTGCTACCTAGATAAGGTCGGCCGGCAGCATATTTAAGCAAGTGTTTAATATTGTATATATATATATTATATAGATATAATTGTCTAAAAATGAATAGGGGCAATTCACGGTCTATATTTATTGAAGATTTCTGAACAAATAGAATGGAGAAAAAGGGGAGTGCTGGT
>NW_024704757.1:15209091-15359477 GCF_018977255.1 Callorhinchus milii
TCCCCCCTCCCCAAGACGAGAGTCTCACTTTAATGCAAAGTCCAAAATATGAAGCCTGTCAGGCTTTCAGTTCAGACATTCAAGGCAAATATACACAGCCGTAACATGCTGAGCTCAACGTCGAAATTAAATGGGGGAGACGAGAGGGTTTGGGGGGGGGGGGAACCAAAACATCGGTAACTTCTGATTGAAAGTTATTCTTCCCCAGAGATTAATCTGATACAATACACGTCTGGAGTATTTTGCAGTCGTGTTTCAAAGCCGGGAACAAGTGCATAATACTGCAGCTATCTCATTGACTGAGACGCTGGGAGTGATGGGGGTTACAGAGCATTGAGAAACGCTCTTCGATTCGCAACAGTTTATTTTGTGGGGTGGGTGGGTGGGGGGGGGGTGTCAGCCGGGTGTCTGAAACGCGCGAAAACCCATCACCGTTGCTTAAGAGTCTCCAAACCCAGCTGAGAATTCCCCGCCTCCCACCTACACATGGGAATCCCAGAGATAGATTGTTGGAATGGACTGCGCTCTCTCTCTCTCTCTCTCTCCCTGGAGGGACTCATCCTGTTTACCTAATTCCGGAGAGTATTAGGCGCAGGTTGGCAAGAGCCAAGGTTCGGGCTGGGGGGGGGGGGTGGGTGGGGAGCCCAGAGTGTGCGTTGGGGTAACTGCTGGAGTCTTAACAAGTTAAAACCGCAGAGCTCGCCATTGACATTGCTGCCCAGGAGGCTTTCCCGCTGCTTGTCCAGCGAGGTCCACCCTACCCGTTAGGGCTTTGGTTTGCAGGGTTACAAGTTACAATACAATGTTTTTTTTGACGGAACAGATTTCACTCTTCGATCCCCTTTTGTTTTTAAAAAAAACCCTCTCGCTTCACAGTCTGTGAGCGCCACTTATTTGTGTGTGTGTGTGGTGGGGGGGGGGGGGGGGGAACGAGCAAAATCTGTGCTTCGAGTGAGACCAGTGTGTCAGTTTCACTCAATACCCATTTTATTTAGTACAAGTGTGAAATACAATCCGTTTTGCTGCCCGGATCGTTACTCAAATGTACTACATTTAAATGCGTTTTAAACGCTGCTTGCATTTTGTTTGTGGGATGAATGTAGCAGGTTTTTTTGAGGTGGTGGGCTGGGGGGGGGGGGGTTTGCATTTGATTAAACCCGGATCTCTTTGTTATCTTTGCCGCGCACTTTTTTTTTAGTGGTATTGTTGTAAAAGTTATTGGCTTGTCCATCAACCCCAACTGACAGCAGCAGCAATCCACAGAACAGCAACAGAGCCCAAGTCTATCTCCTTTATAGGAGGGAGAGAGAGAGAGAGAGAGAGAGACAGGGAGAATATTCATATAACAGGGAGGGTATACAAAGCTTTTTCTGTACCGAGTTTATTAGCAGTGGGGAGAGAGGTTAAACGCGGTGAAGAGAAAAGGTGGTGGGGTTGGATCTCTGGTAAAACTTTGATAAGATTCTTACAGTTCTCAGTAATGAGTCTGCCTTGAGGTCTTGCTGTTACTCTAACGGATCGGTTGAGTTTCATGTTATGTATCGTCGTGGATTTCAAGGCTAAGATAGATGCAAGCGGGCAATGCACGATGTTTAAATGAAACAAGACCCAATCAATGTGGAATGGAAACGGTAGCGGCGGCAACTTTTAGTTGCAGTTTAAGAAGAATTGTGTTCAATCGAATTTCACTAACTACCACATTGATCCAATTGCCAAGTAACTAACAATAAGGAGATTTCAGCTTTGGACTTTATCAAAGCTTTAAGCTTCAAAGGATCAAAGGATGTCCCTTATCTCCCTTAACTGCGTTTCGCCCATAAAAACAGTCACTACACTTTACGGTATATTCTGTGAAGTGCTTCAAGACATCTCAACGACATAATAAGACGCTACATCAAATGCAAGGATTATTATTATTACTAGCGAGTGAGAGACTATTCACATAATAGAAGAGGATAATGAAGCCTTTTCTGTATCAGGTTTAGGGAAAAGCGTTCTGGGACGCTACCCGGAGTGAGGGGGGCTATATAAATGCAAGTTGTTGTTGGTGTGGGCGTGGAAGGACTGACCGACTAACTGACTGTTGTGTTGTGTTTCTCGTTGCAGTGGTTTGTCTCAAGAGCCGGGCAGTGTGGAGCAGATTTCCTTACACTGCGCTGAGGGTGATGTGGAATGGCTGTATCCAGTGGGTGCTCTGCGTCTCTTACTCTCTCCCCGTCTCCCCTCGGGGTCGGTGGGCTCGGTGGCTCGGGGGAACTCGGGTGGCCGTATCACGGCCTGCATCAAACCAGCCGAGACGTTCAGGGGAGCCCAAATCTACCTGGAGAGGGAAGGCGAGCTGCAACTGCTGGTGGGAGATCAACAGGAGAGGGAGAAGGAGGAAGAGGAGGAGAGGGAGAAGGAGCAAAAGAAGAGGAAGAGGAGAGGGCAGCCACGCCCGGCCAAGGTGCATTGCTTCAGCCGCCAGGCTGGGGAGAAGGTGGCACTCTTTATCCAATCCACCATCCACAGGGACATCAGTCGCCGCATCGCTGCCTTTAAGTATGAACTGCGAGGTGACTGGGGTTCCGGAACACTGCTCCCTCATCAGATAGAAAGTAAGCAGCACTCGCTCACTCACTCACTCGCTCGCTCAGTCGCTCGCTCGCTCAGTCACTCACTCACTCGCTCAGTCGCTCGCTCGCTCAGTCACTCACTCACTCACTTGCTCAGTCGCTCGCTCGCTCAGTCGCTCACTCGCTCAGTCACTCACTCGCTCGCTCAGTCGCTCACTCGCTCAGTCACTCAGTCATTCACTCGCTCGTTCAGTCACTCACTCACTCGCTCAGTCACTCACTCACTCACCCAGTCACTCACTCACTCACTCATTCACTCACTCATTCACTCACCCAGTCACTCACTCATTCACTCACCCAGTCACTCACTCACTCGCTCAGTCACTCACTCGATCAGTCACTCACTCGCTCAGTCACTCACTCGCTCAGTCACTCACTCGCTCAGTCACTCACTCGCTCAGTCACTCACTCACTCAGTCACTCGCTCATTCACTCACTCAGTTACCCATCCACCCACCCACCCTCTCACTCTCTTACCATGCATTTTCCCCTTGATTCTCTCTTAAACCCGTTTGCTTGTCATTTTCAGGGCAGCGCAAGGTGGGGGGGTGTGGGGGGCGGTGCGGGGAGTGGGGGCTGTTGGGCAGAGAAAATGAGGAGAAATGCCAACCAACTAACCAACTTGAATACTGCCCCCAATATTGTCTTAGAGCACCTAATCTTAAATTGACTTGGGTGTTTCAATGCTTCATTGCCTATTATTATAATAATAATAATTAATAATAATAATGCTTATGTTCGTTGTAGCTCCCTAATTCATTGAAATGGCTCAAAGCACATAGCCGGTAATTGCTGTCGAGTGTAGTGACTGTGGGCTATGACGGGTGAGTTACAGAGACGAGGAGGGGATCTCTTCAATAGATATCTTCAAAGGCCTTGTTAGATTGATGACACATCAGTGGACATCTTTCACTACACCCTCTCAATGATAGACTATCAGTGACAGACACCAGCAATTTTACCTCGGAGCAAAGGACAATGGGTGGAACAACATTGTGAACAGGGGGATGTGCCCACGGACAGAACCCTGAGGATCAGCCTCTTTTCTGCTAAATAATAATGATAATAGTCCTTGCATTTGATACAGCACTTTACCACGTCTTCGAGAAGTCTCAAAGCGCTTCACAGGATACACTGTGAGTGTAGTAAAACTCTGCAGATGTTAACGCAAGTTAAAAAGTACACAGAGAGAGAGAGATAGAGACTAGTTCAGAGAATGAGAAAACCGTGCTGTGATCGGAATGACCACGGCGAATATTCTGGAAGCCTCGGTTTCCGGCGAAAGGCTTGAACTTTTTGAACGCCAGCGCGGTCAGCAATCCTGCTTTGCGCTGGCGTTTACACTTCAGAAATGCACTGAAACCAGGTGCTTCTGACACCAACTTGGTAACATGGAGTTACAAGGCTTTAATGTCGCCCCCCAACTCGGCTTCCCATGGCTCGCAGATAGAAATTCTCTCCCTTCTCTGAACACAACTGCAGGGAGGGGGTGGGGGGGAAAAAGCTGCAAGTGCATTATGAGGGTCAAGAATGCCCTTGTCTTTTGTAACCCCAATAGCACCCTTGTGGGTGAATAAACAAAAGCCCAGTGTGTCAGGACCCAGTACAAAACTCTGCCTTTTATTCAGATGCATGAAAGATTAAGGATTAGCGGAGTCGTCATGGTGATGGCCAAGCATTCCACGAACCGGGAACGTCTTATCATTTAGTTTTTTTTTTAATTATTACGTGCCAAACTGGGATTTCATCGATTTGGTTTGAAGTACCGGGAGAGGTGGGGTGGGGGCGGTGGGGGTGGAAATGAGAGCTACACGGTAAGCCAGAGAGAAAAGTTTTCCCCCACACCCCCTCCCCTCCTCTTTAAAAGTTAGTTTACACAGTGGAAATGGCTCTCTCGCTCCTATCCAGAATGAAAACCAGAGTTGCCTCAAAAGAAAGTGAAAGAACAGAATCTCGTCAGCTCCATGTTCTGAGCACCAGATTGTGCCCATCTGTTTGCAGTTAAAAAAAATCTCCCCCCCCCCCCACACTGTGTCAAATGGAGAAATTCAACTCATTTAACCGCGCTTGAATTAGTTGGAGAGAGAGAAGGGGGGAGTGGGAGAGAAAAGCAATAGAATGATTTATATATAGCATCAAATAGTGTATTAGAGTGGACTTTTTTTTAAACTTACTCTCTCTCCCTCCTTATAAAAAATTAGTATTGTAAATCAGAAGTTACACATACCGTAATAATCTTTTGATACACACATTGTCTTGGCGTAATAACACAATTGCAAGATGTTTGGCACTCCAAAAAATTTGCTCACACAATACACTATGACTGAACTTGACAGCATATCCTGTGAAGCGCTTTGAGACGTCCTCCTGATATGAAAGGTTTTATATCAAATGCAAGGATTAATATTATTATATTTAATTCAAAAATAGACAACCACTGCCTTTGATATCAAGTTTGCCTGTTTTGCTTGATATTTGAACAAAATGATTTTGGAGTAGAAATACCGTATATTAATGGATCGCCACTGACCATTTTTTACAACCAATGCTTTCAGCAACAAATCTGATGTTTCTAATGATCAGAAGACCTTGCACTTTGAGTTTTATTAGTCCTACGTTTAAGACAAATGCAGCTTCAAGTCTCTGCCGTAAAGTGTTACCCTAAACGTCCTCAGTATATTGCATCTGGTGGTGTTATACTGTCCTGACATAGCAATGAGGGCGATTACAATGTGACTCCCTTCACTGTGGGGGTTGGCATGTGGTTCGCTTACACTGTTTGCCTGACTTTGATTAGTTTTCCACACACTGAATGGGGATCATGAACAGTAAGCTCTTTTCAATTGGGAGCAAGACACTGGCAGTACAGCAGGCTACCCAAATCTTTAAAAAATTACGAAGCCAGGCTTTGGCCCACGAGCAAACCCAGTGTGGTTGGTGCGGAGCGAGAACAATGTGCGGAGACCACCTCTTAGAAACTGTCTCGCTCCCACCAGTAGTGGGACTCGGCACCGGTTTGTGTGAGGACATTGGCATCGGAGTGTGGAAAGCTTGGCAGGGCACTGGTGCCAGGGTTACAGCACAATACCCCGCCATAAGCGATCAGTGAATACTGCGGAGAAGTGAAACAGAAACAAGACCCTCTGCGTAACAAGGAGACTTGCTTCTGGTACCCAAAGCCCAGAAGAGTTTGGTTTCTTTCCAGTCCCATCAGAAGCAAACGTTGGAAGTCTGCCCCGTGCTAATAATGTAATGTCACAGCATCGCTTTGAGGCTTGGGTTATAATAGCACAAAGTTGCAATGGGACACACAATACATCGCAGTGTTGAATTGAGACTCGCATTACAATATCACAGCACCGCTTTGGCTCCATGCTAACAGACCTCATGGCACTGCCCTGGTATAAGTCTGTCTGTGCGTCTATTTCTATTCCTGGTTCAGAATTGGTCTACTTATATTCAGAGTTATTTCAGTTCTGCAGTAAGAGCCTGTCACTCGAGTCAGGTCAAACCATTACAAATACGTAACCCAACCACTGTCACACGAGGGGATGAAAAATGTTGGGTTTCTAAACATTTCGATGTGTTCAGTGATTACAAAAACGCGCATTTTTGTTCTCCCCAAGATCTCAAAAGACTTTGTTGAGGCGTCACAAAGCGCTTCACAGAATATACCAGAACGTGAATTGACTGTGTATTGTACATACAGGTGTTGAATAGTCACAGTGGCTTTGCATTTGAATTAGGTTTCAGATTTGTCTATATGGTCGATTTATATCTTCCTGTTGAGTCCTAGTCAGGTGCAGGATTGAGATTGAGAATGAGCTCAGCTTGGATTGAATTCATCCCTGCAACAACTGTGTATCTGGAATAATCACCATTTGAGGCTGACATTTGTTTGGTATTCCTTAAAAATCTTGCAAAAATGGCAGAATATCTTATAAGTTCATAAAAATCTTTACTCTTGCAATGTGTTCCACACACCTCCCTTTACACCCAGGGTGGCCTTGATTTAGTTGAGCAGCTTAAAATGGATATGAAACTGCACCTTAATGTGTGCTTTGATTTGCACAGGGTTCATAGGCTGGTTTCGCTCCAATGCTATGTCTAGTAATAAGGGAAATTAAAGGTAGGTGCTTTGGCTGGAAACACACGATGATCAATAAAATAAATTGCCCTGATGAGGACCTCAGGCCAGGCTGGTCCTGAACGTTACAAGGTGCGAGTTGATTGTTACCAGATGCTTGTCTTTGGTTAAGATATTGAATAGATTATCAAAGCGAATGGTAAACCTTTAATGCACGGCTCACCAAAGGCAACACTGAGAAGCAGTATTTAGAAGGGTAAACCCTCTTACAATAAGGCCATGGATGGTTTGGCACATGTACATGATGTTATGATAGAAACTATTCAACTTGTTTCAAGTAAGTAACAAAGGCTTTTCATACTGCTATATAATGGGTAAACAGCCAACAGGGAAACAATATAATTATTATAATAATAATCCTTGCCTTTGACATAGCCCCTCATCGTGTCTTCGAGACGTCTCAAAGCTCTTCACAGAATATATTGTAAAGTGTATATTTGTGGGGAAAACGCGGCAGCCAATTGCGCACAGCAGCGTCCCCACAAACAGTCGTGGATTGAAATGACCAAATTGTTATTGTTTTTTTTCCTTAACATTAACAATGTGTTAATGATGGGTCAACACTTGGAAAATGTAAATCAATTCAGCTTTAGAGTAACATATATCAAAGCAAGAACTATGAGGTTACTTTGTGGGAGTTTTTAATGTATCCGTGGATATTTAACTAAATAGCAAAGGTAAATAATAATAATAATCCCTACTTTTGATATGTGCCTTTTGAGTTGTGCCCAAGCACTTCACAGGAGTTGCTGTGAAGTGTTATGACTATGTGTTCGTAGATGAACGTGGATATAAGATACAACAGAAAGTAGACAAGTTGTCCTTCCATCCCTCAGACCTCATCCTATTCTCCTTTCTCTCTCTGATGGCTGTGAAGGAATTCATTCTAAAGTCAAAAACCACCTTGAAGAATGAAGAGGTGTGCACGTGTGTGCGTGCGTGTGCGTGTGTGCATGCATGTTCTGGGGGGAAAAAAACGAAACTTAGTTAGAATGGGGAGTCCATTTCTAACCTTTAAGCTGCTGATAGTAATACGTTCTAACAATAACCACATACAAGGATTAGATTATTATTGTTGTTATAAATGGCTTTGACAGATACTATTTACAAAGAAGCCCCTTTTCAGATTGCGTTGAATCAACATCAAAGCTCTTTTCGTGATCCCAAACAACACTGATATTCCATACCAGTGAAAATGATACGTTACAGTACGTAAAAATATCAGATCAAATGTTTCCCAATATCAATCTGTCAATAATGGGGGGGGGCAGGGTCATGCCCTCGGGGGTCAAATCCCTTGCAGGACCGGACAAATTGATTTGGAAATACTTCTGGTTTAGATCATTAATATCCATTCAGTTGACTCCTAGTTTATTTCACTCCGGAGGAAACAATCCTCTCAATTCACCAGTCATTAAACTAACATAACTAAGTCCACTTGTGAAACACGCCAAAGATTGAACGCATTACTTCCAATGCAGTATCGTCTGTGTATTTGACATATGGGGTACATATATATATATATGTATATACAGCCCACATTCCTCTGTATGTAAAAGTATAAAACATCTCTCTTGTTTGGCTGTTCAATAGGGCCTCTTCTTTGCCCCAGGTTTAGCATAAAATGTCTCCATTTCACTCGGGTAGTTGGGGGGGGAGGTTAACCTTCAGCGTACGGTTCATTTGCCTTTAACAAAGCTGAGCATGTGTCCTCTTGTCCTGTTTAAAAAAACTTAACAGCTGAGCAGCATTAATGCTATTTACGCTGCAAATTCGTGTTAAAAGCAGAAAAAAGGAGGGACGACGATTTATAAGGCGATTTGTGAGGTTTTCGGTAACTTTGTCAAACTGACGTGCGCGGCAGTCGTGATGAAGGTGCGAGTTTAAAAATAATGGGGGAAAGTGGCCACAAAGAAGAGCTTTGTTTGTCATGTTTCAGTGAACGGCCCTGCGGGTTTCTAAATGTATTTTTTTTTGGGGTGGGGGGGGGGAGAGAAAGTTACCCCCCACCCACCCCTCTCAGCACAAAGTTTTACTTTGCAACTATTGTTATCATTGGAGAGATCCATTTTGCTGGTCCATATGGTGCCAGCTGGGATTTTGTTTAAGAGAAAAAAAATCCAGCCTGACCAAGGTTTAATCTCGATCTAAATCCAGTCGTAAAGTCCACGGCATTCACTTCAATGCATTGACATTCAAAGGTGTCAGGAAGGAGCAGAGAATTTGAATGTGTTAATTCATTTCAGCAAGATATTTTATTTTCCGGCTGGATTTCACGCAGCTCAGTGTAGGTTCTCCTGACTCTTGAGTCAGTGTCAGTCCGCACGGAGTGATTGAGTATTGTGCATAAACAAAAACCCTGCATTGTGTCCTTAACGTTAGTTAAACGTGTTGTATTTGGTTGCAAAGTGGCGAAAGAATACTACTGGCCTTTGAATGCCTTTACATACCGTGCGTTTGCGAGATCGAGATGCACACTTTGATAGAAGTGGATTCGGAGCCGGGAACAAAAGAGCCTCGACTTAAACCACCTGCGTATTGCGTTACTTGTTGGAGTTAAGTTTCAGTACAGCTGGAAACTATCCTCGAGATGTGACCCATGTCACAGACAGACTTATAACGACTGTGTGGAACACGACCGCTATTAACAGCGTATGGGAGTGTGTGGTTCTGGCTTGTAGATAAACTGACGACAGAATTACTGAGATTCTGCACCATTACCGCTCAACTTATACAAGTCTGCCGTGAAGTCACTCACAGACATTCCCAAGGGACGATTCCGATTCACGTCCCAACAGCGACCGGTTTCGCTTCCTGGAATGTTATTCTGAGACTTTATGGAGCTGTTTTAAGGGAGAGCAAAAGAAAGCTATTTAGCCACAGATGTTTTTTTTCAGCTGGTTCAATCTCCCCACCACCTCCCCCCCCCCCAATCCCTCCAAAATAGTGAAAGAAACCTGATCCACTGGTTACATTTCCACCAAGTGTCGCCACAACAAAAGGCGTTCTGCTATCTGTTCAATTCACTTAGATCGGGGTGAGATACCGAAATCCGTGCACAGAAAGCTACATAAAGTTACAGAGTGATATGTAAATAATCAAATTTAGTCACTCAATCCACGACTGTTTGTGGGACGCTGCTGTGTGCAATTGGCTGCTGCATTTCGCCCACAAAATATACAGTCAATTCACTTTACAGTCTATTCTGAGACGTCTCGAAGACGTGATAAGGCGCTGTATCAAGTGCAAGGATTATTATTATAATTACTATTATGGTGGTACGGAGCACAGAGACAGGCAATTCAGCCCAACTGTCTATGCTGGTGTTTATACTCCTCACAAGCCTCCTATTCCCCTCTGTACCCTTCTCCCTTATTTACGCATCAAGTTCTCTCTTAAATACATGAATCCCTTTTTGCTTCAGCCTCAGCTTCAAGTAGTGAGTTGAGTGCATAAAATAAGAGATCAATTTCTCTTAAGCGGCTGTGCAGTTCAGAAGATATCTTGCCTCGCAATAGCCTGGTCATCATCGGGGGTGGCTGAGGAGCAGCGTGTCTGGTTGATACATTTCCTGGGTTTAATTTTACGACTGGAAATGGGGACGCTCCCTAAAAAGGAAGTTTAGGAATTTCCACCCTCGCCCAATGCGCGATGGTTTCCTAAACTCGACCCCGTATCGATTTACATTTCCAATCATTAGTGGCTAAGACTCCACTCCCTCTGTTTTCCTCCTCATTACTCGCTCCATCTGGCCACAGGCCAGCTGTGCGGACACACTGAGGGCTTGGCATACTTACTGTATTCCCCCGGAGAGCGTTAGATGAGAGACATTTCACCTGGGTCAAGACCTAGTTTCTCAGCATTCCAGAGAGTGCAAAATTTGGCAGATTCTTAAATGCACTCTTAATTTTGAAAACAAAAATGAATCTGCATCCTCTGATATTCTAAGAAAAATTGTGAACTTCTAGACCCAGGTGGAATTTCTATCCATTTGCCCCTCCTGTAGGATGATACTATTATAAAACAGAGGTTTGGGTCTGAGAAATTGGACTCTTTTCCCTCTCATTCCACCACCTTATAAATTAACGCAGAAACAGCCTCCCAATAAGGTTGGCTTAATCTTAAATTCTGAACTGTATAAAGTTCACCCTTGTCTGTTACTTGAATGCTCCTTAATCTGCAAAAGAGGGGGTCATCGATTAATTTCCTTTTATACCCCAGGTCTTACTTCTGCATCATATAAGGCAAACAGATAAGGGATTCTCTCCTCCACTTGACTACTTATTCTGCTCAACTTTGTAAAGACACAACACCTGAAAGAACACACACAGACACACCCAGCGATGTTTTAAGTGACCCCCTGGAGCAAGCTCCAGTCAAACCAGGTCTGCCCAGTCTCACACAGACCATCCATCAAACAAACAGCGAGACCTGGAGAGTGAGGCGAGGTTGTAAAGTGCGTCTGGAGGTTGCTGCAGCCACAAACTGTTTATACTTCGACAGTGGTCTCCGAGGGCAGTTAGAGGCCACCGATGACTTTTGTCTACATTTTTGGCTTAATCTCAAACACATTGAAACCACCGGCAACAGAGACTGGACAATTTCCTTCAGACTGGAGGTCTCTCCCTTGCTGACTTCTTTGAGGGGAGAATATGGATTCAATTACCACAAGTAATATTTGCCCTTGACATCACGCCTTGTCATCTCAACGCACTTCAGTCAATGAGTTACTTTAAAGTGTGGTGACTGTTTTGCAGGCAAAACAAATGGCGCAGCTAATCCGAGACCAACGTTGAGGTGCTATGTCAAATGCAGTGACCAAATTATTATTTTTTTTGGAGGGATTATTATCGGGTGTGTGGAGTAAGGAAACTTGCCCAAGGTTTTGTCCTGCCGGGAATCAAACCCAGGTCTCTCTCGCTTGCGAGGCGAGTGCTCTAACCACTGAGCTACAGGACTCCTGTACAAGATCTTTCTACTATATCAGGGCAGAGCAACATGAAAGAGTGGAGAGAAATGCACATGGTTAACACTCGTGGAAATCCACTTTTGTTCTCCGGGGAGGGGGCGGTTTACAATGGCCCTGCTTGTTTCACAATAGTATCTATTGTTTTTTTCTGGGGCAGTTGATATTTGCCCTGAGGTGATGCACTGAGCAAACACTTTAACTGACAAACCTGGTCACCTCACCCTGTAGAGGAATGCAGCGAGGATTGTGGATTGTGCCCCTTGGATCCTGCCCTGCTCTGTGCGTCCAGTGAATGCAACAATTAAAAGAACCTGTTAAGAGAGCGCTAAAGTAAATCCACACCAGCAATTGAAGTCCGTTAGGGGAGCTTCACAGTGTGAAGTGTGGCGGTAAGCACTGCTGGAGGATGAAAGTTAGCAGGTCCAAGAACTTGGGGGAAACGTCGGCATGGCTCTAGATTTGTTCAGTTTTTTTTAACTCTTCAAATTGAATTGGCATTTTTTTCAAATACTGCCTTAATGTCTGAAGTACGTTTCTTGAGATGTGTCTGCCTGCAAATACCCGTTCATTCATGGCACTTGCCACCAATAAACCTTCTGAGACATCTCGAAGACGTGATAAGATGCTATAGCAAATGCAAGGATTATTATTATTTTTATTATTACAATCTGTGAAGGTCAGTTGAATGTTTGGGATGTTTTGATGGTAAAGACATTGTGTCAAATGGAAGGATTCGATTATTTTGTACATTGAGAAATCCAAATGTTCCTGAGGCTGCAACTCGATGCATCTGGCGAGCGGAATTGTATTTCTTTGATAAGAAATCTTGCTAAGAAATACCACAAAATTGCTAACGATTCTGACATGGGAGTGAAACTACATGCAACCTATTCACTTATGGGTTCTTTTATTTTTTGCTCTTCATTTAGACAGGACAACTTATGCTAATAAACTGCTGAATAACATCTACTCAGTGCATTAGTGCATGAGACGTGTCTAATGTGAGGCCCCAAATATGCACTGTAGCAAGCGTACGTGCTTGTTCCATGGCACACAGTATGGTCAGCGAAATGGAATCTTGTACCTGATGTAAATAATTAATCAAAATTGCTCCATAAATAAAACTACGCCAGATTTTCCTAAGGACATTAACTCTTTAAAAGAGGGACGATTCGCTGAGCAGCTGCGAAAATACAATACAATTTACATTTATATTCAGAGCCTTTCCCGTCAGGAGGACGTTTCCAAGAGCTTGCTTATCATTGCTGGTCTGGGTAACCGAGCTGGTGGGCGGCGAGGAGGGGAGAGGTGACCGAAAGCGTGGTCCAATAGGTAGGTTTGGAGTGGGCTTCAATGAGGGGAGGGTGTCAGCAAGTTGGAGGACCTTCAGGATGGGGTTCCAGAGAGCGGGGGCAGAATGGTCAAAAGCCCAGCTGCCAATGGCGGAGGTATAAAAGGCAGGAGACATGAAGCAGGCCAGCAACACCCGAGAACCTTCTCAGTTAATGCCATCAGTCATAAACAAGACACTCATGAGTTAGTTGTACGATTTGATGATTAGGGAATATTTCACTGTTCCCTGAAGTATCCTCAAGAAAATTGTCTCCAGTGGGAAGCTCTCTAAACCAGTGGACGTGTATCAATGCAGTTCATTGTAACAGAACCTTCAGCAAAGTGTTTGGGGCTATTTTGGGGGCAAAGAATCTTCTGGGACCACCTCCTGAAATTGAAAAGCTTCTGGCGGTGATGTTCCAACAGAGAATAAGAGATTCTTTATTCAGTTAAAATACCACTTCGACCCAATAAGTTCATGTTGAAATGATGGTGAAACAAAGAGAGGTTTGAATGGGTTGCTTTGCACCGTAAAACACCGCTCCCATATTTCGTTGTAACTTATTATTTGGAGAAGCAAATTACATGTTCATAAAAGTGCTTTACTGAACCCCGTAACTTGACCAATTGACATCTTGTTGACAGGGTTTCCTCACAGACCAATTGAAGTTATTCAGCACAGAAATAGACCTACTTAAACGCCTGTTATTTAGAGAGTTCAGTTTCGGAAAAGGTGTCCTCAGTCCTATTCGGAAAACTGAAAAGTTTTTATGACGACGCTGAAACGGGAAGTTTTGTTTAAGATGTTCCTGTGAGAGAAAATGTCCACTGTTGACAATTGCTTAGCAGTGTGTAGTAACTACAACAACATCAACAATATCAACAACAATTTGCATTTGTATTGCACCCTTCACACAGGGTAGCGTCCCAGAGTGCTTAAAGAGCACTGTGTTGTGTATCAGACAGGGATTGTGTCGGCCAAGGAATTGGATGATACAGAATGTACACTTCTAAGTTACTTCTAAACGTTTTGAAATTCCCATTTCTGCTCCTAATTTGGATGGATTGCCACTCAATTCAGTCGATCAGTGTTTGAGTTGAATAACATCTACAGATTGTCCGAGCCAATAGATGCGTTGAGTCAATAAGATAGGAGAAGTAAATATACTGTACTTTTTTTGTCTTGTAGGTGCCTGCAGACCATGCAATGACACAGAAATCCTCATGGCAGTCTGCACTAGTGACTTCGGTAAGTCTTTGTTTTGTTATCACAATGATCAAAATAACAAAGTTGCAGTTGTAATAATCCTTGCATTTGATACAGCGCCTTATCACATTGTTGGGACGTCTCAAAGCGCTCCACAGAATATACTGTAAAATGTAGTGATTGTATATTTTGTGGGCAACCAATTGCGCACAGCAGTGTCCCACAAGTAATCGTGGATGGATTGAGTGACCACATTATTATTATTTATTTTGTTGAATGGATTATTAACCCCCATAAACCGATCCGCCAATCGACTTAACAGCCGGGTTCCTACTTACTGCAAGGCAAACAGAGGCGCACGTGTGGAACAAGGAAACTTTCGCCCTGCCCGGGAATTGAACCTGGGTCTGGGTCCTCTCACTTGTGGGGCGAGTGCTGTAACCACTGAGCTACAGGACTCCAGTTATTACTCCAGTTAATCTGTCCATTCCTATCACTACACCGAGGTCAATTGTGACCCTGGTACCTCTTGCACTCTAAAATCCTTTCCTTGCCACATCCTGGTGCTGACGGCCAAATTTATTAAGCAGACAATGCCTGGCAGTAGCCCCTTTGTTCTCGTTGGCACGGTCTCCACTAACTTTCATTTTCAAATATATCTAAGGAAAGAACTGGCACCATCGCTATCTAATGCCACATCACTGTCGACCACTTTTCGACGTCTTTCAGCCGAGTCAAACAGCTATTATACTGGAGCTGATACCGTAGTAGATACAAACAGTCAGACTCCCGCGGTGAGATTATTTTAGCTTTTCAATACAACATGGTTTAGTACTGCGATACCCCACAGAGACACAGTCACTCCACTTTACGCTGAATCTTATGAAGCTCTTTGAGGCGTCCTCCCAACTTGAAAGGCGCTATACCAGATGCCAGGATTAGTATTATTATTAAGTATTTTTGTGGGACAAGAGGATTCTTTTCTATCATTTTATGCCCTCAAAACAACTTGTAATCAAATCAAAAGAATAAAACAGACCCGTAGGTGTTTTAAAACATGAAAAGCATTACATCAGCATTGTTACCACAGGGAGAAGGGAATAGAGGAGTATATGGAGGAGTGGATGGGTGGGAGGGGAGGCTGATGTATAGATGGACAAGTTGGTCTGAATGAATGGCTTGCTCTGGAGCTGTAGGTTCCCTGGTTATTGCGGGAAAAAAACTAGCTGGCTATGAAGGGGTTAATGATTCTTACACTCGCTCTGAACTGCAGCGGACCATTTAGCGCCCTAAACATCCACTCTAAGTATAATTAGTGGGCTCAGCTCCTGCCACTCTGCTTTAAACACTCATGGTCTACTGAGAGTAAATGGCCAGTGAGCAATTTATCCATGGCTGGCTGGATAATCCCATGATTTGTAGGTCCTAAAATGTTCTTGAAGTTAAAGGTCAGAAGGCATCCCAACCCCCAGCCATAACCACAATCCCCCCCTAACCTTCCCTTCCTCCTTACTCTGAACTGTTCCAGTTCTGCAGTAGTCTTTAAACATGCGACTGACCGACCGACAGTCCTCTCGGGTTGTGTTCCTGCTCTGAGCTTCAAAGCGAAAGCCAAACTCATGTTAAATCTGTTCGACACAGAAATGCAGTTGCAAAAGCTCGTTACAAATGTGAGCAAAGGCTTTGCGGAGTCGTGCCTGAAGAAGCTGACATGCCTTTGTGAAGAACACTGACCAGGAGTCTGTGTGTTTGTGGGGGGGGGTGGGGGGAGAGGGAAGGCTTAAAGCTGGAGCTTCCCCACACAACAGCAGCAACAATTTGCATTTATGGACTGCCCTTCACGTAGGATAGCGCTGGTACAAACAATCAACAACAACAACTTGCGTTTCTATAGCACCCTTCAAGCGGGCAGAGTCTCGGAGCACTTAACAGTGGCGGAGCCTGACACCGAGCTGGGGGGAGGGGGAGAGGGAGGAGATGACTGTAAGCACGGTCGAAGAGGAAGGTCTTGAGTCAAGATCTAAAAGAGGGGAAGAGATTAATTTAAGGCAGGACAATCAGGTCTTGAGCTAGTGATTCGGAGGAGTCCTGATTTAAGGTCTCTTGCTCACAGACTGTCTGTGACCAAGAGACCTTAAATCAGGCTTAACTCTGCCGTAGCGAGGACCGAATGCGCAAAGCTATCGTTGACATTTAGCGGGCTGGAGATAGTGAAATGTTAGCAGGTTTGCCTGACCTCGTGCCAGCTTCAGACTGTCTGAGCACGTTGTATTGCCTTGGCGACCAATTTCAAACTGATCAAATATCAAATCATTCGCTGCCTACCTCAAAGGCATCGTAAATCAAACCCTCTCATTCCCTTTTAAGCTCGGAGAGTCGTTAAGAGGCTGCCGAATATCAAAAGTTTTGTAGGAAGCAGATGGCGGGCGAATTCAGCAAACGACCAGCTATTACACGCCATCGTTTCTGTAGCCGATAATGACGCACCCCGTTGACAGAAGCAGTTCTTTTTGGACGTATTTCCAAAAACTGAGGTGAAAGATGTTTTGTTCAGATCCAGTTTGGGTATATTGAAAATACTGGGCAAAGTTCTACTGCCAAATGGACATACGCTGTCTGTTTCCGCCTTAACAGCCACAATAACTGTCAGGCTCCACACACCAATCGTACTACAATAAAGCGCGCAATGGGGGTTCCACCACAGGATCAAGGAATCCACCGTTTTTCTCAAATGAACAGTGAAATCCAGTTGACCTGCTCCCTGAATGATTGTACCTCAATGCTGGGGTCTGTACGAATAATAATAATAATCCTTGCATTTTATACAGTGCCTTATCACGTCTTCAAGATGACTCAAAACGCTTCACAGGATACTCTGTCAAGTGAATTGACGGCATATTTTGTGGGCAAATTGCGCACAGTGCCAAGAGTATTGTGTTAGCTTGTTCTGTGAGCAGCGATTTCTTGAGTTTGCAGTCTTGTAGCAGGCAAACAGGGAGCACAATTCAAGCTTATCTTGAATAAATATCCTGTTGAAATATATTAGCACTCCAGAGGATTACCATTAATCTGGGGCCATGTGGAGGCCTCTTAACCTGTCTGATAAAAGGGCTGTGTGGAGGTCTAAACTCAGACTATAGCTATAGCTGCTTTCTCTCTTTCTCTCCCTCCCTTTCTCTCTCTCTCTCTCCCTTCCCTCATCATACAAGAACCCTGCAGACAGACTTTATCAGTGTTTTCTGGCATTTCCTGCCATTTTTCTCTGCTGTTATGCAGTGGGATATTCTCTAGACAATTGCAGCTTTCACAAAGTAAAGGTTTAATTAAAGTAATCACTCGGGCGGTTACAAAATCAATGGACCTTCTCCTTTCCAACGTTCTGTGGCAGAGCAGGGTTGAAGCATTGCTCGAGAGAGAGAGAGAGAGAGAGTAAGAGAGTCAGATGCATTCTTTTACTTCTATTCGCTAAAGCTGCAATGATTGTTTCCGAAACATTCAGCAACCAGCCGTCAGCGGGGCTGCGAGTTTGACGATTTGGCGAATTCACTCTTTACTCTGAAGTCTGTCATTCCTCAGAAAAAAATTGCATAAGAATTTACTGGGCGAAAGAAGACGAGGTCTGTCCAGTTTGTCTTCCACCATCGCTTGCGCATGTCGTGTCCCAAACAACGTACTGTATCCCCAAATATTATTAGTTGCTAACGGAAATCTATCTCATTTGTTCCTGAAAGAATCGACATTTTTCTGCTTCCACCGTCTCCCCAAATTAGAGCTGTATTTTGAGAATTTGCGAGATTCTGGACCCTCCAATTTGCCACATGAACAAGAGCGAATCTGGGCCAGGGTTTGGGTCTGCGGAAACCCCTTCGCAGACGGTGACTCATTAATGGCACGAAACGGCAAATATTTCCGAGCGTGTCACGTTTGAAGGCCATCATCCCCGCGTTCATCAAATTCCTAATGAGTTTCACGCTGTTCTTCTTTCTCCTCCAGTGGTCCGAGGTCACATCAGGACGGTGAGCCACAATAAGGAACGGCAGGAGTCCGTGGTGGGCGTGAGCACCACCAAGATATACAGACAGAAGTACACCCTCTTTCACCCCGTAGGGAAGTACGGGAAGTCGTTCGGGGACATCAGGACATTCTTGAAGTGCGGGGTCAAGCAAGGGGCCGGGAGCTTCATTTTTACCGGCCACGTGCACTTTGGAGAAGCCTGGCTTGGTTGTGCTCCCCGCTACAAAGACTTTAAAAGGATTTACGAAGCTGCCAAAGACGCACACGAGAATCCGTGCGAGATCGAATCGGATTGAAGCTGCTTTCTTTGGGTGGGGAGGTTGGTGGGAGGTTTTGGGGGGGGAGTGGGGGGAATAAAAGAGTTCACCGCTGCATTTTATTTTAATAGGCAGGAAAGGACCGTTGAACTGTTAAAACATATGCCGCTACCCCGCCGAGGTACATTGTCAATGGCTTCTGCGGCGGAGCCGGTGAAGAAGAGAAAGGGGGACTTTCATGGATTGATTCAATGTCCTGTTAAAAGAACAAGCCCGATTGTTGCTGATAAGCTTTGCTGTGTGTGCAGGGGGCGGAGAGGGAAAACCACAGCATTGATTTACCGTCCAACGTGAACGATCGCTGTTTTTCCGACTTTCAGGCAACTTCATACGTGAAGCAACCCGGAGAAAAGGATTGGGCAGAACATGGGGTGAGGGGAGGAGGTTGGGAATGATTTATTGTTCGATGTGAATAATTACTAGCGTGCACTCAACTTCACTTTGTGAAGGACTCTTGGTATATTTTCCGTATGCAAAATATTTTATGTGTGTAAAAAAGAAAATGGTGGGATAGTGTCTTGTGAGATATAATTTACGTGGAAGTTGAATTGCGCATCCACAGAGCGAAAAAAAAATTAGTTTGAAAAGAAAAGAAAGTGATCATGGGATGAACTCAGCGGCCTCTTAGGACATTCCATGGGTAACTTAAGGGGTACAGGCTGCGTCAGATACTTAGGTGAAATGTTACTGCACGTCTTTCTGTGACAACTCTTCAGTTCGTACCACTGAGGCGTGTTTCGAGACCAGTTCAGTTCCCTCGTTTTTGTAAGAAACCGTTTACTTTGTATATTTTTGTGCTATTTATAATTTTATTTGGTTGCAGCTTTCTCGAAGAAGGAGCCCGTACCCGTACAGTCTATCTAAGGTTTTTTTTTAAAAAAAGTCAGTGCTGGCAATTGATAAAATGCGTTTGCTCAAATACAGGTGGAGAGGGGACAGGTGGGGGTGGGGGGCGTGGGGGTGGATTCAGCCAGAAATGTTAACCCTTTCATCGCATCCCATACTTGGATGTCCTGGCTCGCACCTCTGGTTTCCGCCCCTTTCTCCTCCCTAATTCTGTCATCTCTTGTGTCCTCTGCTCCCCTAAACCCATTCTCGCTCCCCCTACCCCTCTCAGCTCTCTGAAAATCTCTCCCTCCGCCTCACTCTCCTTTCCTGACCCGATTTCAAAACCCTTCTTAAAACAGAAAACTACCTCTTTGACTTTGGTCACCTTTCACCTCCCCCCCCCCCCGTCTCTCACCCTGTTCTTTCTCCCTCTCTGTCTCTGTGAAGCGCGCTGTGGCTTCAGCCCTGCAATAAAAGGATCGAGATCAAGCGAGCAAGTTCTTCTTGTTGTAGTGGGACTCTCCAACCCTAAACCTTCAGATTTGATCCTTTTTTGGGAGAACAATTTGATAGATTTCCTGATTTTGTTTTGCATTAATTCAGCTTCGTGAAAAAAGAAAGCAAAAAAAAAAAATCCAGCCCTTAAACCAGCTGCAGGAATCATTTCAAGAAGACGAAACATTGGGAAGTCCCAATACTACTTAGCCCGGGCTAGGAAAACCTGAATATGTGAGGGAGGAGTGTGGTGGTTGGGGGAGAATTAGAGCTTCCTTATTGAAGCTGAGAGGAGTTTTTCAGGAGACGGTTTTCAAGGATTTCAGAAGATGGGGTTTATAATGCGGCTGTGATTGGAAATACCAAAGTATCAAACGTCACTTTGTTTGGAAGGGAAAAAAAACTCTTAAGACAAGAACAAACCGAGAGGTAAACCCAATGTCCACTGAAAAACCATGATGCGAAATAATAAAATGGGCCAATCTCTTTTCTGGGCTTTATTTTTCTTGTACTTCTCTGCAGGTAGAAAGATGCTGCCAAGAGCTGCCATGTGTATTGTATTTGTTATCATGTCATTGGCTTTAGCTCCGTCTGTGCGTTCACACCGCGATTCTGACTGTACATAGTGTAAATATTTGTGCTAAAAAAAATCCTAAACTGAATAGATGGAAAATATTTGAGATCTTCTGAATCTCCGTGTATAAATGTTGGCTGTAGTTTTCTTTTCTTGAGGAAATGTATTTGTGTTGTTTTTTTTAAAATAATGTTCTTTTTGCATTTCAGAAGTTTATTAAAATCCCCAAAACAGACAACGGTTTTGAAATAAGTTGTCTGCTGAATGTGTAGAGACAAAAGAGTGGCTTTGGGATACAGGGAGATATTTGGTTTGCGGGGGGGGGGGGAGGACAGGTAAATGGGACTGAAAAGATTGCTCTTAAAAGAGGTAAAATCTGCTTTCGCAGCCCATCAAACTTATGAAAAGACCTATTTAATGAGTAAATGGTCATATCAGCTACTGCACCCAAACATTATTTATGATTATTTACTATTTTTATTATAATTATATTATTTCCCTCGGGCTGATATCAATGCTGCGTCAAAATGTGCAGATATGACTTGAACTGACCCAGGATTTATCCATTAGTGGATAAATACACTATTGCTGTAACAGAAACAATCAATCCTCAGAGTGTCGAGTGTTTGGGGTCGTAAATGCTTTCATAAGTACAAAGGCCTTACAGAGAACAACAGCAGAAGAAAAGGAAAATGACTTATCGTAGAAAGGCTCCATACATTTACTTGGCAACCTGCACTGGACAAGAATACGAAGCCCTGAAGAATGCTCCAATGCATATTGACCTTACATTTGTCATTTACGCATCCTTTGAAGTAGTATACTGTGGAGTCCTGTGGCTCAGTGGTTAAAGCACTCGCCTCGCAAGCGAGAGGTCTTGGGTTTGATTCCCGGGCAGGGCAAAGCTTTTGGCAAGTTTCCTTACTCCACACACACGCATCTGTTTACCTAGCAGTAAGTAGGAACTCAGCTGTTAGTCGGTTGGTGGATCGCTTTTCCGGGGACAGTAATAATCCCTTCAAAACAAAAATGATTTTAAAAATATGTATATTTGGTCACTCAATCCACGCCTATTTGTGGGATGCTGCTGTGCGCAATTTGCTGCCGTGTTTCGCTCACAAAATATACAGTCAATTCACTTGACAGTATATTCCGTGAAGGGCTTTGAGACGTTTCGAAGATATGATAAGGGGCTGATTCAAATGCAAGGATTATTGATACTTTACTCCATTCCTTCTACCT
Organism: Callorhinchus milii; assembly: GCF_018977255.1. Classification (NCBI taxonomy): domain Eukaryota; kingdom Metazoa; phylum Chordata; class Chondrichthyes; order Chimaeriformes; family Callorhinchidae; genus Callorhinchus; species Callorhinchus milii. The sequence continues at coordinate 15,230,832 of NW_024704757.1, forward strand.
GTAATGCAAACACGAATTGCACTTTTGTGCTTGGGTTTGGAATTTGAATGTGTGCTTTGCAGCCACACACACACGAAAAATTAAGAACGACTCCGCAATGCAAAACTTAATACTCTGGCTTGCATTACACGCTAATTAATTTTAATCTCTGCCAAGAAGGATTATCAATTAATGCCTCTCCTGGGGCCTGTGGGAATGATGCATTAAATGGCGTTTGCAATATCAGCATGAAATCTTATTATATCCACATGTGCACAGTAAATCTGTAACATGCTGAAAGCATTAAATATTATATATAGAAACAAAAGAGGAACAGCAATTACAAATATGTTACGCAAGAATGGTCTTGCTTTAGTCGGGGGATTAGGCAAGTGTGGTAAAGAGATTTTTTTTTGGAGAGTTTGCTATTTTGGTTTGGCAGAGATTGATGGGAAAGGTGGATCTGCAAAAGAGATATAGCATAATAACGGAATGGTGTTGAGTTACTAGACAGTAATTCTATCGGTGGAATGAGAGCAAAGTATGAGTGATTTACGTACATCACCAAACCCCGGTATTAAATTACCACCTTAATCTCACTGCCAGATGTGTGTTACTAATTATAATAGATATTAACCTGAACTCCACTGATCACTCAGTTAGTAAAATTACTGGCTTCTAGGAAACTGAGCCATGCAGGTTTGGCCATCACTCTGATGTGTTAGTTATAGCTGAGCTTTGCTTCAATTGGCCTCAGTAGCCCCTGAGCTAGTGAAGGTCAGGCTCAGACAGACAGGACTCTTGGCTCTGGGTCAGAAGGTTGTGTGGTCAAGCCACGAATTGGGAGTTTGAACTCCTCGTCGAGGCTAACATTCTGGTGCAGTGGTGGGGATTGCTGCATTGTCAGAGGTGCTGTCCTTCAGCTGAGACATTAAGGCTCAGATCCCAGCTGCTTGTTAAGATGCACAATAAAGATCCTGTGGCACTATTCGAAGAGAGAACGGAGTTTCTCCCGGATGTCTTGGTTGACAAACCTCCAGTTAAGCTAAACTGATCATTTACTTTAATGCCTGTTCGTTGGACAACATTCCTACAATTGCAAATTGGCTGCGGTGTTTGTCTCGAGACACATAGTCACTGCACTTTACAATAATTACTGAGAAATGTTCTGGAGACGCTTTGATCTGATGAGACATCATATCCAATGCCAGAATTATTATTAGTATCTCACACTCTTAAAAATAGCCAATGACTCCACAATGCTGCTTTGAAATCTGGGCATATTTAAGGCAGTTTTGGCATTCAGTGAGAATTCTTCCTGAACATGCCCTTCATCTGTCACGCATTCATCGCACAGCGGGTGTAAAGAAAAACAAAGTTTGGAACCTGACATATGCAATAAGACATTTGCTCCCAGCGTGACTGTCCACTACAAATTAAACATATTGCTCATTTGATGTAGAGATGAGCAAAAGGTTTGAATTGGACATGCACCTGCTCTCTATCCATCTCGGCGCAAACACGGGAATAGTCTTATTTTAGCCCCCATTATTTCACGGCATTTTTAATACATTATTCACTTCTGTCGGCGAGTTGCATTCATGTATGTGACATTCAAACTGGTGGGAAACTAAGCATGTCGAATCCATACTCACTGTTAAGCAGGGAAGTCTATGTGATTCCCCCTCCTTGAAAGTATCCCGATTACAAAGTGAATAGAGCAACCTCTTCATATTCATATCCCATTGTCACAGGAATGAAACGCATCCCCCAGAAATCACAGCAAGTTGCTCACACTGTATTAATGCTCAGCAATGCTCATGCCAAAGCATGTCACCATCAAGCATGTTACCTTCAAGCGCTTTGGGGCGCTATATAAACACAAGTAGTTGTTGTTGTTGTTGTTACCAACACTAAAATGAGATCCCCTTTAGTGATACTGAGACGGTGAATTCATGGTGATCCATACAATACCTTCTTCGCTTGCAAAATACACAGTCACTGCGCTTTACGGTAAATCCTGAGAAGCACTTTAAGTCCTCCGGAAGTGAAAGAGACTGTGCCAAATGCAAGTATTATTACTTATCATTCATTAATAATAATACTTATTAATAATGCTAATACTGTATACTTTTTTATGTTTCGCTCTATTCGCTGTCGAAATTCACGCATGGTCTTTTTGGTGGGGGGGTGGGGAGGGGTGGGGGAGTTAAACTGGCTGCATAAAAAATGCTTCTACTCCGAAGGGTTCTGACATAAAGGGTCGTGGACCCGAAACGTTGACTCACTTTCCATTCTCCAAAGACACTGCCTGACCTGCTGAGCGTTCCCAGCGACTTCTGTTCTTGTTTCAGATTTCCAGCATCTGCAGTATTTTCCGGTTTGCTTCTACTCCATTTGGCACCTTGCCCCTTTTCTCCTCCCCCCTCTCCTCCTCCCCTCCGCCGCCAGCCCCCTCCCCAGCCCCCACCCCACACCCTTTCCCCCACTCGAGGAACTCGAGGAAGATCATTGAAACGCAGAAGAACAAATCTGTAGATTATTATTGCAGAGATCGCCGTATGGATTTGATGGAAAGTCGCACTGGGCATGGATGAGGCACCAATTCTAACCCTTGATCCATTGAAAATATGCCGCACTCTGTGAAATCGCTGCTGATGCAGCACTAATGTCCGTATCTGGCACAGAATAAATCGTGGATTTGTAAGTGCTCCTCTTTGTGGAGGGAGATCATGAGACCCTTGAAACTGCTGGGTGGAGACATTCATCTGTGAAACTCGGATCCTCTCGGAAAACAGTGCGCTAGATTAGTCTCTGAGAAGGAAGAGCAGAGGCACATGTGGAGCAGGCGTTCAGGAATTCAGACGTGACGAGAGCAGAAATGTTCTGAGCGCTGACTGCAGACAGTCACGGAATTAACCAGCTCTGCAGGCCAGCCTCTCGGATGATGATGATGCTGATGATAATGATAATAATCCTTGCATTTGATACAGAGCCTTATCACGTTACTGAGATGTCTCAAATCCTTTGAAATGGCCCAGTTGAAAATGGCGCATTGAAAACAAGACCGGGCGTAGGGGGTGGGGGGGTTAGATGGTGGAGAGGACATGTACGAATTGACTGAAATCACACCCCTTCCTCTCCCCACACAGCCCCAGTGACCCCTCATAAGGTCTGGAACACACTGCCCGAGAGGCTGGTGGAAACGGATTCAATAACAACTTTCAAAAGGGAATCGGACAGGTGCTTGAAAAGGAAAAACTTGCAAGGATACGGGGGAAAGAGCGAGTTGGGGAGTGGGACCGATAGGGTAGCTCTGCCAAAGAGCCAGCACAGACACCATGGGCCGAATGGCCTCCTTCTGCGCTGTAATATTCTACGAGACTATTCTGTAATAATAAGTCCTAGCCACAGTCAAGCCTCCCCCATTGTCTTGCGTTTTCTTTCAAAAAAAGAGACAGGTGGATGTTGGAGGGAAAAGTGAAGCAAAAAGATGTATTTACATCGATCCCGATCCACCCGAGTCGGAGCTGAGCTCGATGCAGGAGGTGGGAGTTTTCCCTGCAGACTGGTACTGCACGGAATACTTTGGTTTGAAGTGTTTACACGTTGCGTTTTGATTCACAACAGCTGCCCATTCAGCACTAGACGTCCAGCTGCTGTGTAAATGAGTTGCGAAGGATCGCTGGTGTGAAATGGAGCTCGTAAGCTTCGCCTTTGTTAACCCTCCGAAGTAGCTCGTTTCAAATCCGTTTGCTAACTTTTTTTTTTAACTGTTGAATCGAACGGCCCTCGCTACTTGTTTGTGGCGAGTCACGGGGAGGGGGAAGAAAAAATAACCTTCCTAATTGATCTGTTCACTTTGTTTCAAGGGATATGATTTGAGCCAAATAAAACTACATTCAATGGGAATTTAAATAGTCAATCAGACTGTTAATTGTGTGCAAGACTGGGCTGCTTTCCCATTCTGCTCTCTCTATCCCCATCCATCCTGTCTCTCTCTCTCCTCAGCCTCTCTCTCACTCTATATGTATACAGTATATATATATATATATGTATTCCAGGCCACTCTCTCTCGCTCGCTATCCACTTCGTGGCTGTGTGTAAATTGAGAGCAGTGAGTAATAACCATCCTTTTCCATAAAATGATACTATTCCCAATAGAATTATAATGATCAGGCAGGGAAATTGATTCATTTTATGTCCTTAGTCTATGGTTCTGTTTGCTTCCCGTTGCTCCCAAGTCGGGACTTCGGTTTAATGTCTCATCCGAAGTACGACACCTCTAATAAAGCAACACCCCCACCCCAACGACAACAACTTTGATTTATATAGCGCCCTCTACGCCGGACGGCATCTCAGAGCGTTTCACAGTAACGGATCCGGGACGGAGCCAGGGGAGGGTGGGGGGGAGCCAGGGGGAGGGGGGGGGGAGCCAGGGGGAGGGGGCACGGGGGGAAGGTGACCAAAGGCGCGGGCGAAAAGAAAGGTCTTCAGCAGAGACCTATAAATAGGAGGAAGGGAGGGAGACGAAGGGAGTGAGGAAGGCAGTTCCAGAGCCTCGGGACATAGTGGCTGAAGGCCCAGCCGCCGAGGGTGAAGCGGAGGACTCAGGGGACGAGGAGGAGACCAGACCCCCAGCGCCGCATTGTAGTGTCAACTTAGACTGTGTGATTCTAAGTCCCGATGTGGGCGACTTAAACTTCCTACTCCAGGTGAGAGCACTACCATTGGGCCCGGCTGACACACAGGTTTTACTGGCAGAGGCTAAGTGAAATTACGGAGCCAGACAGGTTTGGAGGAAGGTTACTAGAAAGACCGAATGCGAACTTCCACTCAAATGCCTTGTTGACATGACACACATCAATCACTTGCCCAGCTCATGCAGTCACAGCCACAGGTCCCAAGTCAGCTGCCACTTTGCTCCGTTATCAATGCGCCCAAAAGAGTTTTGCTTTGCCAGAACAATTTGCTTGTAATATTGCTTCTAGTATTTGCACTTCTAAAACAGGCAAAAATCCAGCTGTGTTTAGAACACCAACCCAGCTGTCTAAATCAGATAAGCCAATTACAAAGAGAAAAGCCTTTTTTTTCCTAATGAGAAATTGCATGAAAAAAGGTTTGAGGTCGTCTTAACATTGTTCCCGAAGGCTTTTACCAAGGGGTTTAATTGGCGCTGCCAGATTCCCATCCGTGCGAATGGAGTGACATGCAGTGTGCAGTGTCGCCTTAATTAGGATTTCAATGAATGCCTTTTTCTCAATGTGACTCAGGACGTGTGGGGAAGCTTAAGCTTTGCGGAAATGCTTTGCGGAAACGCTGCGTGTTTTGCTAGGACGCGTTTTTAAAACTTGGTGCATCGCTAAACGACAGAGCAGCGTGAAGTATTATTTCTTCTGCTGCGATTGTGACCCATTTCTGTCTTAAAATGGTTTTACGCCTTTGGTCAAAAGGTTTGCTTCCCGGAGCGAAAAAGTAATTTGAGGCGCAACGAAACTACACCCTGTAAATCTAAACTGTGAACTAAACATCAATGATCCAAACGATGTTAATTTGCCTACCAGCCTAATCAATAAATATTTAGTCCTATGACTTCACAATGAGATGTGAGTTTCTCTTTGTTTTACACCAGGTGCTTTCCCGGAACCCTGTTGTAATGATTATTTCACAAACTTGTCAGTGGAAAGGAGCACGGAGCTATTTGCTTTCCATTGGAAAACATCTTCTCAGTCATCTCACTCCGAATTAAAACCCCCCCCAATTTTATTGTTGCTATCCATTTCAAAGTTACGCGGTTTTAGCTGGTTAGACTCCAGCAGTTACCCTAACGCACAACCTGGACTCCCCCCTCCACCTCCCAAGCCTTGGGTCGTGCCAACCTGCTCCTATTACTCTCAGGAATTAGGTAAGCAGGAAGCGTCCTCCACGGAGAGAGAGGGAGAGGAGAGCGCATTCCATTCCAACAATCTATCTCTGAGATTTCCATGTGTCGGTGGAATGCATGGAATCCTCAGTTGGGTTTGGAGACTCTTAAGCAACGGTGATATGGTGAGGGAGTGGGATGGGGAGAGAAGGAAACAACAGGCAGACATCTCCATTGGTTCTGTCCATAATTGAGGTCCATTAGTGGCATCTCCTATTCAGCTTTGCCTCTTTGATCTCAAATAAAACCATTCGTTCCCACGTAAGGGAAACTTTCAGTCAAACAGGTTTCAGTCAAAGTTGGGACCTTCACCCCAAAGTCTCGCAATCAAGAATAATAATAATAATCCTTGCATTTGATATAGCGCTTTTCACGTCGGGAGGACGTCCCAAAGCGCTTCACAGAATACACTGTAAAGTGAATTGACTGTATATTTGTGGGCGAACGCGGCGGCCAATTGCACACAGCAATGTCCCACAAACAGTTGTAGATTGAAAATGACCAATTTATTATTGGTTTTGGTTTTGGAGGGATTATTATTAGGCTCTGTGTGGAGTAAGGAAACTTGCCCGAGGTTTCGCCCTCTGCCTGGAATTGAACTCAGGTCTCTCACTTGCAAAGCGAGTGCTCTAACCACTGAGCTACAGGACTCCACATCCTTACAATCCAGAGATTGTAATAATAATAATCCTTGCATTTGACACAGCACCTTATCATGTCTTTGAGACGTCTCAAAGCACTTCACAGGATGCACTGTAAAGTGAATTGACGGTATATTTTGTGGGTGAAAATTGTAGTTATGGAAATGCATCCACCTTTTACTGTTTTACTTTTCAGGCTTAGTTTGACATAACATTGCAGTTTGACATAACGTCCATCCCAAAATATCACAAGTCAAAACCTATACAATGTGAAAAAAACACCACTTCTATTTTGGATTAAAGGCCTCGATTTTCTCTACAAACGACTTGGGTTTCATTCTTATGGTGTCTGATGTTATCAAAGGCCATTAGTTGGATATATTCCCTGTAATCCACCCCTAGCCATCCAGTGTCCTTTGTGTATTCAATGAGTGTTAGTTAATGGATGTTCAGTGGGCATTGCATGTTATTTCCAAAGCAGCGTCTTTTCTTATTAATGTCATCATCTGGATTATTCAACAACAACAACAACAAGATTTCATTTATAGAGCGCCTTTCACGTCGGGAGGACGTCCCAAGGCTCTACTCTAATAACAAGGCAAAGCAGTGGCTGATTCATTTACGTCGTATATTTCTGCTTTATATCACCATGCCCTCAATGAAAGTATAAATTACATATTAAAAGATATTCAGAGAGGAATTGTGGAATGCACAGATTAATCTGGCAAGTGGGATTTCATGTCACTCAGTACGATCTATGGGGTAGAATTTGCAGTATTCCTTAACGCATTCCTTAAACTAATGCCAGTGCTAAGCTAAAGAACCATAAATCTCTCCCCTATCTTCCACGGGCCCCATCGATTCTATGTACGTTTTAATGATAATGTCATTGAAAGTAAGAAGTTGTTTAAAAGCAAATATTGAAATACATACAGTGCCCTTCTCAGAGGTGGCAACTCAGAGCAGTTAAGGCAACTGATTTTTTTTTGTAGGAGCAGGACATTCGGCCCTTCGAACCTGCCCCGCCATTCAATCATGGCTGATCTTCTAATCTAACTCCAGCTAATAACCTGACGCTGCCTTATCCCCATATCCCTTAATCCCTTTTGCATTAAGAAATCTATCTCAGTCTTGAATATGTTCAAGGACTGAGCGTCAACAGCCCTTTGGGGTAGTGAGTTCCATACATTCACTGCCCTTTGAGTGAAGAAGTTCTTCCCCAACTCAGTGCGAAAGGGCTGCCTCTGATTTTAAGGTTGTGACCCCTGGTTTTAGTTTCTCCAACCGGGGAAAACAATCCACAACTATCTACTCTATCATGCCCTTTGATGATCTTATAGGTTTCTATAAGATCCCCTCTAATTCTTCTATATTCTAGAGAATATAGACCCAAATTGGTCAGCCTATCCTCGTAACTCATCCTCTTCATCCCTGGTACTAACCGAGTAAATCTACGCTGCACCCCCTCCAAGGCAAGTACATCCTTCCTTAAATAAGGAGACCAACACTGCACACAGTATTCCAGGTGTGGTCTCACAGGGCCCTATACAGTTGCAGCAAGACTTCCCTACTCTTATACTCTAATCCTTTCATAATGAATGCTAACATACCGTTTGCCTTCCTAATTGCTGCTGCACCTGCAGACTAACTTTCTGTGATTGGTGTACAAGGACACTCAAGTCCCTCTGGATGCTAACACATTCCAATCTCTCCCCTTCTAAAAAATAACCCGCTCTACTATTTTTCTACCTAGGTGGTGACTTTGCACTTCCCTACATTATACTTCATCTGCCACCCACCTGCCCAATCATCCAACCTATCTATGTCTCGCTGCATTTTTTTTGTGGCGTCCTCTGTGTTGACACTTCCTCCTAGTTTTGTGTCATCCGCAAATTTAGATATATTAGCTTCGATGTCCTCATCAAGATCGTTGATGTAGATGGTAAATAGCTGAGGCCCAAGGACTGATCCTTGTGGCACTCCACTAGTCACATCCCGCCAATCTGAAAAGGACCCGTTTATCCCTACTCTTTGTTTCCTACCTGTTAACCATTCCCCAATCCACGTTAATATTTTCTCCCCAATTCCATGGGCCCTTATCTTTTGGACTAACCTTTAATGCGGCACCTTATCGAATGCCTTCTGGAAGTCCAAATAGGCCACATCCACTGATTCACCCTTATCTAGATTACTCGAAATATCCTCAAAAAATTCTATGAGATTTGTCAAGCATGACTTCCCTTTTGTAAAGCCATGTTGACTTGGCCTAATTATATTGTGCCCTAAATACCGCACTACCACATCCTTAATCAATGATTCTAATTTTTTTCCTATCACTGATGTGAGACTAACTGGCCTATAGTTCCCCATCTTTTCCTATCCACCTTTTTTAAATAGTGATGAACGCAGAATTCTAGCCCTGTGTGTGTATGTGTGTGTGTGTTTGTTGGGAGGGGGTCATTCTGACTAAACAACAATAACAACAATCTTCCATTTGTGCAATACCTTTCACGCTTTGAAGAGCCAACCGGGGCAACAGAGAGAAAGAAGATATAGCTGGTGTCAACATCTGTAGAATTGCCCGTAACAAAAAGATCGTTTAGAACCTCACTGACACCGAAACAGTAAATGTTTCTGCATGCTTTGACTTGGCTGACGCAGCAATAATGTGCTATCACTTCAACATGTTTTCTGCTCCTCGTACGAACGAGGGCCTTGTGTGGAGAGAATGCCAAACAAATCTGGCATATTTGTGTTAAGCATCTGCACGTGTAACATTCTTAAAACAGATGGATGCCATTAAATGCAGACGATTCGAACTGCATTACATCAATATCTGGTGAGATTGCAAGAGCTCTATCCCCATACCCCACCCCCATCCACCCCTCTACGCCCCCCCCTCCCCGGCCCACCAACCCCCCGACCCCAAGAGTATTGTCAAAAAGCAATTACGTCTGTAAAGAAAAAACACAAGTGTCGGATTCATGCTGACGTGAATTAAAATGCAACTAAAATAAAATGTTGGGGTCCAAACATTTGCAAGAGTTGCCACGGGATTTGAAAAGATGTTGAATGTTCACTGGGTTCACTGTAAAGTGGAGTCACTGCGTATTTTATGGGTGAGACGAGGCAGTCGATTTGCGCACAGCAATGTCCCACAAACAGCCAAATAGTGCGAGGGGACCTTTAATATTGATTTAAAAATAATAAACCCTGAATTCCACCCCCGGGAGGACATCTCAACGTTCTTCACAGGATTTACTGTAAAGTGTAGTGACGGTGTGTTTTGTTTGCACGCAGCAAAGTCTCACAAAGAGGCATGAGGGGAATGCACTATTGGCATGTCTCAGCCAGGGAGAAACATTGGGGAGAAAGCCCCTTTTCTCTTTACGAGAAAATCTTTGGAAGCCCATCTTATGGAGAGCTTAATGCCTGGGAGACTTCAAGCTCACACCTACCTATAAACCTTGCCCCGCAAGTGACCGATGGTGTGAAAAGTTTTACATCGGTCAAACAACATCACGTCATCTATCTGTTGCCTTTGTTCAGCTGTCAGATAACACGGAGGGAATGTCTCCCTGATGCCTTCACTGGCAGAGCTCAACACGTCTTTGCTATGAAAGGGTACAGAAGGTGCCAGTGAGAACAAGCCACCACTAATTCAGACAGAGCCAAACAGCCCTCCATGGTAACCTTCACCACTAGCGGAGCTGGTGAATGGGTCCTGGTGAGGCGATTGACAAGAGATTTCCAGTGATGATTTCCTGCCCACAATGATCTGCTTCTTCTCAGCCCGGAATCCATATTTCCAGGCTCGGTTTATTCTGTGAAATAATGGGCCCGACAAGCAAATATCCCTGAAAAACACACACAGCACCGCTTTCACAGCAACAAGAGCCTGACCTTTCACTGACAATCGTATCAAAATGGAAGAGGATAAGAGGTGTGTGTGTGTGTGTGCACTGTGTTCACAGGAGCTGGTTTCAGCACTAATTCCCAGTTCACTGCCCTCTGTGGCAGTCTTATTGTAGCATGCTATCCAACTGGTGGGAATCACAGCTAAATGTAAGGAAAGGAAACTGGGGGGGGGGGGGGGGGAGGGGGGAGAGCGGGGGGAAGGGTAATTCAGTTACCTATAGACAAAAAGAGCGTAGTTGAAAGACTGGCACGATCATCATAAAGGTCACGAACGGAGCAAACTTTGCGGATTTGATACTGCATTTATATTGCAGGAATGGCTTCAGGGAAACTGCTTGTGCCATTCAGACCACAGGTCCCACTCATCCTGCAAGGCAGCTTCTTTCTACAGCGCCTTGAATTCATGTTTTCTCCCACAAAACATACAGTCAATTCACTTTACGGTATATTCTGCGAAGCGCTTTGAGACGACTGGAAGACGAGATAAGGCATGATATCAAATGCAGTGGTTATTATTATTATCATCATCATCATCATGTGCAAGCGCAGGGGTTTAAACTTGCTCCTTGCTCCCTTCTACCTCGGTCAGGTACAGGAGAGGAGTGCTGTACTGTACTCTCTCCGATAGGCACAAGACCGTACAGTATGGAATTGACTGGCCTGAGTGAGCACTCCCATTCAAACGCTTCCTACTCTCTCGTCCCTAAATGTGGGATTTCTTTTTCTTTGACAGTGGAAACAGAAAGGAAAATATCAGTTCGTTCACAAAACAGCCTAAGGTGCTAGAAACACTCAAATACAAAATCATATGCAATATGCAAATTGTTTGGCTATTTTTCTTCTTCTCCTTAAGACCCTGACTCTTGCTAGGTTTCTGCTCATCACAGCGGCTGACAATTCTCCAATACACTTCGACTAAGTGGCTATTCTGTACGTGTGAGCTTAGATAAGTGAGCGTTGAAAGGCTAACACACACACACACACACGTTTTCCAGCATGAACCGATTAGTCGATTGGCAAATCGCTTTTCCAGGGGGTAATAATCCCTTCAATAAAAATGTTTTTAAAAAACATTTGGCCACTTAATCCACGACTGCTTGTGGGACGCTGCTGTGCGCAATTGGCTGCCGCGTTTTCCCCCACAAATATACAGTCAATTATTATATTCTGTGAAGAGCTTTGAGACGTCTAGAAGACATGATGAGGGGCTATATCAAATGCAAGGATTGTTATTTTATTATTTATGCCCTGGATTCTTTTCATATTCATTATGTTATGAATCCAATGTTCTGGAATTGGGTTATACAAGGAATTGCCACCTGACTGTGTCACGTACTCCCAGCTCTCCCTTTACTGCAGAAAGTCAAACCATAAATCATTTTTTGGGGGGCTTCTAATCATATAATTATTCTTTTCACGTACTTCACGATAATTGCCGTTGAAATGATCAATTTACTGTCCAACAGTGAGCCTCGGGACTCTCTCTCACGTGTAAAAAACGCAATGTAAACGGACATTGTAATATATGCTTTCTATCCCTTTATAATTGCTGTATATCCACATCTGCTGTGCTGTTGGGGGGGGTGGGCGGTGAGGGTAAGGCGGGGTGTGGGTGCAGGGGAGGGGAAAGCAATGCAATTTTGGAATTGGAGTTTAAATTTGCTGTGCTGTACAGCTGAAGACATGCAAATCTCTGTTGTTTTTTTTAAAAAGAGGAGATTTAAGCTTTAATGAATTAGAAGGAATCATGTCATGGTGCCATCTGTTGACAAAAAGTAAATGTCTCCTAAGCCCACAGCCTGTTCAGTGTGTGCGTTCTACTCATTAGTTTATGGAATCATTCACAGGCCAGTGCATTAGTATTCAGCTCCAGAGCTTGGTCTGGCCTGGGAGCTTTCCTGCTGCATTCACGTGGGAAAACTGCAGGGAATTTCAGTCTCTGACATAATTCACAAAAAACAGGGAACATGACAGGAATGGCAAACAGCTAGAGCACAGATACCAGAGAACTAAAAGCTTATTGTAACCTTAAGCCCCACTCAAATGATATCATTATTGCTTAGCTACTTAGCTATCTAGGAAGGATTTTTGTAACAAAATAAAATGCATTTCTAACGTTATAACAACTTTTTAAATGGGATTAGGATTCCCTTTAAACTGTGCGTAGCAAGATTGGCATTTAGCTCTTTCAGCGCTGTATTTCCTTTACAGTCCTGAAAAGAGACAATCATCAGGAATCAAACCCACTGCGATAAGGCTGAAATCAACAGTTTTATTGCTATATCTTTATCATAACATTTCCCCTCGAAAAGATTCAGTGACAAGAGTTTTATTATAGTGATCTCAGCAGACGTTAGATCTAACTGTGCGTGAATTCACCGAAAACTCCACAAACAAATGTGCACTAAAATGTCCAACAACTCCTTTCAGCTTATGCATCAAACTCTGCCCTTCAAGATGAGAAATGATCAAACTGGACAATAGGTGACAAATACCATTTTATGAGGGAGTCTCGTTTTTGGGGGGGGAGGTAGAGACAGAAAGGCACAAGTATGGAGGAACAACTCTTTGCTGTGTAAATATCTCGGTGTGCGTACACCTGATGTATTCGCCCATTATTGTGAGCGGGTTTGGTGCTGAAATCGACACGTAATCGCCAGAACTGCAACAGCAACAACTTGCATTTACATCGCGCCTTTCACACAGGGTAGCGTCCCTTAATTCAGAAATCCGTGAAGAAAATATCGCAAAATCCACCCTTGTGTCTGTCTCGCGTGCGTTACTCATTACAGAAGTTAATTCCCGCACGGTCAACGTGAATGATTTCTCCGAATCTGTGTGGGTGACAATCTGAAATTGCAGTGAATTTAGTGGAATACGTTCTTATTGGTAAAAACCTTAGATGATCAAGAAAGGCTGCCAACATCGGGAGATTTTGTTTGCTAACTTGGCTTCCGATTTGTTCGTTCCTCAATTCTGAAATGACTTTCTGCTGGTTACGATGGAAAAAGTCCAGCAGCTACTCTGTGAGTACAGTCTGTGGCTTTTCACGTTTTGTGTGAGAAAAACTCAACTGAACTCAATCGTGATCAAGGTAGATTTGATATGTTCCAGTCTTGTCAGTGAGACCCACCTTGGGACCAGCGAAGGAGGGAACTGCAAATTGTGTATAAAATATAGCAAACATACCACATCCTCCCGTTTACCCGTCAGTATATCAAAGTGTCAGGACAGCTCAGTTGCTAGCTCTCTCACCTCTGAGTCAAGAGTTTGTTGGTTCAAGCCCCACGCCAGGACTTTGAACTCATAGCATAGTTTGCCACTCCAGTGTGAAGCTGAGGAACTGGAGTGTTCATTGTTAGAGGTGCCATTCTTTGGATGAGACGATAAGCCAAAGTCCTGTCTGCCTGCTCAGGTGAATGTTAAAGATCCCGTGACACGATTGGAAAAGATACAGGAGTTTCTCCCGACATCCTGGCCAACAATCCCCCCGGATAAACATGGTCATCCTTTTAATGGCTATTTGTGGGACATGATTGTGTGTGAATTGGCTGCTGTGTTTGCTAATGCAGTCACCACACGTTCCAGAAAACTCAGGGACATTTTCGCGTGATAAAGCGCGATATCAAATGCGAAGGTTGTTACAATAGGGATTGCATGGCGTCTAGCAGGGCTGGGAATTACCTTTATGTTTGTGTTACTTTGTGCTGTAAATTGAGAAATCAAGGACAGAAATGAAACAGTGAGATGCTTTGCCAACCCCCTCACCCCCCCCCCCCCAAACTCAGTCCATCAGTTATTGTCAGTGATTGTGTGAGTAATTGCTGGAATTTGGCACAGACTCCAAGATACAGGAAATAATAGTTCCCACCATGAGACAATCAGACCACCAGCAAGCTCCGCGTATTATAAAGTGGAGGACATGAACTATTATAGGAGCTCTTTGTTTACGAATGTAAAAGGCTTTGGATTCCAGCCCATTCTTATATCAGCTAACGTTGCCCTTTTGAGAAAAAAAATCCATAATTATTTTTGATAAGAAGCAACCTACGAAAGGATAGTGGAAATTAAAAATCGGGTAGTTTTGTATCTTAAATAACGAAGAGCTCCGTGAAATTCAAAAGCGAGTTTCCTATGTTTGCCTTTGTACAAAAGAAGTTGTTTTTTCCCGCCTTTCTTATTGACCATCGTGAACTTGGGATGAGTGCCAAAACACTTTCTATATCTGAATTGATCCCAAAGTGCCGGGGTTTACTTTGGGTATGTGCAGATGTCCTCTGATGGTTGAGAATCTGTGCTTTCACTTCATGTCTGAGGGTCAAGTGGTGAGACACCAAACTCTGGTATTTCTGTACTGGTTACATACTGTATGTGCCTGATTTCTCAAGATCTCGGCAGGAGGCAAGTGTACAATTCTTGACTGGCTACCAGAGGGAAACGAGATGTCTCCATGTTCCTTATGCGTCAAAATATCTTATGCTGTGACCTGGATTTTTGAGTCTCTGCCATTTAAATTCCTACCCCTTGGACAAGTCACCAGAGGTTACAGATTGGAAACGGGCCTTTTAATGTGAAGAAAGAGAATTGTGGTATTTATTATAGCAGTGAGCTGTAAGCCAAAAGGAAACTCTCATAAGGCTGGCTTGGGTGTATGTGAGTGTGTGTGTATGTTTGGGTGTGTGTGTGTCTGTGTGGTTGGGGGAAGGGGTTTGGTGTCACAATTATTTATTGCCAGTAGACATCGAACTGGAAAAAAGACAGATCACAACCACAAGAATTCCATATGGGAACTCGATGGATGCCTCGCAGAATCATGGACAGGTTGAAAATCCAGCTTCATCTCTCAGCGTTGTAAACTATAAGGACTTAGAGGACTATTACATGTTCTGCAGGTCTATCGGGATTGTTAGACTTTGCTGTAAATCGACATGCTGATGAGTTTGAGATACATTCAGAATCATTTTTCATTGGGGCCACCTCCTCCACTGAAGAACCATTTGGAAGACTAGAAGACCAGTATTTCAGTGAGAAGCATTAAAAAAGGGACATAAACTACAGAAGGTGGCAATGTAGCTGTTTGTGTAGCTGTAACCAAAGGGCCAAAAGCAATGTTGTTCCAGTCAGCTGGCGAGCGAGTATTGGTAGACCATCAGGGAACACAAATTAATCTATTTCGTAGCATTTTTTTCAAACACAGATGAAGTATGTAGGAGTAGATGTAAAAACAATTTGAATTCCACAATTGGAACGAGTTTCTAAGTCATGAATGACAACATGGAATATAGATTATTCCCCGTGGCTCCTTATCATATGTTTTATGGATAACCCACTTAAGTTCAGTAATTCAAATTGAAGAGAAATTCCACCTCTCTTTAGGAAGCATTTCACAAGTGGCCAGAATTTGGCAATTTGTTAAATGCAGCCTTAATTTTAAAGCCATTCTTCTCTATGTTCCTGTAGAAAACTACAGAAAACTGACTAAGACATTGAGCTGCACGTGAGAGGCGATTTCAGTGGAGAGATTTCCCAGTTCTCATTTAAGACATTTAAAAATCACAACACATCTTGGCACTTGCAGTGATTTTAACATGAATTAAGCTGCCATAACATTGTTCCATTTCTAGGCAACACTTACACACTCCGAGGTCAACGGCCCTCAAAGCATGAAAAAAGAACCAGCTGCAATACAAAATGACACCTATACAGTATTTATTAATACTCTTGCAGAATAATAGTGTTATTGTTGTGCTGGAATCCTTGGCTTTACATTTTCCATGTTGCTTTTATTAGGCAAAAGTACTGTAACTTGGCAGCTAATCGCAGAAGACACATGACTGAACCTCCTCTCAACCCAGCTCATGTCTGCAATAAACTTACAATGCCATTTCACGTAATATAAATATTAAAAGCCCTGTCGTATAAATACTGAAGAAACTCAATATCTGCAATAAATTTTGAAAAGTGTTGCTTTCCTCTAGTTATGCAGAAAGGAAACAAATACAGCTTTTGTATAACTTGAGTTAACAAACTTCACCGAAGTAATACTAACATTAAGACAAGTTATGATGTTTCCTATCCTTCCTACCATAAATCTGGCGCTGATATCAGTAATAACTTTTAGGGCTGGAAGGAAGAAAGTTGCTGTAAAGCAGATCTGCAGAATGGCAGAACCATTTTTATGGATCTCCGAATATTTCAATGGGTACATATAATACAATGATAGACTTTCATTCACACTGCTTTGTGTGTTCTGCTTAATTTACACAACCTCAGCAATGGGAAAAACATTGTGAAGTGCTGCTAAGAACATACTTCTGCTGCTGGACTGAGCACTGCTCTATGTACAGGAAACTCAGGCAGTGCGAGATCGGTCTAATGCAGAACAGAGCAGTTCTGGACCTCAAACCGGCTCTGTTGAAGCCGAGAAGAGAAGAGGGGTGAAATTCAATGACAGATTCCTATCGTGTAGCCTCCTCCTTGCATTAGGAATTTTCCAACCGCAATTAATTCCTTCACCCTGACACATGTCGAAGTACAAAATCAAATGTTGGTTGAGCCCCAGCAACGCTTAAAGCTTTGTCTTTTTTTTGTTGGTTATTTCATAACTCACAAAACCTTCACGATATAAAATGCTCAGCTGTTTCGTAGCCTGTGATGCCCGAAGCTATATATTTTTTTAAAAAACGCCACAGTGACTTGCCCTCAGATAGTTCACTGCCTCACCTTTCCAGGGTGTTCTCTGACGTTATCTCGCAACAGATCCCGTTTGAGGCGTCTCCTGAAAAATGTTAATTTCTTCATGAACTGCCCCGTCTCTATATTCAATGCAGAGGAAAGCAGCAAGCATGTTTCCCCAGCGTTAGAGAAATCAGCTACGTACAACAGTTGGACAAGATTGGAAGGTCTTCCTTACTCAATTAATGACTGGAACAGGTTGCCAGAAAGGGTGGTTAAGGCCAGGACACCGAACAAATTAAAAACAATTTGATGCTCCGATTGGGGGGATGGTAAGGGGGTTATTATGGAGGGATGAGATGAAATGGATCAAAGGGTCTTCTTCAACCAAACCTTCTGAACTGAGGAAAAATGGCTTCCAAACCTGAGACTGGGTTTAAGAACTTTTTCACAATTCTGTGTGCTCTTACATCTTAAGACAAAACGGTCTCACACGCTGAGGGGGGGGGGGTGAAATGCCATGCCTTTAGAAGGGAAATTTCTGCTATTTAAGTTTGACATTTCTACTGATGTGAAGCAGTGCTGGAGGGAGGAAAATGGATTTCCTGTTCTTGGCTTCAGTCTATAATAAGGCAGATTCGTGGAAAGTGAAATGCTGCAGAAAGTATTCCAGGCGTTTTTGAGGTCAAGGATTAATGAAACACGCAATGATTTTTCACTCACTTGTGAATCTGTTATCTTATGCTCTGTCACATTAAGCACCACAGACTATTCGCAGAACATGAGTTGCATTTCTATCCAGTTTCTCAGTACTAAATGCATCTTTTATTCTATTGGTGAATGGAACTACATTAGTGCAAGTTGTTTACATTTCATGTAACAACATACATACAAATCACACAGCAGCAAGCTAACCTCTAAGAAGAATATTTATTTTTATACCCAGTTATTCAGTGGTGAATAACCCTTTTGTATCACTGTAAAAGAGTAGTTATACCATGAAACCACCTTACTTACGCCAGTCCTCTTATTAACATTATTCTATTTGTTTATTACTGACATCCACAATGGCTCAAGCCAGGTCTGAGCAACTATATCACTGTGGACCTTTGAAGTTGAAGAGCACGTTACAATGTCCAACCATAGATTAGACATCATCTGAACTATTTGATTGTATACTACGTTTAGCTGTCTACCATTCTAATTATAGCCCCTGACCACTTAAATACACATTTGAAACATCATAACTGTATCCAATTGTCGGAGGCTGGTTCCTGTACTTTCTAAAACATTCTGAGTCATCCGATTTTTGGCATACGTCGCTCTGAAGATGCTGGCAGTCTGTGTGTGTGTGTGGTGTGTGTGGTGTGTGTGGGTGTAGCTTGTGTGTGTGTGTGTGTGTGAATTGGCGAATATGAAGTCGCTCTTAATTGTGTTAATTGTAACCGAGAACTGGAAAATCCCCACAAGACTGACAATCAATCACACGCACGTAATTGAATGAGCCCCCAATGTTCCATGGCTTTAGAGAGCGATGCCAAGTGTTGGCTCAGTGGGCACCTCAGGTGGTGTGAGAAACCAATGCTGTGATTAGCTCTGCCACTTAGGACTTTTCCCACCCTTCTCATGTAACCGTCCAACGATCCTGCAATTTCTCACCCTACAACGTCTTACTTTAGCAAAGGGATAAAATACGCCAATCCTCACCGAAATTTCAACCCCTCTTTTTATGCCTTTTTGGCACCACAGGTCTCGAACTCTAAATGGAAAGGTAAACTTTGACCTTTGGACTCGGAAACGGGACACCCTGTGTTAAAGACCCACTGTGTTTATTTGAACTCACATCTGCAGCACGTCAAAATATTTACGTCCTCTTTCGTTCTTCTGCGGAGGAAAATGTGGATAGGATGAGGCTTGATGAATAGTGTTTTTGCTCAATGTGTCACGTTTTAAATTGAACAAATATTTTTTTGTGGGGGGTGGGTGGGGGTGGCGGGGTGGGGGATCTTCCATGATGGTTCAGCTGGTAAGTGCACCTCCCATGTGGGAAACACAGTCATACAGATCACAGACTGGGAGCTTGCCTGGCTTTGTCTCTGGCGTGTGCTGAATTAGTTGATCTCAGGCGGGTGAATTGGAGTTGAGGTACAGATCAGCCATGATCTTATAGAATGGAGGAACAGGCTCAAGGGGCTGAATGGCCTCCTCCCGTTCCCATGTTCCTCAGCTCCAGGTAGCCCCAGTGTTCCAGGGAAATGGGTAGGAAGAAAATCAGCCAAAGCTTCCTTCTGAAATGTTTCTCTAGTGTTCTTTAGTCAAAGCCTGGTAGCGCTCCCTGACTGGGCTCTAGGCATAAAGAAAGTCAGTGAAATCCCAGTGACACTGGTACCTATGAAACCACACTCCAACACAAGCCAGTGCCTGCAGGAGGCTAGAAAAAAAAACTTCAGAAAGTTGATAGTTTTGTGGTTCATTCCATGACGTAAAATAAGTTGCAGAGAAACCCCATACACAAGTCAAACCTTCAAGGGTTCAGCTGTAGCAATGTCCCAAATTGCCCATTCTCAAAATTCACTGAGTTCATTGTATTCATTTTTGAATGTATTCTGAAACTCATCCCCTTGGATTAGGACATTCAAGGGATAATGTTATGGCCAGCCTATACCAGAGTCTCTCTGTCTGGTATCCGTTTCTTCATGTACAGAGGAGCAAATACATTGTATGTAGAAAATAGAGGGATTTGAAGGCTGTAATACCAGGCTTCAGATGAATCTTCTGAAGTATTCAAGCTTCTTTTCTCAGTTCATAGCTCTCGATTCCATCACTGATTTATAATCACCCCCAGGTATCCATTATTCTTCAATTTGTTCTGCGTGCATTGTTAATTTTACTAGCCAGAGGGTGACATTATTCCAGTAGGGGGGTTACAGATGTCTTTTGGGTCAGTTCATGGGTCATGAGTAAGGCAGAAAGCTGTGGGGAGGGTGGTGGGGGGGAGGAACCTTGAAATGTAAATACTCCCTTAATTACTTGTGAATATAATAACCCTTGCATTTGATAGAGCGCCTGATCATGTCATTGAGACTTCTCAACCTTCTTCACAGAGTATATCGTAAAGTGGAGTGACTGTGTACTTTGTGGGTGGGTGGAACCGGCAGCCACTACTAACTACGGGACTCTACAGCACCATGAGTCCTGTAGCTCAGTGGTTAGAGCACTCGCTTTGCAAGCGAGAGACCTGAGTTCAATTCCAGGCAGAGGGCGAAACCTTGGGCAAGTTTCCTTACTCCACACAGAGCCTAATAATAATCCCTCCAAAACCAAAAACAATAATAAATTGGTCATTTTCAATCTACGACTGTCTGTGGGACATTGCTGTGCGCAATTGGCTGCCGCGTTTGCCCACAAATATAGTCAATTCACTTTACAGTGTGTTCTGTGAAGCGCTTTGGGACGTCCTCCCGACGTGAAAAGCGCTATATCAAATGCAAGGATTATTATTATTATTATGAATGGTGACTCGATCTTTGTCCAACTCTATGAGATGTTCTGGCTGATGTGAGGGGCGCTATATCCGTGATGCAAGTGCAAATTGTTGCTGACGTTGCTTGTGAAGAGTTGAACAAATCTGTCGTCAGTTCTTACTCACAATAATCGGCACAAAATTTCAACCTAATGGTTTTGGTTTGAAACCCCGATTTCAGTTTGGAATAATAATCCTTTTGCATTCAATGCAGCTCCAATCATGTCAGAACAGATCAAAGGGCTTTTTATGGTAATCACTGTGAAGTGTGGTGGCTGTGTATTTGTGGGTGAATGTGACAGCCAATTTGCACACAGCAAAATCCCACAAACAGACAAGTGGTCTAATTCTGACAGCCAATCCTTGACTCGGTCGCTGTGTGAGACCCGAGCAGATCCCGAGCTGTGTGTAGGAGAATTGGATCCCACTTTGATTTTATTGATTCAGTTGTTGGCGGAGGTCAAACAGGGTGCTGTCTCTGCTGCGAGACAAACAGAGTTCAGTACCTGCTAGAATGCCCTTGAGCCCACAAAAACCCTGTGTGGAGTTTTATGGAAGGTTTGATGTGCTGAAGTATTTCCCACGATTTGATTAAAAGGGAAAGCTGCCAAGTAACGCTGCCTTTTTGTTTTCTGCTGCTGCAGATGTCTCATTTGATAAATTTATTGCAAACTGTACGTAGCTTTATCTGAAGCCCCTTTATCATAACCTCTTAACTTCTTGATGCAACAACAGAACAGTGATTCATTTCATGCAGTTGGCATGAAACGGATCCAGTTTTTCCAAAGCATATTAGATTGCTTGCCTTAGAACTTGGGGTTAAAGCATATTTGTGCAATTACTGTAATGCCTCGTTGCAACTCTTTCATTTTTTTGTACCCCAATTATTTTTTCCGAGGAGGGAATGCTTAATGCTTTCAGCTTAAACATTGCACACAATTCTGTTCAACTGAGCACCTTATCACTCCCGAATCTCCGTTTATACATTTCACTAAAACAGTCCTCCCGAGGCCACATAGAATATTTTTGAAAGATCTCGCGCAATTCGATAAAATATCAGTCCACAAAAACAAGTTGGATCATTAATAACAGCCAATGTTTGAAGCTTTACAGCCCAGTCTTCAGAGGCTCTCAGGCCAGAGAAAATTGGTCTCAGGGCACTGTAATAATAATAGTGAGACTTGAATTTGATATAGCTAGCACCTTATCACGTTGTTGAGATGTCTCAAAGCGCTTCACAGAATATACTGCAAAGCAAATTGACTGTATTTTTGGGGTGAAACGTGGCAGCCGATTGCGCGCAGCAGCGTCCCACAAACAGTCGTGGATCGAATGACTATATTCTCGTTATGTTTTTATTTTAGTTTTTCGAAGGAATTACAAACTTTGAAAAGGCACGAGTATGTGTGTATATATATATATATATATTCCTGCTGAAGTCATTTTTTTTTGTGGTTTGTTTGATTCAAAGTTGCTTCTGGGGCAGAAATGAATATCCAGACATGAACCAATGCACAAAGGATTCGCTGGAGTATGAAGTGGTAGGAGCCTGGATAAACGTAGTCTTGAATTCAGCCAGAATTAATTGTGGCCTTGGTTGTAATCAAAGAAATGGTGTCCCTCTGAGAGTCAATCCACAAGGAGAGTAATGTGACTGACCTCTCTGATGTTTCCACTTCTCACCCACTTGATTTCATCAAGATACCAAACTCCTACTTCTTCATTGGAAACTGGCACTGCTCGGCAATGTAATTTCCCCCTCCTCACTGGAAAATGTAGACTTGTGATCCCAGGGCTACAGTAAATACATTGGTACAAAAGGATTTATGAATCGCCAAAAGTCTTTACTACATGAGAGAGAGATGGAGAGAGAGAGAGAAAAAAAAGTTCCAAGTTAATACCTTTTTTTTTCTAAGGTTCACAGGAAGGTAATGTTCTCAGTCAATGCAGGGAAACGATTAGTGGATGAAAGCTCACCAACGTAGTGAGTTTGATGTTCGCTAATGGGGAAAATCCCATTGTTAAGCGCACTTTATCCAAGTTGTGCCAGAACAATTTCTTGCACGAGTGTGTGACGTCGAGAGAAGAATTAGAAGGTGGTCAAGTAACATGGCACTTTGCAAAGGTGATGTGCTGTATTCGTGCTGGAGTAAGCAATCCCACCGACAAGTGTGTGTTTTGGGCTGTGGCTAGGTGGAATTTCAGGCTAAGGCTAGGTGGAATTTCAGGCCTATTTAGACACGTAGGGAGTGAGGTGGAGAATGGGATCCATTAAAAACGGGAGGATTTGGAAAACAATGACACAGCGACACAGACACGATGGGCCAAGTGCCCCACCCTGTACAGAAGGTTTCTCTGCTTCAAGTGTTTACACGTAATAAAGGAATATAGAAATCAGTCAACCATGTAGGTGTCAGCTGTACTGGTGAAGTTCCAGTGAGTCAGCGAACGTTCTCTCTCTCTTTACAACTGCGTAATGTGTACTTCGCCGTATTCAAGGCCCTTCTGTCACTCTCTGGCTCTACAGTATTGCACAAATAAATTCTCTTGTGTAAACAGGCAGCATTCCTGTGGTGGGATGACCTGGAATGGGTGTGTATGAGATGGTTGGGCAGGCTGGGTGAAAATCACAAACAGGATGATCAGGTTCAGGACCTTGAAGAGACTGGTTTGGGCTGCAGTAAAACCTGGCCTCAGGCAATGGGATGGTCAAACACCAGAGAGCAGACACGCTAACTACCCATAAGGTACAATGGAAGGGAAGGGTAAGTTCAATAAAGGTTCAGTAACCAGCACATGGACACATTTAGCTGTTGGAAGGTGTCTTGATTGCAGTTGAGATGACGTTTCAGAGAAATAAAACTTGACCTGGAATGGTCTGAATTTTTGGGTGGCTATGGCTACACGTACACAGTCACTACGCTTAACAGCAATTAAGATCATCACCGAAAGATAACTAAGGGAGAGGTGCATATGTTTTTTCACATGGAGGGTTGTTCGGACTTGGTTACTCAATCAAAAAACCTGTGTTTGAAGCAGAATCTTTAATAAAAAATAATAAATAAACGTTGCATTTGGTACAGCGCCTTTCATGTCTGGAGGGACGTCTCGAAGCACTTCACAGGACACACTGTAAGTCTCGTGACTGTGTGTTTTTCTAGAGGGAGACAAACTCAGTTCCTTCTCACTTTATTTGAGTTCCCTTTGTCGACTTAACCGTCAGCGCTTCCCTCCATCACCGCCAAAAACAAAGTGAAAGTGACCCATCGCAATGCATTGGAATAGACGTGGGTCCCATCAGAGCTGAGAGCGATCATTATAGGTTGAGTTATTCAGAACTCCAGCGCAGGCACAATTTATCCCCTATGGATTCTTCACTGACTCCCATTACCATCCAAACTCAATGTGGTGCGACCATGCAAAATGTTGGGGATTCAACTGACCAGAAAGTGTCAAAGTTCTGACCCTATCCTGACCCGATCAACCACTGCCAGTATTTGGCTTTGTGCCACCACAAAAGCACTTAGCACTGCATAATGCTAATGGTGTAAAATAAATTTAACCATCATCTGCAACACTAGGTTCACGCATGGTCCATTCGCCTGAATTTGTTGTCTTTGAGTTGAATGACGTGGAAAACGGTGGTTGGAGTGGGGGGGGGGGGGGCGGGGGGGTGCGGGCAGGGTGGGTGGGTTGGTATGTGTGGGTGGGGGCTTTGAGATAGCATTCAGCCAAAGCTAAGACGGAACTCGACGATTCGCCTAATTCTGTCCGTTCATAAAAGACAAATCAATAGAAGGAACTGACATTAGAATTAATCCTAGGGTCCAACGGAGGGTCAGTCATGAACCCCCTTCCCCCCGCCCCGCCCACACACACACCCCAACACCCACCTCCAGCCTTCAATTGCTGTCAATTGCTGGTCACGACAAGTACTAACTTATTTTATTTCAAATCTTTTTAATGGAAAATGTCATTACTGTGGCCTGCGTGGGTTGCACACTCTAGCATCACATTGGTATTAAAGTGATCCGCCAATCAACTAACAACTTGGTTCCTACTTACTGCTAGGTCAACAGAGGCGTGTGCGTGGTGTGAGGAAACTTGCCCAACGTTTCGTCCTGCCCAGGAATCAAACCCAATTCCTCTCGCATGCGCGGCGAGCGCTCTAACCAGGAGTCCGCATCCTGTAGCTAAGTTGTCGATAATTATTATTATTATTATTACTCTATGCCCCAAACTATGACGAGTGGTGCCTGGATATTTTGTGGCGAACAATCACGAAAGAGCATATACAAAGCCAGCTTCAACAACTCAAACCGCGCTTAAGAATTTGCGTGGATAAGTTTGTGCTTTTGGTCCCATTATTGTTACGGGATCTCTGAAGACTATTTTTGGGGGAGAAAAGGAATTTCAGGCATGTAGACAAACTGCCTGGGTTTAGTAGACATAGTAATCATATCACGCCGTTAAAATAATTCTGCAATTTCCTTACTCATTGAGCAAACTCGGTAGAATAGTGGTGAGATGTTCAGAGCGATCAATTTTCTTCCTTAAGTGTACCGCTCTTTAGGTCAATTCTAAATCCATTCAAAAACAATAGAACACTTTCCCAGCGGAAATGTCAAGAAATTATTAGACCAGAGGTACCCAATTTATTTGACTCATAAGCTCCTGATCCCATAGACTCGCCTATTGTTCCTCGTTGAAAAGAATCCAAATTAAACAGCATCGGCCATCAATTGCCAGCAGAAATCCCATGACCCCGCATGCTAACTGCAAGCTTTGACGAGATTTAATACATCGGCTTCTTTAATGGCTTGAAAAAATATATTCCGCTTGGCATTTACAGAGAACTCGTATTTTGCTTAAAACAAAAAATGCTCTTGAGAGAGAAAAAGAAAGCTTAAGGAAGAGTTTAATCCCCCTTAAAATTGCCCCGTTATGAACAAGATTGCAATCCAATTTCAGCCTCCAGTTGCTGACACCAAGAATTATCAGCAGGAACCAATAATGCTCTGTACCTCATTACAGGTCTTTCATGCCTTGATGATGGATTGGGTCATGAGATCAGATTCATAGATTTCACCAGCTCAGACCCGAAGATTTCATAACTTGAAATATGTGAAATAAACACAGCTGTCATTCCAATCACCGTCGCAAATCAACGTCCAATTTTACTTTCAAACGGCCCCAGATTAATTTGCGACGACATTTCCCAGGAATAACATCAGCAGAAGGCGGGAACGGGGGGATTTGAAGGGAAAGTTTCAAAGTCAGTCTCAACTAGCGCAGGAATCCAAAGCTATTTATCTGCAGGGGGTGTGTGGGAGAAATAATACTACTAATAATCCTTGCATTTGATATAGCGCCTTATCACGTCTTCGAGACGTCTCAAAGTTTTACAGAATATACTGTAAAGTGAATTGATTGTATGTTTTGTGAGCAAAATGTCCGACAATCCCCCAAATAAATTTGGACTTGCCCTGAAGAGTAGCTAGGGGAGGGGAGGCGGGCGGGGAATCAGCCGGGTTCCTTACTCGGGTTCACCATCCATTGACTCCTGCACACGTTTGGACATTAGCGGAGAACAGGATTGAGCTGGGCCCTACTCTGAATGTGGAACAAGAGCACAATTCAGATATGCTGAGAGAGCAGATCAAGAGGGCCCGGGCTCAGGGCTCCAAATGGGTATTTTTCCCCGTCAGCAACCTCCCAGATAAATTGATCATTTGACGTATTTGTTAGTTCAGGGGATACGGGCCAAGGTCGGGTAATTGGAGTTGCGGTACAGGTCAGCCATGATCTTATAGAATGGCGTAACAGGCTCGAGGGGCTGAATGGCCTCCCCCTGTTTCTACATTTCGACGTTTCTACCTCCTGGCGGTTTGTGGGACATTGCTGTACGCAAGTTGGCTGCGCGATGTTCAGCTGCCACGCAGGTTCACCCACACGTACAGTGGCTCCTCTTTACCTGAATTCCCTGTGAAGTGCATTGAGATGTTTTGAGCCTGAGCGGTATGCTGCAAGGAGGAATGCAAGGAACATTATCATCATTTATTATGATTACTGCTGTCGACCGCGGGTTCCTCTTCCTTCTCCTATCTGCGTTGTGCACCCACTCACTCAAAAGCATCATTTATTAGTATCCCGGCATCCTGCTAACTCTTGGCTTTTTTGCTCGAATCGCTATTTTAAGTGGTCTCTGTCTCAATCCGTTTGATTTACGTTTTCCTCTTGGACGAATGTAAAATGTAACAGAGAAATATTGTCACGTGTGAACTCTCGTGGCTGTCTCTGTTATTTCATTCCGCTGTGTCCCGCAACACCACAGATCTGAGAGTCGTTTGCAGAGCATCGAGACCCTTTGCAATGGAGAGCTTTGGATGATGTTAGAGTTATTTCTGGTCCATCGAAAGAGCCAGAGCTGCTACGTCTGCACTAACACATCATTAAGTGTGACAGGGTTATTTTTCTCCTCAAAACATTCCAGCAGCACAAACTGCTCGAAAGAAAGAAAGAGGGTTTTTATTTTTTGCTCAGGTTCAGATCTTTCCGCTGAAACTGACTGAACCAGTTCTCGAACGGCATCAACCAAATCAAAATCGAATCATTTCCATTCAGA
The DNA here is from genome assembly GCF_018977255.1 of Callorhinchus milii. Classification (NCBI taxonomy): domain Eukaryota; kingdom Metazoa; phylum Chordata; class Chondrichthyes; order Chimaeriformes; family Callorhinchidae; genus Callorhinchus; species Callorhinchus milii. The sequence goes on from NW_024704757.1 coordinate 15,258,116, forward strand.
GTTTAATTGCAATTCAATATATAAAGTACAACACAACACAAATTTACATTTATATTATAAAGCGCCTTTCAGGTCAGGAGGACGTCCCATGTGCTAGGTTTCCATTGATAGGAGGAGGCCATTCAGCCCATTCAGCCTGTTCCACTTTGTAGTCCGGTGTGGTGGCAACTTCCAGAACGCTACAAGCAGCCCTGATCTAAATTTATTTGGGGGGATTTGTCAACCTGGACAAAGGGAGAAACTCCCTTCCCTTTTCAAAGAGCACCAGGGAATCTTTAACATTCACCTGAACAGGCAGACAGAACCTGGGCTCAGTGTCTCATCTGTAGGAACTCTGAATAACAATAATACTACTACTAATAATAATCCTCGCATTTGATATATCTGCAACACTTCCCCAGTACAGAGTGGGAGCGACAGCCTGGACTGTGATCCGAGCTGGGGTGCCAGTGGGATTATGTAAGGGGTCTAGAATCCTCAGGTTAAGGAAAGGGAGTCAGTCGGTCAGGATTGTGTCTCGCAGCTGATCACCTTCCAGGGGCCTGTGGGAAATGCGAATGTGGTGGTGTTAGGACCAGAATAGGCTGCCAACACTCAATGGGGTGACTTTTAAAGGACAAACAGCGACTCGGGAGGTGGGTCAGAAGGCTGAGTGACACCCATAGAATTGTACTCTAGCGGGAGTCGTGGTTGGTGGGGTGGGGTTGGGGGAGGGCAGGGGAATAGAAGCTAAATAACAAGGAGGGCAAACAGTAACTTGCTTACAGGCCTCCTTCGCACCTAACTAGTAATGGACATCAAAACAAATCTTTTCATTTACTTTATATGTATGTGTAGGTTATATATTTTTGTTTGGGGTGGGGGGATGGGGTGGAGTTGTGTGGGGGAGTGAGTGCAGAAGTTAATAGGGTGGATTTCATGGTGCAGCTGTTGAAAGCTTTGTTACAGCTCTTTAGATCTGAGATTACGTCAAGGAGCAAGAAAGAACAGGAGAAGCTGGTCAGTTTAGACCCAGCTGTGTGGGAGCCAGCGATAATGGAGAGGGTATCCGCGTTAATGTATATGTTCTACCTTAAAGATTCATTGATGCAATAGTGGCAGGAGGTTATGAGTAGCCCTCCATGTTGGGTGCTATGGTAACAATAATAATCCTTGCATTTGATTTGGGTACCTTATCATGTCTTCGCGACATCTCAAAGCCCTTCACGGAATATACTATAAAGTGTATTAGCGAGATATGATGCCTTCTTTGTGGTCGTACTCTGCACTGAGAGCTGGGTTGAAACTGAAGTTCTTCATTCTTTCTGCCTCTGGTGGAGTTAAAGTCAGGGCCTCCAAGCTAAAACAACATTGTTTTTGAAGCGTGTCCTAATGGGCTGTGCAGCCCTGTCATTAAGCAAACGTTAGCATTCGGACGATGATGAAGGTCACACCACTAATAGCACATAATCATACAATAACTGCGCTGAGGTACAGGTTGGTCTTTGGAACTATTGTAGGTTATGGTTATGGAGTAGGTGCCTTTCTTTCATGCAAAAGGGAAACCAATGGAAAGGAACGCAATGAAACGATGGGGTTGAAGTAAAGCTTTATGGACTCGGATGGATTGTTTTTCCTACAATGATTTTTGCCTTTTGTCAGCCTGGTCTTGTGTCCTGGCCAATGTCAATGGTTAGTTAGTGTGTTTTGGTGCCTTGCCTAAGACACACTACAAAAAAAAACAAGTATTACGATTGTTTTTGCTTCAAATCCTCAAAGGAGGGGGATAAGGAAACGGGATTCTAACTCCCATTTTTAATATCCATGTTTACATATTTTGAGCTGCGATTCAACAAGCGGAATCTTCTGATATATGATTCCCTTTCTTCACTTGCACTCACAAGTTATCACAGAGCTGGTCAAGAGGCAAAGCATTAATTGATACGCTCCCCCTCTCTCTCCGGGTGTCAGTCTACAGCGATTATAGAGGCATCATCTATTCAGTTCCCCCCCCCACCCCATCACAGTTTCTAAGCTCTCTCCTACTCCCCTCTCTCTCAATGCCTTCTACTGCCAATGCCTCGCCCTTTCACCATTACCCCTTATACCTCTGCTACTCAACTGTCTGTCTATTGCTCTTTAAATTATCCCCATTGACTGGATTGTGCCTCTCCAGTTTTCTGGGGCAGAGTTCCATGTCTTCACAACCCTCAACCTTGCAATGATGAATGTATCTGGAAATTGGCTGAATTTAGGCACAATTTTGTTGTGTGTGTATGTGTGGAGGGGGGTGGGGAGGATAAACATTGGATTTTCCAAATCACAAGGCTGTAAATTTTAATTAACCCATCACCTCAAATAATAATAATGATGATAAGTGCAATAAAAAAACACATTTCCTAAAACAGAGCGCGTCCATTGTATATATAGAGAGAGTCGAAAAAAAATCAGGAATATCTTCTGTTTGAATAAACAAGATAACAAAGAATGGCGGAATTGGGAGCCAGAAAGGAAGGTTCAGGTACAGTGAGGTTTGCCAATGCAAATGGCTAGATATCCAACTAAAGAGAAGCTTCGCGGAATCTACCCTCATTAAGTTAAACTTGGACAGGAAGGTCAGTATAAATCAGGCAGCTGGCTACTCTGACCCCATCAGGGAGGGAGGGATTGTCTGTCACAGAGAGTCCGGTTTCCATTGTCTACCAGGGTTTCCTGCCCTGATGCAATCCTGCGATTGCGAGTAATTTAGTGCGAGCCCCAGACACACTGAGATAACAAGATGCCAGCCAGCCACCAACACCCAACCTGCCCCAAGTGGTCAGCAACCCTACTGCAGCAGCATCCACAAAGTATTCGCAATAACCAGTTCTGACGGAAGGTTATCTATCGAACTGAAACGTTATCGCGTTTTCCTCTCTCCGTAGATGCTGCCTGACCTGCTGCGTGTTCCCAGCCATTTCTGCTTTTGTGTCAGATTTCCAGCATCAGCAGTATTTTGGCGTTTGTTTTCCCCCAACAAAGTAGTCAATCACTGTGGCCCAGTGTGTCTCTCAGACTCAGAGAGTACAAGGCTGGCTGGGTGCACAGAGACAGGAATCACTTCCCTACAGACTGTTCCCTCAGCCACAGAGGTCTCTGATGTCCAGACACTGCCTCCTATTTTAAAAGCCACATTCAAGTGCCTTGCAAACACTGAAGTCATTTCAGTCTTGAGTAATCAGTCGAAAAACCACAAAGAAAACTGTTGGGATTCTTCCTCCCCATCACCCACTCCCACTACCACTAGTTAAAAAGGTTAAGCTTAAACTATTTGGTGGGGAAAATGTCTAACTGGTCCCGTCTAAAGAATTTTCCTCGTCTTATCTGGAGGGAATAGGTGTAAACATGATACAGTGATCGATGATGTGTGATTGCTAAATAAACAATCCATTCAATAAACCTTTCTAAGGTTGATGTTTACATTTCATTCTGGTTTCCCACAAGTCACAGGCCATTCACTGCTCAAGAGTGTTGGCAGGCAACAGGTTGATCAACAGCCAAGACCACTGCGCTCCTTCATTCATTCATTTATTCATTCATTGAATCAATAATAAAAAGCAATCTCTGCATTTGGTAGAACATATAACATCTTATCACGTCATTGAAACGTCTCAAAGCGCTTCACATAATTTACTGTAGAGCGAAGTGAGGACGGATGGACAGACAGACGGGATGCCAGGTTAATATCACATGCATAAGAAGGCATGTCAGCCCAGCTCCAGTTACTGATGTGGGGCATGAACCCAAAAATTTACTGACTCACAAGATCACAAGATTAACTTGGATGAAGAAGGCTGTGGGAGGGCTGTAAGGTGGGTATTTGTGGAGTCCTGTAGCTCAGTGGTTAGAGCACTCGCTTTGCAAGCGAGAGACCTGAGTTCAATTCCAGGCAGAGGGCGAAACCTCGGGCAAGTTTCCTTACCCCACACAGAGCCTAATAATATTCCCTCCAAAACAAAACAATAATAAATTGGTCATTTTCAATCTACGACTGTTTGTGGGACATTGCTGTGCGCAATTGGCTGCCGCGTTCGCCCACAAATATACAGTCAATTCACTTTACAGTGTGTTCTGTGAAGCGCTTTGGGACGTCCTCCCGACGTGAAAAGCGCTATATCAAATGCAAGGATTATTATTATTATTATTATATTCTGTTAGGATGACTTCCTCTTATTTTTATCAATCCAGCTTTGGTACTGGGAATCCTCTTCCCTTTTCCTTCAAATATTCTCCTCCCCGCTCCATCACTGTTGAGCCACTATCCTTCTCTCTATTTTCAATCTGATTCGGAGACGCTCAAGTGCAGCCATGGGTTTCTGCATGTGTCAGACACTCGGCCGACTGTTAAAGAGAAGTAAACTTGCAAATTTCAACCTTGGTGTCGCTTAACTGCTAACTTATCCTCTCTCTCCTTTTTTTCATCTTTTCCTAAAGTTTCTCAACGAAACAGAAAACCTGTGCAACAGTGACAATTGTCAATGGCAAAATACAGGGGACAAAAAAGCCTCCTTGGTCCAGCATGAAAGGGTGTTGTTATTGAACGTTTCATTCTGGCGGATACAGAAGCTTTGTTTTGAAACTGATTATTGTTGCAGGTGATCTTCGTTCGTTGAATAGAACCTAAACATTTTAATGAACTGTGTAAAGCGCTGGTTGGAACCTGAATGTAGGGAATGTGTTTACTTTGTTCAAACCCACTGTGGGCTGGTTAAACCAGTGGAAGATCTGAAATGTAATGACGCCTTTTGTAAAACCCACAGAATGTGGATAAACCTGTTGGATGATGATTCCACAACAGGTGTGTGTGTGTGTATGTATGTATGTACATACTTACGTATGTATGTATGTACTTATGCCACAGAATCATCAAAAGCTGTGTTGCCCTATGACAACAACAACTTGCATTTATATAGTTCACCTCAAACAGAATAGGATCCCAGTAAAGCTTAAGAGTTTTGTGGATGACTGATTTGTATTTATTCTTAATTAATACCAAATCAATACCAGTAATCAATCAGTTTGGTATTAATTTTTAATACCAAATCGCTGATCTGGAAACTCTGAGCTTTGCTTTTTTTAAAAAAAAATTGAAAGTAAAGGGGATCTCTGAAACTATTCTTCATCCTAACCTCCTATCTAAACAGGAGAAGGGAACGCAAAGGAAGGCCAAGGATTTCCTCTTTGTAATTACAATGAGGAACTGTTGAGGATTGTTTTTGCATCTGAAAGTTTTTTTTGGTGGGAAAGAAGGGGCTTTAATTAAACATTTCTGGACATGATGGGACAATTATGTGCAGGTGCATTGAGATTTCTATAGAGCCCTGGAGACCTCAGAAGTATTTCTTCACCCCGGTATTTACAGGCCCTTGTGAATTATGGCAAAGAATGTTCCATTTGTTCTAACCCTCCTTCTTTACACAGCGAAGGCTTCTTCAGCAATGTCTCACTCTTCATACTCAATGCCGGGCGGCACAATGAAGAAAAGAGAAGGGAGGTTTCCCGCCAAATCTCGCTCCCTCTGAGACATGAAAGAATCCTTGAATTACTCAAACAACACCCCCCGCCCCCAACCCCTCCTTTCCCCACTCTCCTCCCCAGCAACACAAAGGCAGTCTGCACACAGTCCATATTTCAGAGCTTGGTACCCGTGGGCCTCGAAAAAGGTTTTGACCTGCCCTGCGGAAAGAGATCCGCAGCAAATCAGATGATCTCATCGTGCTTTGATTGTGTTGCTACATTGATTGAGACTATGCAAAATCCCCTCAAGTGATTGCCACCCAGCCTGTAGCTCCATTTAAAATCCACTGCAGTTATTCAGTCCCATGTTATGCCAGTGATAAAGGAAAGGGGCACAGGGACAGGGGAGGATATGGGGGAAGGAACATCTTCAAAGGGATGCAGAGAATAAAGACTTAATGGATAAGAATGGGAGATTGCCTGAGGAGGACAGCTGGGGAAGGAACGGTATAAGCACTGAACGGATGTACTCCTGACATTGAATCTTTAGCTGAAGAGGAACGTACAGTGTAAAGTTTAAAAGCCTTCGCAAGATGTCAAAACAGAAGCAGGAAGTGCCTATTGCTTTCTTTTACACTGTGTAATAAGCAATACGGAGCAGAGGGACACAGACAAAATTGACTGCAACAACATGGAGGTTGATTGTGTCACCTCGTCTGTTTGAAATATTATAAAGCTTCTGAACTCTGAAGTAAAGATTAATGATTAGTAATAAAATTGATTGGCTCCATAATAATTATTACCAGGCTGTCTGACATGTACACAGCTGAAACAAACAACCAAAAGTATAAATCTTTCAGTCACCCTGAGTTGATGGGAGTATTTTCAGTGACTACATTTCTGCATGTTGTGTTTGAGCCACTCAGGCCTTGTGGATGGCAAAGTGAAAACATGCTTCAAAAATAAGGATAACTCAATAATAATAATAATAATCCTTGCGTTCGTCTCAAAGCGCTTCACAGAATGATACGATAATAATAATAAAATAATGATCCTTGCATTTGGTGTAGCGTCTTTCATGTCGGGAGGATGTCTCAAAGCGCTTCACAGGATAGGCTGTAAATTGTAGCTCATGACTGTATTTTGTGGGCAGACACGACAGCCAATTGTGCAGAGCCATAAATGAACAAACAGCAAGAATCATGACAGTGTGTATGAGAAATACATGTGTGAAGAGCTCAGGGGTATGGACATGCCAAGGGCTATGAGGTGGTGAACAGGTCGGAGAGAGCAGCTAGGAGAATTGGTGCAACTTAGGTCCACAATCCACAGGCCAAACTCTTTGAGACGTCTCAACAACTTGATAAAGCGCTAGATCAAACACAAGGATTATTATTATTATTATTGAGGTATCTTTATTTTTGAAGCATGTTTCCGCTTTGCAATCCACAAGGCCTGGGTGGCCGTAGCAAAATGTGCATAAATGTAGTCGCTAAAAGTACTCCACTGAAAATACTGCACCAGCCCTCCACAGCTCAGCACTAAAGGAAGTGGGAAGAATATTCAGAGTCAATTGGAAACCGAGACTTGTGCACAAGATACTTGGAGCCAGACAGGTAACCGGGGTGAAACATGCAGAAGCCATTTCGCTCTTCCTCAAAAAAGGCAGGCCCGAAAACAAGAACTCAAAGCAGGAGCAACATTATTGTCCTTATTATAACAACAACAACTTGCATTTATATAGCGCTGCTCACCCAGGGTAGCGTCCCAGAGCGCTTGAAGTGTCATTAATCCACGGGAGATCTGTTTCCCCCACCACCACCACCCCTGAAGCATTTCTGGCACGTGTCAAAACCCTCGAGAGCAGGAAAATGCTTTCAAAGCAACATACCTGCAATGAGAGAGAAAAGAAAAAAAAACTCTCCTTTGAAACGTGGGCACTGCTCAAATTGTTGTTGGCGTGTGTGAGATACCACAGCATTAAGGAAATGGCCCCCAAGCCTGAGCTGGTGCGAGTGACTGAGAGGGTGTGCATTCTCCGCATTGGCGCAGTGTCAAGGTCTTATGGGCTCGCACCTCAGGACTCCTGCCAGGACTTAGTTGACCTCATACCAAACATCAGAAGCCCTTGTGTGAAAATACGTGCTGGTGTCGGTGTGAGAGCTTGCTGTCAGTGCTGCAGACACAGGGAGCAACAGTTGAGGACCAGCAGTCCTTACGAGGGAGGTGGGGGGGACACAGAATCATTTAAACACCGGGAACCAAAGCCAAGCGGCAATGTTAAAACTAAGCCTGAAGTGTAAAACAGACAAAGGTGGATGCACTTCCATAACTACAATTTTCGCCCACAAAATATACTGTCAATTCACTTTACAGTATATTCCTGTGAAGCGTTTTGAGACGTCTCGAAGACGTGATAAGGCACTGTATCAAATGCAAGGATTATTAATTATTATACCTTTTGCTTCCCTTCTCCCTCGTGTGTACATCTAGCTTCCTCTTAAATGCGTCTACATTATTAGCTTCAATCAATGCTTCAGATAGCGGGTTCTGCATCATGGGATAGAAAAGGCTAGACACAATCTTGCTTGTTTTTTTGGGCTGAGCTGATTTACTATTCGGCGAGGATAGAGAACAGGAAAGCAAGCCACACAGAACAATAACCTCTCTTCTGCCTTGTGAGGTGAAAGGTTCATTACTGATATTACTCAGAAAAGAGAAGCGACTTTCTCCTGCTGACCGGACCAACAATGCTCCAACCTCTCACTTCTTGGTTGTCTGTAGTGCGCAAATTGGCCCTCAGTGTTAGACGTCCTTTGAAGGAAATGGAGGGAAATTTACTGATTGAGTTAGACCGGGCATAAAACACAGATTTTCTGAAATCATCAGCCTCTCACTTTTCATTTGAAAAATTTTGACTGTAAACTAGAATTATGAATTCAGGAAGAGCTTTACCACTTCAGAAAATAGAAAGTTAAATGTTAATTCGATGTAATAAACACTTGGGATCAGGAGCAGAAACCCACATCCCATCGTTTACAATTATGACCCAGTTTCAAACTTACTGACTACATTTTCCAACTAAAGAAACAACCTCTGATAAAGACACTAAAGCTCTAAGCAGCACAAGATTGGTTTGGATGAAGATTCCTGGGTCTGAACCCTTTCACATCAGGAGGACATTTCAAAGAGCTTCACAAACCCGGATGGGTACCTGAGCTGGGTGGTGAGGGAGGGGGGTCAGAGGCCAAGGCAAAGAGGGTGGGAAGGGGAGGGAAAGATGACCGAAACCGTGGTCAAAGAGTTAAGTCTTGATACGGTCTCGAGGATAACGAATAAATAATAATAATCCTTGCAGTTGATACAGCGCCTTATCACGTCTTCGAGACGTCTCAAAGCGCTTCACAGAATATACTGTAAAGTGAATTGACTGTATATTTTGTGGGCGAGCTCCAGAGAGCAGGGAGAGAATGGCTGAACACTGGATGACTGAGTTCCACTAACACCCGGAATCACAAAGGAATAATATTTGACTTAATATAATAATATTTCGGTATTGTTCAACAGTCGGAATCCCCCGATTTGTTGCTTATGCCTGGGGGGGTGGGGGGGAGCAGTGAATACCAGCCTGCTTCATAACCCCAACCCTATCAGTATTTTATTCCACTAATAAGAATAATAATCAGTCTGTTTGCAGTGTGAGGCCAGTATAATTTGATCATGCCCCCCACCAAAAAAAATACATGGGCAAGCTTTGCGAATGTCACAGTCGTAAAAATGGCCAATTTAAAGAGTTCCACTTGAAGCCAACAGTGCAACAGCAAAGCAAGGCTGTCCACTCTTGAGCCACTTCTCAAACTCTGTGGCCAACTCATACAATCACAGTTGAATTTCGAGATTGGGGCGGGGGGGGGGGGGGCGTGGTTGCGGGGGAGAAAGAGTTCCCAACTCGCACCGAAGCTCTCTGCAAACTGTGGGTATAACTGGCCCGTAAAAGCATGAGCGAAACAGGATGTGGCCAGCCTTTCTCTTGACATATGCAGACGAGGATGTTTTGTGCTCTTTGTCTCCCTTCTTTGTCATCACAAGTTCTTCTTACAAAGCAGCAACTTTAGACATTGCGAGAATAAATGTTGCTACGATGCAGGTTCCAGCAGACGCTGGGCATTCACAGGGTTTCTGCGACTTTGTGTCAACACAGTTGGTTCTATAAAAACGGCATGGGGCCATAACTGTCCGACTGTTATTTCTTCAGTGTTTTATTGGTGCCCGAGCAAGCACAATCTACAACATCTTTGAATTCAGATGGAGGAATTATCGGTGAGATTTAGTCTCAGCTCCATGACTCAGATCTACGTCCCTGTTCTTCCCAGGCCCTTCCTCAAAACACCTGCCTCGCAGTGTAAACACTCGGTGGTGAAAAAGCCAATTGTGCACGTTTTATTAATTTAACTTTTACTTTAATTTAAAATTTAACATCTCGTCTGAAGGACAGCATCTCAGACATCGCAGTGGTTCACCTGCATCGCATTGGAGCAGGAGAACAAAAGCCCAGATGTGCACAAGTGGGATTGCCATCAGTAATTCAAGTGGACAAACTGGATCAGCCACTGTTATTAGCAGCAACCAGTAACACGCCAACACACACACTCTGAACAGTGACGTGCTTTCGGGCAGAGCTGTGGGATGTCCATTACTTTACAAATAAATAATAATCCTTGCATTTGATATAGCGCCTTATCACATCTTCGAGACGTCTCAAAGTGCTTCACAGGATACACTGTAAAGTGAATTGACTGTATATTTTGTGGATGAAATTGCAGCAGCCAATTGCCCACAAACAGTCGTGGATGGAAATAACCAAATTATTATCCCTTTTCTGTACATGACTAGTTTTGCATATTATTGGACAAAAGGTGGGACTTTGCCCGATTTCCCCCGGAGCAAATTTGAAGGATCTCAGGGATAATAATACAAATTTATTATTCTACACAGATTCTTGCTTCCCCCTCTTTCAGTGAGGGACACTTGTCAGTTCTCAGACGAAGGCTCCACTGTTTCTCCATGTGCAGCTTCGCTGAGAACCGACTGGTTGCACAATGCACGAAAGGAAAAAGGCTTTCAGTTATTGCCTTCCATCATCATCATCATCAGGTTCCCCCCCCCACCCCCACCCGCTGTCATTCTAATCGGAATAATAAGGAAGTGGAATACTTCGGTAAAATGCAAATCGCTTTTTGAAAGAAAAAGCAATTAAGTGTGAATAGTCCCAGACGCACAAACAAAGCACGGGAGCAGCCACGATACTCATTAAGAGGCAGAATTATTTAGTGTGCGTCGGCACAAAGGGAAAACCGAAGCTGGAAATGATTTTGACACTTGAAAAGGAAGATTGTTGGATTTGAAAAGCAGCAGAGGTCGTCGACTCGCTCTGCAAACATTCCTCAGCCTTTGGTGGAGCCTCAGAACCGAACTAAGTAACGTTTCTCTGGAGAAGGGGTGATAAAAAAACACATGAAAGCGGGATTTGCTGGTTTTTTTCTTAAAATTCATCATTGAACTTTGGACACAGAAAGGGAAAGTGGGGTGGGGATGGGGGGGGTATGGGTTGTGCAGAAGGGGGAAACCTGGGGTTTAATCTCACACTTTGAGATCAAAAGGCTAAAGCTGTTTCAACATTAGAAAGCCAGAGCAGAAGTTTGCACTCGCATATCAAATATTAATGAAACATTCCACGTCTCTTAATTAACGCTCTGTCAGCCTGAAGGCTCTTCTCAGCAAGAAACACTGGGAACAGCAGGGTCAACTCGAACAAGACCCAATCCCCAAAGGGAGAATAGTTTCCAAATTAACCTGCTATTACCACGAGGAGGAGAGTCAGGCACTGGGACCATGGTTATAAGATAATCACAAGAAGAGAGCAAAGGGGGAGCTTAGGCAAATTGTTTTTTTTTGCTCAGAGAGATGTTGGGATGTGGAATGCCCTGTCAGGTATGTTTGTAGGGGCAAACCAGAGGGAAGCAGACAGGTATACAAAGGATAGAGGCTTAAAGAGGTTTGGGGATAAGACATTAAACCAAGGTCCCGTCTACCTGTTCAGGTGGATGTTAAAATCCCATGTTGCTGTTTGAAAAGAGAACAGAGTTTCTCCAGGTGTCCTGGTCAACAACCCCCCAGATAAACATATCTCATTCACATCACAGCTGCCTGTGGGTTATATTCGCCTATAAATACAGTCACTTCTCTTTTACAGAAAGCTGTGTGAAGTGCTTTGAGATATTTAGACATGACGGGCGCTAAACGAAACAACAATAGTCTTTTTTTGGAACTAAAGAGATTTGCAGGAAATCACACAGCAAGGATCCCAAATCAATAAGTTCCCACAAATCAATAAGCCGTGGATAAGCTTCATAGTGCAATACTTTTGCGGTATTCTAACTCACTGCCTCTCTGGGCCTCATTCAGCATTTATTTTTAAGACAACCTTGTTTGTCATCTTGCCGGTATTTGACGAGAGGGTTTGATTTGAAAAGGATTTAGACTGTAACAATATTTGGATAGATTGTTGTAAGAAAACACATTTCTCGAATTTATTTTTACAGCGGTGTATTTACCCAAGACCATACGAGACTCTCAAAGGTTACAAGATTTGTTAAGATGTAACTCGACTGTGTTTAGTCCACACAGGAAACAGTGAAGTGTTTCAAATAATTACATGGACATTTCTGCCCGAACTGCACAATAATCAAAATCTCGCTGCACTCAACATAAAATTAATGGGCTTAGTAATGATACACCCTGCTGGAAGATAAATGTTTTAAGTGTTTTAGAGGCTATGATACGCTCCATCTGTCTACAGTTCTTGAAATTTTGGAAAGCTGCTACGAAACCACAAAAAAATAGTGTTCGTAAATATACCGATCAGGAACTTAGATTCATGACAAAGCTCGCAAGATGCTTTGCATTTCTCTACATCGTCGCCGAAATTTACACAAATAATCCTTATAAAGGATACAAAGTCTTTCACATCAACAAGACGTCTCAAAGCGTTTCATAGGATATACTGTAAAAGTGTAACAACTGTGTATGTCACGGCAAACTTGTCCATTCAACATTTTTGTTTAATATGTAGATATATACCCACTAACGTTTATACAGCACTTTTCACATTCTGAGGAGTGAATGATTACAGCACCCAATATAATAATAATATAATAATAATCCTTGCATTTGATATAGCGCTTTTCACGTCGGGAGGACGTCCCAAAGCGCTTCGCAGAACACACTAAAGTGAATTGACTGTATATTTGTGGGCGAACGCGGCGGCCAATGGCGCACAGCAATGTCCCACAAACAGTCGTGGATTGAAAATGACCAATTTATTATTGTTTTTAGTTTTGGAGGGATTATTATTAGGCTCTGTGTGGAGTAAGGAAACTTGTCCAAGGTTTCGCTCTCTGCCTGGAATTGAACTCAGGTCTCTCACTTGCAAAGCGAGTGCTCTAACCACTGAGCTACAGGACTCCGAATGAATCTGAATATGAATCTGAACTGCACCGATCAGAAAGTTCCCAGGCTTCAATGCTTGGTTTGCTCTGATTATGCCCTCGCCTCTCTCTGTCCCAGGAGATCTTCAATACAGATTACATCTCTCTCCCCCCCTCCACCACCCCAACCCATTTCCCTGGTTGATGTAACAATAGACTGAGAGTAGGGAATAACCTAAGAAGAATGGCCAAAACCTCATTAAAAGTAGTAACATTTCTAATCAGTTTCTCCTGCTGGATCCCTGGTTAAACACAGCAACTAGTGGAATTTGGATGGTAAGTTATTGTTCAAGCACGACTTGTGCAATACTAATCCTTGCATTTTATAATCTTGGCAAAGGGGACTCAGTTGACTCAGGCAATATAAATATAATCCAAAACAAGTCCTGTAATTACAAGCTGGTGTAGGAGTCATAAAAATCGAATGGGGAACATCAGGAACGAGACAAGTAAAACTTATTTGACGGAAATGTAAAGCAATGCTGATTCCACTCGCTCAAACTAAACCTAACATGATCCTCATCTGACCAAGAAAGCACATTAGAATTTTTTTTACGCACTGGCTTAATCATTCGGGTCTGTTTCTTCACTGGGATGGAGAAGGTTAAGAAGGGAACTATTTAAGAAGAGGTGGTGGAGTTCTGTGCTGTAGTTTCTACTATTCTGAGACATTAGGCATTCTACAAGATCCTCTTTGAGTTGTCTTCTCTCAAGGCTGAAGAGCCCTTGCTTGTCTGGTCCTTGCTCAGCAAACTCTAGGGCGAGAGAGAGCGAAAGAAAGTGATGTTTCTTGTTCCTGTTCAGTGGTTTATTGCTTGTCCTCAAAGCTGATTATTTTATAGGGGGCTGTTTTTGTATGAAGCTGATTATGTCTAAACGGGTGGCGGAGAGGGGTGGGGGAGTGTTCAGATGGGCAAGCGTTTCACAGAAGAACAATATATCCAGAACAAAGGAAGCCCCCATCACAAGCCAACCAGCTGTTGGGGGCAAATTCTCTCCAAGATTGGAACGTGTGGGATAGTATCAGGCGGATGTTACGTGAAACCATCAGAAGCCAATACATTGTGGCTCATTGAAGTAACATGCGCTCAATGTGTGGATGACGTGGGAGGGGTTGGGGTGGGGGGTGGGTGGTGGTTTCTTTCAATATCCCACTTTGGCCACTTTTTAGCAAATCTGACGGAATTTTACAAAAGTATACTGTGCTTGACATTTGACACAGAGCCTTATCACATCATCCAGATATGCAGCAACCAATGAAGCGCTTTTGAGACATCTCGAAGACATGATAAGACTACACCAAATGCAAGGATTATCCATTATTATTATTTGGATTTGTCGGCAAATGCGGCAGACAATTTGCACACGGCAATGTCCCACAAACAGCCACAAAGTGAGTGGCCATTTTATCCCTGGGGTGTGTGGGAGAGATAGGATTGGGTGCCTCTGGTAAAGGAAACCCTTGAAATGAAATGAATGAATGCTGAGCCACTTGTTAATGTGCCTCAGGGAGGAGGAGGAGATTCCTGACAGCGTTGTAAAGAAAGAAAACCAATTGCATCCATTGCCTCAGGGACCAGTAAATAACCTGCTGACTGGCAATGCTGTGTAAGGGAGTTACCATCAGCTCCTATTCCCACTGACTACACCTGTGGACCCACCTATCTCACCACAAGAATTCTTCAGGAACTTATTAAGCAGCAAGTGTCTTGATGTTTATCTGGCGCTGAGTGAGGTCTTTCTAAGCAGCTACAGTTCAGCTGCGTTTGACCTCAATGTGAAATAAATATAATTTCGCCCCCAGAATAAAAACATATATAGCCCCGGACAAGNAAAAAAATCCTTAACCCTCCCTCTTGGATCCTGGGGTTTCTCTGCAAACCATTCTTATTACATTTAAAACTGAATTACTGAATAGTTCTATTTTTAATAAAGTATTTAATAATATATTCGAAAATAATAAAATGTTTCCAGCACAGATCATTCACTCCACAGTAGATGCTGAGAAGCGCTTTGAGACGTCTCGATGACCTGATAAGGATAATTATTATTAATGTTAGCATCATTTGGACCCATTGTGTCTATGCTTTCGCTAACTCCCCCAATGGAGCTACCTGCTACAATCCCATCCTCTTTGTTCTTTGTTCAGCTGCATTGCTTTGAAGAGGGTTTTGGCTGAATAATTTCCAAACAAATCTGGAAAAATTTGAAAACACAAAGAGTCAGTTTTTAGGGAATTCATTCCAAGTAAAGGGCACTTTGGCCATGAAGTGACTGATCAATTCATCTGATCGACTGTTGGCCTGGACACCCAGAGAAACTCCCTTCTCCTTTTCAAATAGTGTCATAGACTCGAGCAAGCGGGTGGGATCTCGATTTAATGTCTCCTGCAAAGGACAGCATCTCTGGCACGCAAAGAGTAGTGGAAATCTGGAACTCTCTCTCTCCCCTTAAAGGCCGTGGTGCTGAATCTATTCAAATTTTCTAGACTGAGGTGGATAGATGTTTGTCAGGTCAGAGTATCCAAAGATCTGGGGCAAAGGCTGATAATTGGAGTTCAGGTACAGATCAGCCATGATCTAACAGAATGATGGAACAGGCTGGAGGGGCTGAATGGCCTACGCCTAATCCTATGTTCCCTATTCTTTCACTAGTTCTGCTTCCCCCAACCATCCTCCACCCCACCCCACCCACCCCCACACACATATGCACATCACACACACACTCCTGCTAGTTGAAGGGTTAGAAAGGCCAGTGTTTATCAGCGCCCTATTGAGTACGCTGCCATCTGTGAACAGCCTGACGTGCAAGCGATCCTGACATTTTAAAAGGATAGAAAAATAATCACGATGAGACGACAACCAGTTCTGTGCAGCCTGTGGTCAAAAAGTAGCGGCTGTGGCGACTATTTGAGGAATGTCATTCACGGCTTATTAACTGATATCAATTGATATTTGCTTGACTACACGAGACAGACATCCAGAAGGCCTCAGTGTGCCGAAGGAGAATATCTGTACTTGGCCATTACATACGAGACAAGATAAGATTTCCCCAGGGCCACTCATCTCAGTGATCCATCTTTAAGCGTGCAGCATGCCCTTCTGACTGGCCACAAAGCATTTTGAAGTTGTCAAGAATGAAATGGATGTTGATTCCTTTGTTAAGGTTAACTTCAATCTTCTCGCTCGCAGAAAGCTTAACATTTCATCCAATTGATGGGGGGGACCTCCAACTCAGCATCCAATGGAGTGTCAGCCTAGACTGAGCTCAAAAGGCCCAACGTAGGACGAACCTGATAACCTTCTGCAGTAGAGAGAGACAGGAGCACTACCAACTGAGCTAGGCTGACCCGGCTGTTAGTACAATATTTTACTTCAAATAATCTCACATGCCTGGTTATACCAGACATTGTGGAGTGAATGTGGTCCCCTTGTTTGTGAAGACAGGTGTAATTCCTAGGACTGAAGGGGACCAGTTAGTGGGATAGTGGGCATGAGCCTCTCTCTCCCTGACGTGAGATGCAGGTGAGGAGGCGTTTGTCCCTTTAAGGGCCACATACCTCACTAATGCCCTAATAACCCAGGTAGTCGCTGGAGCTGCTAATGGAGCTGGTGATTGATGACGGGATAAGACAGTGTGAAGGCTCCTTGTTTTCCTTGGATTTGGGGAGACAATGTGCTGATCATCTGCATGACTGGCAGGTCAGATAATAAGGGTGATAGCGAGGGAAGAAGCCCTCTGGGAACTCCATCTACTGTCAAGTTATTCAGTTTGAGTTTGTTTCACGTTCTTGCCCTGTTAAGGTATATTGTTAGTGTTGGAATGTAAACACCTCTGGTGATGGTAGGGCGGGTTTTCTGGAAGGTGCCATTGCAACCCCCACCGTTACTGACCTGACTGAGATCAGAATTTGAGAAACGACAAAGCTCCAGAACAAGGGGACACAGGTTCAGGGCTGCAAAAGGCAACTTACTGGACAGCTACCAGGAGGGTCATTAATAATTAGAATGGGTCACCAGGAAAGCTGGTTGAGGCCAGGATGCTGGACTTATTTGAGAGATACCTGGACTCTGTCATAGAAGGAATAGTGGGTATTCGGGAAGGATGAGATCAAATGGGCCGAAGGTTTTTTTTCACTGAAACATCTCCTGTGATCAGACTAACTCAGCACAGTTGAGAATCAATCCTGAGCCTTTCTGGAAACTCCAACGGCTGCATCTTGGTACTTGGCCATCTTAGAAACCTAATCGACCGGAGTTCGGATGACAAATTGGTGTTTCGGTCTGATGCCGAAATAGCTCTACGGTTGAAGTTAGCCTAGGATATTGACGGGACTCGCGGAAAAAGAACATTTTATCGTTAACCACGTTTCATCCCCATTCATTTCCCGTCCCTTCCTCGTCATCTATTCTGTGTCACGCTGTCCCAGTGTGGTCCAGCATGGTGAGGTCCACCACCTAGTGGCTGGACCGAGAACTGATGAAACTACAGCCATTGAAACTGGAGCTTGAACCCACATCCTTCTGACTCGGAGGCGAGAGCGCTTCCCACTGAACCAAGCGGACACGCCTTCCGCGCGTGAGCCTACACGAGTGGGTTTGTCAGGCTGTGTGATCATGGTTGGAGAGGGGGGTGTGGGTGGGGTGGGGTGGGGGGAGGAAGGGAAGAATCAAAGACAAGCTCGATCCCTGTTTTTATCTGTTCGACCACAAAATACACAGTCAATTCACTTTACAGTGTATTCTGTGAAGCGCTTTAAGACGTCTTGAAGACGTGATGAGGCGCGGTATCAAACACAAGGTTATTATTATTATTATTATTATTACCCAAGAGCCATACATAAGAGCAGTAGTCACTGGGTATTGGTGTGGACTGACTGAGACCCTATTATTGACAAAGGTGTTTGAACATTGACGATGACAGTGCAACATGGACTCGTTCCTACAGCCAGCAGGAACCGAGATCGGCATTACACGCCAGCTTCCTGAAGGGATTCCACGATTCCCAAACAAAGCATCAGTCAATTCGAATGAGTCTGATAGGTTTTGCAGGTTTTGCAGTCGAAGCAACGTCTCAAAACAGAACTGTTTCCCTCCTCGCCGCTCTGTGGGCGAATTCGTTCCACGCGCAGATTGTGTTTCCAGTCCTTTTCCGCAACTTGAGACTCCTGCCAGGAGCAGCTGTTTCGCTTGCAAACAAGTTATTTTTCTTCTGCTGTGCACCCCATGATCTAAGGAGGCCTAGCACCCGGTCAGTCCACATCAATACCCTGCTCATTAATCATATTCACCTAGCTCAAGGCTCGGAAACTCTTCCTAACCCACTCTCAAAAGGCCGCAAAAAACCTTTGGCATGTCAACCTTCCAGCAGTGAGCGAGGATTTATTCTGTACACTTCTATTCTCTCCAATGACTTCATTGAGGAACCCCCCACCTGGGGTAAAACTGAACCCACATCCAGTGGCAGTCTGGGTATAAAGGTGCCCTAATAAAGGGCCGAAGATACAGTGCTCCCCATTCCTGACCACTATTCAGTGATTCCTACTAGAAAGGTGGACTTTGGGTGAGGACATGAGACGTGATCAAACTCGATTGTGATACGCTGGCATTCACTGCCTAAGGGTTCACGCATCACAAATGCTCAAAAGAGTGAGGTAACAGAGTCTGGCCACATTGTTAGCCTGAGATCTCAGGAAAGAGAGGAGATTGGTATTGGTATTTCTTTTTAAACAGTGAGGCTTAAACGCACAACCTTCTGACTCGGAAGCGAGAGTGCCACCACCTCGCCAGGGGACTATGACACGATCAATCCGACATCCACAGCACATCGATTTAACACTGAATTGGCCTTTTGATATTTATATACAGCTGTACGTCCATCCTCGTCATTAAAACCCAGGGTGCTACTATCCCAGCGCCCCACATACACGCACCCTCATCTAACTGCCTTACAACGATGTGAGCGAGCGCATGAGGCCTCATTAATCAAGCTTCACCGAACTGTCCTTCCAGCCACAATAAAAAGGGATCACAGGGGATTAGTGAATAGCCCAGTAAATAGTCAGTGTGCGAGAACCCCTGCAGGCACTTCCTGCTAAGGCACAGGCAATCCTAAAGCTCGCAGAAACCGTATAAAGGAATAGAAAAATGGGAAAAATTTCCGAAGAAATGTAAAAGAATTACTCCGGACGGACAGCTGGGTGGATCAATACTTCTGTGACTGTCACCCATGTCAAGAGTCAGTTCTGCAATTCCTAAATACCGGAGAATAAATAAGGCAACAGAAACTCTCGGTCGACGTCGATAGAGAAATTCAATAGTGTCAGTGCTTTGAGCAAGATGCAAAAAGAATAACATTGGCCGTGTTGGAAAGGACATTGGTGTTCTTAATAACATTGCTGGCTCCTTTATCTGTCTAAAGCCCATTTTAGCATGGAATATGCCAAGCATATCCAAACTTTTTTTTACTGGATTTCTCAGTAGGATTGGATACAACAGATAGTTTTAGTCAAGAAATACTAACGTCCCCTTGTAATAATGGTGCGCGTTATTGTTTCTTGCCAACAGGGTGCCTGACGCACCCAGAAACACATCGCTTGGCTCAAGAGTCTCCAAACCAAACTACTGAGGATTCTCGATGGATTTAGTTTGTCCTGCATTAAATGCTTACAATTTTTTTTGCAAGGATACGGGGAAAGATCAGGGGAGTGGGACTGATTGGGTAGCTCTTCAAAAGAGCTGGCACAGGCATGCTGAGCTGATGGTCTTCCTTCTGTGCGGTAATATTCTATGATTACATGCCACCCCACCCCCCACCCCTACACAGGGTAGCGTCCCAGAACTAGCTAGAAGGCTTGTATACATGTGGATGTACACAGTATAGATGGATTCACTGACAGGTACTTATACACGCAGTGTGCTTTGCCACCAGCTGTTTTGGTTCACCTCTGCCATAAAAGACAAAAAAATATTGCCTGTAGCGAGCTTTCAATTCCTGGCCTTTCTGAGCATTTGTCTTCGAGGCAAGTTCATAGCAAAAAATTGATGACACTGATCTGGTGGGCGTTGGAGGCGAAATGGCTGAAATCCCGCCCACTGGATGATTTTACAAGTCAAAGTAAATTCACTCCCTCAAGAGTGCTGCATTCCGAACATTAAAAATAGCTGCCGCTTCAATCCTAATGGATCTCCTCTGATCACCCCCACTTTCAGCCTTAGCTCCCACCAAGAAAGGCACGATTCAACATTGCTGACTTGTCCACGATGTGTGTTAGAATCCTCAAAGCCTTTCCCATGCTGAAATCGTAAAGTGCAATTAGAGAAACATGAGGAAGCACTAGCGGATTCCTTCATTCCCATTGTCCCTCTGAATAAACTGTGAAATTGTAACCTCGGTGTAAAAAAATGCTGTTGGTCTTTTCAAAGAGTTTATCCCTGTTTGTTGACCCGCACTCAATAGACTGAATGAGCAGATGTTTCACATTCACAGCTGAGCTCAGAGTTCTGAGTCTACCAGAGAGTTTTATAAAGTAACGGATGCCAAATAATAATAATAATCATCAACTCACTCATCAAACCAAGGTCACTAAATAGGACCTTTCGAGTTAACATCAGTGCAATGCATGGCGATAACTGTAATATCCTAATGACCATTTATTTGCCTTTAGATGCTTTGGGTCGATCCACTTGTGGTTCTTGTAAATAACACTATTTTTAAACAACTCCAAAGATACCCAGTGCATCATTACTTTCCGCCCACAAAATATGCAGTCAATTCACTTTGTAGTATATTTTGGAAGCGTTTTGAGACGTCTCAAAGGCTGTACCAAATGCAAGGATTATTATTACTACTACTTGTTCGGTTCAGATCCAGTACATTTTCTCATTTCTATAAGAATTGCGACCTTTGTTCCTATGGGTTACGAGATCTTGCAGTAAACTCAATTAAAATCAAGCACCAAAAATAAACTAAGAGTTTGCTTGTGCCAGCTGGTTTTACACGATCGTTAAAAAATATCATCACTGCAGATTTATTTATTTTTAAAATGCTGGAGAAATCCCAGTAGCATGTTGTACATTTGTTTATTTCGGTACTTCACACTCCCTCTGTTTACTCATTCCTTTTATTTACCACATTTGGATCCAACACGTCACCCAGTGTAAGTTATGTGTTTGACCTTACTTTATCCGCTCAGTAAACAAGAGCAGAATTCTCATCCCAAGCCTTCATTTAAAATCACTGGATGCAAATTGCAGCCCAAATCATTTCAGTTCACATCAACCATCCACTTGTTGAACTTTTTTNAAAAAAGAATAAAATCCTCGTATTTGATAGAGCGCATTTCGCGTGGAGAGGACGTCTCAAAGCTCTTCACAGGGTCCTGACCCTGACTGTCCGGGGCCTTGGGACATCCTCCCGACATGAAAGGCGCTCTATAAATGTAATTTTGTTATTGTTGTTGTTATTCCTCCGCGAAGGGCAGTGACGATGTCCATTTTGCAAACAATCGCGGCAACTAATTTGCGCCCAGGAACGTCTCGCGAACAGCGTGTGACGTGAATGGCCAAGAGTGCGTGGCTGTACCTGCAGGAGTTATCAGTCAGACTTTAAACATTTCAGGTCAGGTCAGCAGTATTTCTGAACACGGGCTCTCCCCCTGCCTTCCCCTCCCCTCCTCCTTGAATGCGTGCTTCGAAAGCAACTCTAAAGTGCCTGAGAGCTCAACGCCTCGCCCTACGTTGAGTGTGGAGCACACAAGGCAACCAACAGCGGCGAGCGCGAGCAGCGATTTCAAAGGAGCATCATCAAAACCGGTCAAGAGAAGCTCCTAGGTTTAAGCAGAATGTAACAGGTCTGGAAACTTTGCAAAGCATCTCTTTCCACCCAGTCCTCATCAACAACAACAAATTACATTTGTACAGGGCTTTTCACGTCAGGAGGACGTCCCAACAAACTAACACTGAGAATGCATTTCTTCTCGCTGGGAGCTCCGAGGGTTCCTAACTTCCGAGAGCAGCGGAAGATACCAAATGGCATTCACGTGCGATTCGCATTAAAACGCACGCACGGCATGAAAGGAATGCTAAAGGATTACACCCTTTACATGTGCGCGATCTTGCTTTCAGTTCATTCACATGAAAGGAGGTCGTGTAGAAAGATACGTTCATTGTCTTACCCGGAGTTTACTTAGAGCAAAGCGTAACCCTTTATTAATGATGGTTTTAAAGGGATTATGAGAATTCCCTTAACTGTGACTGGCCTCCCGAGACATGCCATTCTCCCATTTCCAGAGCGACTACAGACTCCACACATTGTGCCTCAGCTGCTGCACAATTCACAAATTTTGCCCACAAAATATACAGTCAATTCACTTTACAGTATAATCTGTGAAGCGCTTTGTGACGTCTCGAAGACGTGATAAGGCGCTGTATCAAACGCAAGAATTATTATTATTATTACTACGGTGTTCCTCATCTGCAAGGCTAGCCACCTTTTACAACACAATACAAAAATACACAACTTGTAAAGCGTATTTCACATCGGGAGGACGTCCCAAGGCTCTGAACAGTCAGGGATTAGGACCTGAGGGGTTTGGGGGGGGGGGGGGGGGTTGGGATCAGGGAGGGTGAGGGTAGGAGGATGGCCGAACGTTGAACATCTCTAAACAAACACACCTTTAACAAAAAAAGCAATTCCAATAGCACTTTAGACTGTTTAAAAGCTCAATGATATAGCCTTTGAAGGCTATCTAAGATTTGTATTTCCTCTACGCATTTCCAAATAAATAACTGTCGGGGGTTGAGAGCTGCTAAAAATAGACTGTGATCCCAGAGTGACCCACGTTTCTCAGAAAAATGGAAATTCCAAATGGGAGCCTAAACACGATTAAAAGGAACTATGCAATCCCTGTGGCATTGTTGGAAAAGCAAAGGAAATTTCTCCTAGTGTCCTGGCCAACAGTCCCCCAGATATCTTGGCCAACAACTTCTCACTTCGTGGCTATTTATGGGATATTGACACGTGCAAATCGGCTGCCTTGTTTGCCTACAGATGCACAGTCACTACACTTTACGGGGGGGGGGGGGAGCTCTGTGAAGCACTTTGAGACGTTTCGATGTCATAAGGCGCTGCGTCAAATTCAAGAACGATTATCACATAGAGTTAGAAAAATAAATGATGAAATAAAATAAATATATAACAAAATATATTTTATAAGGGGTGGGGTGGGTGGGGGGCAGTAATTTGCAAAAAAAAAATGAGGACGAATAACAGAGAACAGCATCGGATAGCACAAGCATGGTTTACGGATGTGTCAGTAAGCGGGTACGGACAGACACAGCTAAACATCGAATAACTAAACGCTCGTGGCTATAGATTGAGAAGGAACAATATGCGTGTGGTCTAAGTCGAATCCCCTGTGGGATTCTTTGGTCGCACAGGGTTGTTGGGAGACCTCACATAAAACTAGTGTTTGTGTTAGTTTAAGTAGGAGAGTACATCACCAATGGCGTACAGTAAAATAAAGTCGCCATCTATGCACCTTGTTAAAAACCATCCAAAGTGACCTCTTAGAGACAGCACACGTGAGAGGGCCCGCTGTGTTTACACAATGCTCGATGGATGTTAAACACAGGCTCGGACAGACTAAAACAAAGCCCGGGCAAATCTGGGCTCTCTGTGGACAGTTCTTAAGAGATGACTGGGAAACCTTACCCCCTGTTAAAGCCATCTTATGGTAACATTTCTACAGGGTGACCAATAAGTCTTAGTTTTTTAGCTGCTCTGTTATCCGAAAAATAAAATATCATCACTTCTTTAAGGCTTTAGACGTTGTAATGGTATCACGACTTTTCCAGGCATCAGAAGCAGTGACATTGTTTTTTAGCCACACACCTCCCCACTCACCCCCACTGCCCCCCACACATCCCCACTCCCCCCAGAAATAACACAATGATCCCACCACTTACAAGATGTGTAAGTTACAAGATATGCTTCTATTTGCAAACCAGCTGACACCACATTTTGTTCTGAGCTCCCACATATCGCTAAGTAATTGCCTGGCGTATAACACAGATTCTATCCATCTATTGGAAGCAGGATCACGATAGAGCACGCACGGAGATATCGACTGTATTACACAGCTAACCTAGTCTGGAGTCACCACCTGTTGGAGCTGGGAACTTGACCCCTTCGATGATGGCGTCTGGATTACAATGACTGGTCAGCCTCTTGGCTGGAAAGCCACACACTTCATCTGAAATGGACATCGCCCCAGAGAAGTTACTCTCTTCCCTGAGGCTTGATCAGTCTCCGCACAAGTGCATCTCCATCTCACGCAGTTTGCTCCTAAATTTGTTAGGTCAGGGTATCAAGCGATTCGAGGTGCCTAGAAAATGTGATCAAATGCAAGGATTATTATTATTATTATGGTCTTTGTGGGATGTTACTGTGCACAAATTTGAGCTCCATTGTCTCTGGGGTATTGGGTGTTTAGAAACAGGAGGAGGCCATTCAGCCCCTCGAGCCTGCTCCACCACTCTATAATATCATGGCTGATCTGTACCTCAACTCCAATTACCCGCCCTTTGACCCATATGCTAATGGGACGTCTTTGGGACGTTTCAAAGCTCTTCACAGAATATACTGCAAAGTGTAGTGACTGTATATTTTGTGGGCGAAACGCGGCAGCCAATTGTGCACAGCAGTGTGGGTGGGTGGGTGTTGGTGTGGGGGGGATGGTGGGGGGAGAATTATTGGCCAGGACACCAGGAGAAACTCCCTTCTCTATTTCGAATACAATTTTGATGGAAATGGGGAAGTGGGTGGTGGGGGGGGGGGAAGAAATCCTTACAACAGAAAATGATCGGAAATGTCATCAATCTTCTCTGGTGCGTGTTTACATGGTGACTGGCACGAGCCCAGCCTCCTGGCAATGGTTTACTCTTGCGATCGCAGCTGCAGACTATCCTTCCTCGGGTATCGAGCTACCAGCAGGTGTGATAGCAAAAACATCATTGACTCACAGATCCACAAAACCTTCTTTCAGCGGTGCTGGCACTCATTATAACAATCCCCGATATGAAATAAACATTCCCATACTGGACTGAAGCATGGTCTGAACGCAGAACTGTTTGGGAGTTCAATGAACAACTAACCATAACACAGCTAAGGTCAGATCATTTCCCAGGAAAATTTCAAATGAAATTATGACCCGGTTCATAAGATCAACTTGCGGGAACACATTTCTTTGCACTGAATACGTCCACGCTTTGAAGCTATTTATTTGTGATTCAGAAGGACTGGGCACATACTGAAAGGAATTTCCATTTGAAAATGTAATTTTGGAACGCACAAGAAAACTCTGTCAATTTTACTTTTCAAAGTTACGGTTAATACGACAAAAAGAAAAGGCCATTCGGTTCATCAACCCCCATTCCCCCTCTAGATCATGTACAATTTTGCACTTAAGTAGATTTGATCTATGGAATCGTCAAAGAATAAGTTGCCAACAGGGAAAACAAAGCTCAGTAAAATATCTTTCTAATCCCTAAAGGCGATGTGGTGAGGATTCCAGGACATTCACATTATAAATATAGGATCCAAACTCCAATCAGTTGGGTTTTGCTGCCAAACGTACAGTATAAATGGAGGAGGTGTTAATCATGTGCTTTCAGCCATTAATCCCTGAAACTTTGGAACTCTCTCAATCCCTCCACCCTTACCCCTCCTTTTCAGAACATGCCCGAAGACCTTCCTCTTCGACCGTGCTTACGGTCACCTCCTCCCTGCCCGACTCGGACTCCGCTACTGTGCAGCACTCCGAGACGCCAGCTTGCGCGAAGGGAGCGTTATAAATGCAAGTTATTGCTGCAACCGTATTTATAGGCACAGGCGGCAGCCAACTCGCACACAGCAAGCAATGTCCCACAAACAGCCATGCAGTGAATGATCAATTTTAATCGGAGATTGTTAGCCAGGGCACCTCTATCTATCTGTGTGTATTGTGGCTGTCGTGGATAGGAATCTGTTCCAGAAACTCGGTGAGTGGAAATAGGCTGGAGGGAAGGACAGCGCACAGCATCTGGCATGACAGCGTGGGAATGGACGTTGCTGCTTTGCTGGATCCTAAGAGATGATATCATGTCACTTTTTAGAGCTCCAAGGGGAATTCTCAATCTTCCCTTTGATACGGAGGAACCTGAACGACTTCTATTAAATTTTTTGTAAATCGTTCTTGAAAAAGCCGATGCCTCCAACAAGAATGAGACGGAGAGAGGCTGAGGCAGTGAGAAATGGACTTAAGAGTAAGAGACACTCGGATCAATTGGATTAAAGTAACGCTGGTACAAAGATCCCACCCCGATTTTAAGACCTCTGTCCGTCTTAAAATTCATGATCGCTCGCAGAATTGTAGAAAGGTCTTAAAACCAGTCTCTCAACTTGGAAACTGTCCCTTTTTTTAACGAAGCTTCTCAGAACTGAGGCACGATTTAAGAATTCGACCCAATTCTGCTCACAATTGGTACAGTTTACGTTTCCACAGCAACTTTCATCGGGAGGACGTCCCAAAGCCTGTTCACAACAACAGTGACTTGCACTTACACAGCGGGGTAGCATCCCAGAGCGCTGACCCCTGAGCCAGTAGGGGGAGAGAGAAGGGGGCCAATCGAGGAGGTTGTGGGGAAAGGAAAGGTGACTTAAAACTCGGTCAAAAGAGGTAACATTTCGAGAGGTGCCTTGAAAGAGATCTTCAATGTTAAGGCAAAACGATCTCACAGGGTTAAGGGCTGGGTGGAATGTTGAGACAACATGTGATAATAAATCTTGCTGTTGGATATTGAGAATGTCCCGAGCAGGATGTCATGACACCCTCGTTTCTCTGAGGGCCAATATGATCTGGAAATGACAACAATACACAAACCGGAGTGCAGTTCAGAAGAGAACACAGGCAGTAAAAATAACATGATTAAGTCACTGAATCATCCCTCCCATGCATGCCACTGCCGAAATGGATTCGCTTCAAAGATTTTATTGTTTTGCTGAATCCTCTGTTCCGAACTTGAGCAATCTCACCACGTGCTACCTACCCCGTGTGCTCTAGGTTTAGAAGCACAATTGTGTCTGCCTCGCTCTCGCCTCCGAGTCAGAAGGTTGTGGGTTCAAGCCCCATATCAGGACTGGAACTCGCACAGTCTAAGCTGAAGCTCCAATGCAGCTCTGGGGGGAGCGTTGTATGGTCAGAGGTGCCGTCTTTCGGATGAGACGTTAAACCGAGGTCCCTTCTGCCTGTTTGGGTGGACGTTAAATATCCCACAGCGCGATTCAAAAAGAGAAGGGTATTTCTCCTGGTATCCAATCATCCAAATCAGACTGGTCATCCATTTCACAGCTGCTTGTGGGCCATCGCTGTGCACAATTAAGCTGCTGCATTCACCTTTCAATACACAGTCACTACACCGCTCAGTAAAAATCTTGTGAAGAGCTCCCGATGTGAAATGTGCTATACCAAAGGCAAGGATCATTATTAATATTACTATTATTATCATTAATTTTATCCCAGGAAACCAGTAAATGTATCAAACCAACAGGAGAATACAATTTGCCCTGAAATGATTCATTTGAAAACTCCTACAGCACTAAATCATACTGTTGTGGGTTTCTCCCAGTGTCCAGGCCAACAATCCTTTAGATTTAGGCAGGTTTACATGGCCAGTCTTCCTCTACAAAGTTGTTTGTGGGACCTGGCTACCAGCAAATTGGCCGATGTGCTTGCTTAGAACACACAGTCACTACACTTGGCGGTAAACTAATTGTGAAGCACTTTGGAATGGTTTGACATGTTGAAGGACTATTGCCAGTCAGATTTTGCTCCAAAGGAAAAGTATTTAAGGCGCTCAGTGAGAACCAAACCAGCTCTTTGACGGCTGCAAAGCGGTGCCTTTAAGCGAGTGAGCCAAAGAGCCGCAGTGCCAATTAACTGCCCTGCGACCAACTTATTAAGAAGAAAAACTCACGGAGTCATGTCCGATGAGCAACAGCGAGCGAGTTCCCACAGTACTTATAATTAACAAAGGAACCATTAGTGTAGGAACAGGAGCTCGGGGAGGGGTGGTGGGGGAGGAGGGGTGGTTTGGGTTGGCGGGGGGGTGCGGGTAATTTGCGGGGGGAATAGCTGGACAATTTTACAATACATTGTATGAATTCCCCCAGTCTGGTGACTTTTATTTGAAGTTAGCTTTCATTTTGCGTTACTATAATTTGAACATTAAGGGGAGGTTACACCCCTTGCTCTGTGTGTGTGTGTGTGTGTGTGTGTAGGGGTTGGGGGAAGGGGGAAAAGGGGGGTGAGTGGGACGCACGCAAATTCTCAGGCACTCTTTCCCACAGTTGGGATTTAATCCACAAAATGAGCCTTAATGAAGGTGGAATTCCATCTGAAATCGCAGCAAAGTTAAAATCCCTGAGTCGGGATCCACAACAACAGGTGGACGGACGTTTAGAAGGCCAGTCAGGGGGGGGTTCTTTCCCATAACAATACAGCTGATGGTGAAAAGTGCAGCAGAAACGGCCTCTTCTGATTAAACCAGTCAATTAATTTGGGTTCTGAGGCATCCTCTTGGGATTCGTTATAGGAACCGAATAACCATGGGAATATGACTTCTCCCCCATGTTCATTCCGGAACGATTGATTGGACAGTTTAAGTTCCTCAGCTCTTTTTTGGCCCATTAATTTCAGTGAACTCTCCTCTTACGCCTCGCGCTTGACTGAATATCTCCTCGAGGCAAAAGACTCTGACGCCGCAATTTGCACGTTCCCTGCCTGGCATCGAAATGCAAACTGTTAATAATAAGAATATTTTTAATAATAATAATCCTTGCATTTGAGGCAGCACCTTATTCCTCAAGAGGACGACACAAAGTGTTCCACAGGATGTACTGCGAAATGTAATGGCTGCGTATTTTTTTTACAGGCGAAGGTGGCAGCTAATTTGCACCCACTGGAGCACCGGGTTAGACCGAGTTCAAAGCCTTCACAAATAGGGGAGCCTAAGACCACAAGCGAGGTGTGAGCGTTAGTGAGAGCACGATTCCGAGCAGGAACCTGGTGGGAGGAGTGCGGAAGCTGGGAGGAGAGTTGCATGAGAGGCTTTGTGGGAGGAGATCCTGGCCAGTGGATTAACCAACTTGGATTTACAGCTCTGACCAGCTGATCACATACAAGTATCTGTCACAGTGGTGGAGGAATGCCAATTCCTGCAACCTGCCAAGTCTCACGGAGGTTTATTCTTCTGAAGCTGTTCCCACATCTTCCCTCGCTGGAAATCTCCAAAACCAGTCGCGGAAAAAAAAAAGCCACTCAATAAATCCTGCATTCAATTTGTGTTTGGCTGTGTTATAGGCAGACTGTATCCCGACAGTGGAATGTTTTCTTTAAAATTACCTTGCAGGAAGAGTGCAGGAAGCATACCACAGAAGGGGAGAATTAAAATCACTCTCAATAAAAGATACGAACTGAGAGAATAGTGACTCACTTCCCACGGTTTCGTTGCGAAAGTGTGGGAATGGGGTTTAGATTCAAACTTTCCCCCCACCGATAACGTGCCTTAAATTCCTTTTCGGTACATTGGTGCTCAATGGTCGTGTCCCACAGGAGTAAAGAGGAAGAACCTTAGAAATCCACAGCCCCGGAAAAGGCCATTTGCCCCATTGTGTCTCTTTGCTGGCTCTTCTCAGCCGGTAAACCCTTTCAGTCCCATTTCCCTGCCCTTTCCCCATATCCCTGTAGTTCCTTTTTTTTTTAGCAGCAGGGATCAGCCCCGAAATCCCTGATCCAAATTTGAGTTGACAGAAGCTCATTATGTCTTCGTCCATCTGACTCTACGTGAAACAACGACAACGCCTTTCACGCCAGGAGGACTTTGTCCCAAGGCACTGGACAGTCAGGGATTTGGACCCGAGCTGGGAGTTGGGATCAGGAGGTGGTGGAGGGTAGGGAGGGTGGGGGTAGGAGGGTGTCCGAACGCATGGTCGAAGCAGAGGGTCTTGAGACGTGCTTTGAAGGAGGCGAGGGAGGAGGTGAGGCAAAGGGACTGTGGGATGGAGTTCCAAAGAGCAGGGGGGCAGAGAGAGAGGCTGAAGAAAGGAGTTGAACAAGGAGAGAAAGAAAGAGAGTACAGCCATCGCCTTTGCACGAGGAGATCGGAACCACAATCAGAGGCACTTGCGACTGATCTGGTTACGAGGTTCCCCCCACAATTACGTGGCAGGAGAAAGTAAGCCTTTTGTGCGTAGTCCAGACCCAGTAAGAGTTTTGCTGCTTAACCAAATTACAGCTCTCAGCCCGAGTCCATCTGGAGACATCAAGGACGGCAGTCAATTTGGAAAGCGGTCTTGTGTTCGTGCAGCTGTGAGACGTGACGACTGTTTACTGAGAGAGAAAAAGAGTGAGAGAGAGAAAGAGTGAGGCCGTCCTTTTTCTAAGCAACATGGCGTGTGTGGGCTGTGACTTCTCTTTCAGAAGCTGCTCGGGAGAAACCTATGAGCGCAACGCAGTAGTGATCTGCGACGGATTGTGCTGTGTCGATCAAAGCCTCAAGTGATCTCACGAATTACAAAGACGTGACCACTAGGGAGAAATGTTTATTCGCTTTAGGCAGCGAGTGTGTGTGTGTGTGTGAGAGAGAGAGAGAGAGAGAGAAAATAGGTTGACATCCTAGAAATAGAAACATCTTGGAGATATTTTAAACCCGTACATTCCACACCATCACAAACGCCGGCCAACATTCTGCGCTTTTTTTCTTTAAATGATCGCCTTTTCAACTAAAGCACAGCGCTGGATTATTTAGTAAAGTGAAAATATTTACACTGGCAGCAGGCCAGGTTTGGGAATTTGCTACGGTCTCGCATTCAAAATGTGCAATAGCATTGCCCTTACATCATGGAAGAGGTAACGGGATATAGACTCGGCACTCCACTGCCCTCCACGCCCGCGCATGAAAATAAAAATGACAAATAATACTGAGTAATATTTGCGTTTGATACAGCGCCTGATCCCGTCGTTGAGACGTCGCAAAGCGCTTCGCAAAGTGGATTTTCTTTTTTTTATTAATTCGCACCAGCACGAGGACAGGAGCTGAACTGTGGAGTAAAATTCCACCCGGATCTAGATTTATTCTGTTTCCACAGCATTTCAGAGCCTCACGAAAACTGAAACGCAAATTGCCGCCTTCACTTGACGTAACTTTGTCTTGCAACTCCTTAAAGAGGAAAAATTGGCTTCAAAATGAAGGCCGGGTTTAAGGAATTTTCAAATTCTGCACTCCCTGAAATGTTACCCGGAGTTTCTTCCCCCCACCCACCCCCGAGTCTCTCGTAGATAGGATAAAAATTCCGTTCAGCGTTATGCACTTTGTCAACGACGAAGATGTCGGTCATTAATGGGATTTCCCCATTATAGCTGCGAAGCATCAAAGCAATACGCGAGAGAGAGAGAGAGAGAGAGAGAGCAAGGGATTGAGAGTGTGGGAAAGATTGTTCGCATTGGTATCCATTGATCAATAGTAAACTCCTGATAATCTGACCTGGCTTAACTCATCAATACCACTTAAGTCATCATTCTGTCTGCATCCCGGCTGCATTTATTTATTTATTTATTTATTTATTTATAATAATAAAATAATAATAATAATCCTTGCATTTGCTACAGCCCCTTATCACGTCTTCGAGACGTCTCAAAGCGCTTCACAGAATACACTATAAAGTGAATTGACTGTATTTTATGTATTTAGACATGTGCTAACTCATCACTCCTGATAACTCATCACTTTTCCTTCGGAGTGACAAGTTTACTGTACATCCTTATCGCATTAAAAGTATCCGGAGCAAAACTACTTCCAGTCCCGGCTTAACTCATGGTCAATAGTTCCAGATATACTGTATAAGGATAATTTATTTCGACTTGAAATGGAGTGTGTGCTGCCTCTCCCTCTGCTCACCTAATCCCAGAGAGCCAGGTGAAGGGTGGCATGAGCCAGGGCTTTGGAGACTGTGTTGGCATTAACAGCTGCAATGTAACCAGTTAAAAACCACACAATTTGCCAATTTGCCTGGCAAGATCCCTGTTGCTAGCGCAGTACAAACGATGCAAACAACGAGACAGTGCAGGCTATCCACCCCGTGAAGCACTAAATTCTTCTGCTCACGAAAGCAAACACTCGATTCGGAATCTATCCGAGGGTGTGGGAGACCTCACCAGCCAAACCTTACGAAAAATCTTTAAGCTCGTGGCACTAGCCATCAGTCGGACCAACAACAACACAACTCCATTTGTATAGCGCCTTTCACGTCGGGAGGACGTCAAACAAGATGCTCCAACTTCATTTATAGGGCTCACGGCACACGCACGGATGGCAATTCAAAGAGATCAGCCTTTGCCTCAGAGGATTTAACAGACGTATCCAACCTGCCCAGAAATTACTAAACAATGCAAAGTCAGTCCCGGCAAACCCCAGGTCAAAGGTCCATTGAGTGTTGGATTCCACCTAGTCACGGGGCAGACAGAGGGATCCTTGTACATAATAACCACTGGGACCCTGGCGTGTTAGACTGTCATCACTGTTATTAGGGACAAAAGGTGCAGCCTTCTAGGGTCTGCAGTGGAACGATTTCTGTCTCTGAGATAGCGAGAGATTGATTAGAGGCTGCTGAAATGGAACTTGCAGCAGTTTTACATCTATCTCACAAGACAGATCGCGGCTGAGGTTAAAAAAAAAGACCCGGCAGCTCTCGCTAACTTGCAAACGTATCAAACCCATCTTTGCTCCGTGGCTACGCCTGGCAACGTTTGCGGTGACTCTCGCTGACAATGTTGGAAACAATAATCGTTCAGGGTTTGATACAGAGCCTTATTATGTCGCCCAACAGCTCACAGGATTCACTGTAATTGGAGGTGTAGTGACTGTGTGCATTTGAAATGCAGCACACACACTGCGTTCACAACCCCTGGCTCCTGCCAAATACCCTCCGGGATTAGGTGAATGGGGAGCATCTCGCCGGGGAGAGAGAGGGAGAGAGACAGAGAGAGAGAGAATGTGCTCCTCATTCCAGACACAGCAAAATTTTCCATTAAAAAAACGTGAAACTCAGCAGTTTGGTTAGGATACTCTTAAGCACGGCAATGGGTTTCCGAGTGCATCAGCCCCCAAAAAACAGGAGCAACAAAGATATTTTAGTTAGTGTACAAAAAACAGAAGTGGCCGGAAACACTCAGCAGGTCAGGCAGCATCTACGGAGAGAGGAAAATGAGTTAACGTTTCCGGTCGGTGACCTTTCGTCAGAGCTCAAGGTATTTTAGTTCCTGGTTGGAAAAATTGCGAGTTAAAGGCAGCTTTATTTCTGCTTCAGAATAAGCCAATGTCAGACCCTGACATACCAGAAACCGAACACCTCAATTAGATGAAGAGATGAGTGAAGGGGAGGAAGTCCATGTGGCTGCAGCACAACAGAACGCTAGTCATTACAGAGCTTGCTACCGAAAATGAAGTGGCCAACAGATCTGAAACCAAAGGACCGCTTAATCAAACCGCGCTGAAAGAGAATACACCTAATCCTGTTCGGTCCGTCTAAACTGACGCCGGTAGCTTTCCACCTTTTAAACTGCAAAATCATCTTTTTCTGTCGGGATGCAGACACATCATTCGAAGCAACGATGTTGAAATTACTGATGGACATTCACCAGCGCTTAGAGCAGTCCATCCGTACGTATCGCACAGACAGTCGCTCCCGCATTAGGTCAATAATCCCAGGACCATCCCGGGTTTCTGTAATCGGACGACCAAGAGATCAAAGAGACATTAGAAGGGCCACGTACCGTAGAGGAGAGGACAATTGCTGGCTTTAAACAGCTTCACCTACAAAAATACACAGGCATTACACTTCGCAATGAACTCCCGTGAAGCACTTTGGGACGTCTTGATGACGTGACAAGGCTGCTGTGTCAAATGCAAGGATTATTTGTTATTATTCTTTCTTATTATTTTCTCCGAGGAAAGACAAACGGTTGGTGGCCGGTAAGGTTTCATTTGGATTAACGCCAAACAGACAGACAGACAGGTCTTTCTTCCTCTGACTCCCACTTTAGTGGTTGATTTGTGATGGAGTTTGGATTCAGAGCTGTGTATGTGCGTGGAGGGGGGAAAAGAGGAGGTTGTCGTGTCCAGCACTGACTGGGGTTTAAGGGTCCGGGGAGGCAATAGCAGTCTGGTGCTTGTCCTGCGAGCGCACAGTCACACACACACACACACACACACACAGCGGGGAGGAGGTCCGGCACAGGGCCTGGCACATCGAGCGGCCAGCCAGAGCAAACAAAAACAACTCCCCGCACAAGTTCAGAGTAATCTCCAGGGGAAACCTGCCAAAGTGGGGTCAAGCAATGGGTCAGCAGCAAGTTACACAGATAAATAGAGAGAGAGACACACACACAGACACATCCTACCGTTGCATTGTGTATGTGTTTTCTTTTTTACTTTTGGTGCGGGTCAGATTCCCCCCCCACTCGAAACATTCTCTTTATTTTAACGGACCACTTTATATCTTTTATTTATTAGTTTCTCTCTTATCTTCTCTTACTCCCAGTGTCCTGAACAACATTCCCCCCCGGATAAAATGAATCATACATTCCCCAGGCTGTTTGTGCGACGCTGTTGTGCGCCAATTGACCGGCACATTCACCTACAGAATGCACAGTCACTACACTTTTGCAGGGAAATCCTGTGGAGGTGCATCGAAATGTTGCGGACGACGAGATAAGGCGTTACATCAAATGCTATTTCCCCTTTATCCCAACTCCCCGCTTCTCTCCCATACTCCCAATCCCTCCCTCCCTCCGATCCGCTTTTATATTTTTTCCGCTGGAGGGGACCATCCTATTCCCCTTAGGCTCAACGACCACTTGAGACAAGGCACTCGCCAGATATTCTGATGACCCTCTGCTGTTGTCCTTTCGAGGGCTAAGTGAGCTGTTGCAGATGACTCCTGGAGAAGTTGATCATGAGTTGACAATGAAGTTGACAACGCAGGGGCTCTCCACGCCCTTCCTCAAGGATGCAGTGTGAGCAAGCGGTGCAATGAATCTGGCTGAAACACTCGTCAGACAGCGGAAGGACAAAGAGTCAGTGGGAAGGACTAGGGGAGAAATCATTGTTCATAACATGAAAGAACAGTCTGATTTCCAAGGCATCGGGACCAGATAAAGAAAGCAGTTTGTTTCCTCCAAAAAAAATTATTGTTATCATTTCCAACACTAGTGCAACACTATTGCCCAATAAGCGTATTTCATGTGGAGGATGTATTGTTCGAAGGCACTCGAGTTCACTACATTATGTCTGGCTACAAAGCAAGCACAGTACAGTCTATACACAATACTGTACGCAAGCCAGAAAATGTCTGGCAAGTAGGGAAGCGAGCTGAACTATCAGGAGACATCTACTGATCCGTTTGACTGTATTCACTCAGCCCCTTAACCTTTCCAGACTCTTCTCTTGACCACAGCGCAGATTTGGTGCTGTGTGAACCTTAGTAAAAGGCAGAGCCAGCGTTTCGGTGGAAGCGAATGGAGGTGCTGCACTGAACATCTGTGCCCCGATCAATCGATCGATCACTGCACTGATCGAGGCTTGGCTTGATAGGCAGCCGGTGCAGAGTGTTGGGGGTGGGGGGGGGGGGGTTAGGATTGATCATCGGTTTGAAAACCGATGTGTTTGACCAGCAAACCATCTGGTCTAATTTTTCCTGCTATAAATAATGTCTAGGAAAAGTTGCAAGATAAAAGTGCAACAGGCACCCGCTCAGAGGCTTGAGGTCCATCTGGGTACTGGCAGGATTCACAATTTACAAACCTTTTTGCAAATTACACAAATAAGCTCCTATTTGCTCAGGTCCAAACCCCTGACTGTCCAGCACCTTGGGACGTCCTCCCAATGTGAAAGGCGCTGTACAAATGTCATTTTGTATTGTCTATAAAAATAAAAGAATAATACTAATAAATTGGTCACTTCAATCCACGACTGTTTGTGGGGACGCTGCTGTGCGCAATTTGCTACCGCATTTCGCGCACAAAACATAGTCAATTCACTTTACAGTATATTCTGTGAAGCGCTTTGAGAAGTCCCGAAGACATGATAAGATGCTAGATCAAATGCAAGGATTATTATCATTACTCCATTCACTCACTAGGCTCCTAGAGTGATCTTTTTCACTATAAATGTTTAAATAAATGCAAATATCAAACATCAAGTATTATTATAAATCGATTGTGCATTGACCAAGAGATGTTTTTTTTAATAAGTGGTGACATAACATAAACCTTATTATCTAAACTCACACACAAGGAATGGACACTTGATTGAGAGGTGCCTCAGGGCAGGGGGTGGGGTACATTAATCTGAGTATTCGGGAGGAGGCTGGGAGTTATGGGTTTTTTCTGCTACTCAAACAATCATTCCTCCACTAGTAATTGATTTCCAAATCTCCAAACAATGCAATGGAGAAATCTCACCCTACGTTACACTGATGCAGGTGGGGACTGAGAAGATGCTTGAGGGTTCCATTTTTTTTTAAACCCTATAAGAACATATTAAAGGCAGAACATATTAAAGGCCCAGCCTCGAACACAGCCTGGACAAGCATCGTGCTATTTGCTCAATCTTCTGTTTAGTAAATAAATAGTGCATGAAAGGATGACCGAT
The DNA here is from genome assembly GCF_018977255.1 of Callorhinchus milii. NCBI lineage: Eukaryota > Metazoa > Chordata > Chondrichthyes > Chimaeriformes > Callorhinchidae > Callorhinchus > Callorhinchus milii. The sequence goes on from NW_024704757.1 coordinate 15,294,885, forward strand.
CGCGTAGGGTTTAGTGTGTTGATAGGAGGCCTGACGTGTTGACAGGGTAGAGACAAAGCCCTGATGCATTGTTGCCAGCTCTGCTCAGTTTACTCAGGGAAGCTGACATTCTCACTAATTCCCTTTTGTTCCCTCCCCTTCTCTGTCAGAACATCAAAAGGTTCTGCGGAATTTGCTGATTGTTTGCCCAGCTGAGCATCGGAGGAGGATTTGTGTGTGCCCTTGGAGTCTGAGAGTACTCACTAAACGATGGTCGTAAAGGACTGAAGTAAAGAAATTAACAGCAGGTCCCATTATTGCCAATTGCTTTGCAATAACCACGGTGGATTCTTGTGTGCGTGTCGGCTCGCATATTCACAATCAATTCGTATCCGATAGCCTCTGTACAGGCAGGTCAGGCATCAAAGAGAATCGCCTTTACGGTAAAGCGCACTGACTGTATTTCGTAAGGGAAACAGCAGCAGCCAATTTTCACACAGCAGCGTCCCACGTAATTAATATCTGCAAAAGCGCCAGCCATGTAAGTAATCTAAGAGTGAGTTTTAAGTTCTTGCCAGCAATGATTCAGAGGGTAGAATTTTCCACAATGTCCAAGGTCCACTCCACGCTCCCTTTGCCAGGATAAGTGACACATTGGAGCCAGTTTCATGCTGGCTGCAAAACTAAATATGACTCAGATGATGTTTTGGCATAAACAGATTCCCACCCTCTGCCCTGGCAAACACCCACAGCACATGTGTCAGTCTATTCATTTGGCACCCATGAGTGTGTGAACTGAGATTAGCTTCTGGAACCAACAGCAAGTGGTTAGAGAGTAAAAGGCACAGAATGAGGTGCGTCTATCGTACACTGGGTAACTGAGCAACTGGAGACAGAAAGAGAGGGAATGAAAGGGCCAGAGGAAGAGGGCACAGATTTTAGGGTTATAAAGCGGAATTTCAGAGCAGATCACAGCAAGTATTTACACAGAAGGTAATTGACGACTGGAACAAGCTATCCACAAGAGTGACAGAGGCCAGGTGTCAGCTTGGCTCAGGTTGTAATTTGTCGTACTCGCGCCTCTCGGAGTCAGAAAGCTGTGGGTTCAAGCCCCGCTTAGGGAGTGCAGTCTAAGCTGACACCACAATGCAGTACTGGGGAGGTGATGCATTGTCAGAGGTGACGTCCTTCGGATGAGACGTTAAACTGAGATCCCGTCTGCCTGTCCCGGCGGACGTTAAAGATCCCACGGCACTGTTCGAGAAGAGAAGGGAGTTTCTTTCTCCTCGTGTCCTGGCCGACAATCCCCCAAATAAAAAAAATTGGTCACTGGCTGTTGTGGTTGCTGTGCACAGATTGAGTCCCCATTCAGCCACAAAACACACGGTCACATCGCTTAACTGTGTATCCCGTGAAGCGCTTTGAGACGTCTCGATGACAAACCGCTACAATGAACCGCATACAATAACGACCAAAATCAACAATTTGCCAACTTCTGGACGCTCCGAAGTGTTAAGAAAATAAGAGTAAATCTGGGCGCAGGTGAAATTTCTCCCATCCCCCTTTTAGTTCCTGCAGAGCCAAAAGATTCTGTGCAAACTTATTCCAGGAACTTTTCAAACTTTATGCAGATGAAATACGACCAGCGAATACTTTCCCTGTGACACTACCTGAGTGGTCTCATCCACATTAAACCCGGCTGAAACAGGTCAAGAGCGATGGTGTGATGGTACTTGCCGACTGCTGCACCAGGTGACGTACAACAGAAATGTCAATCCTATTTCCACTGGTCAAAAACCCCATCGGAACCCCATTTTAAGAGGGTTGTTGGCAGGGGGTGTCTGTAAAATCCCAACCAGTGCTATAACAGAGCACGAATACACTGGCCAGCCGTTTCCACATTAATAATAATAATAATAAGTGGTTAGAGCACTCACCTTGCAAGCGAGAGACCTGGGTTCGATCCCCGGCAGGGCGAAACCTTGGGCAAGTTTCCTTTACTCCACTCAACTGGTAATAATCCCTCAAGAAAAAAAACAATAATAAATTGGTCAATTCAATCCACGACTGTTTGTGGGGACGCTGCTGTGCGCAATTGGCTGCCGGGTTTCGCCCACAAATATACAGTCAATGTGAAGCGCGTTGAGACGTCTCGAAGACGTGATAAGGTGCTGTATCAAATGCAAGGAATATTATTATTATAATTCTTGCATTCACTGTGTGTGAATGCAAGGATGCTGACTTCACTTCCTGCTTGTTGTTCCAAAGTGATCGTGGTGACCCGATGACCCAGAAGTCAGCCATTTAGTAGTTAGATGTCAGCCAATTGTTTAAGGCTAGCGAGGTGGCTTTCTGTGCACATTTTGGATTTTTTTTTAAAGTGGAAGTCAGGATCCACACCACAAGTGCGTGATAAGTCAACCCACGTAAAGGGTTTTACTGAAATTCCCCCACACCGATGCTGAAATGCACACAGGAAATAGATCTCTCCTTTTAGCAGCACCAGCGCACTTTATCTCAGAACTGCCCTCATCCTCAACTCTATTTTATGTGCTCACCTTCTTCAGATCTCTCCTCCTGTTCTCATAACTCTCTCTCTCTCTCTCTCCCCGCCCCCATTTGTTCATTCATTCATTCGTTCGTTTGTTCACTCTCTCTTCTTTTGTTCATTCACGCTCTCCCCTGCTCATTGCTCTTTTCCCAATTGTTGTTTCTTGTTCTCTCTCTCTCTTTCGCTCTTCCAAGCAACATTGGCATTTGCTGACCACAAGCAAACCAGCAAAGTCATTTTTGCTGCTAAAATAAGCACTTGTGTCTCCAAACCAAAGTCAAACAGCTCAGCACATAAACCCACTCTGCTCCCCTCCCAATCCCATGTGTGAAAACTCCACATTGAGCCTCACTTCCTTCTTATATATGACACCTGGATGACCTTATTATTAGGATAATGGAATAATTGCATTCTCCACATGGGGTATTAAATGGAACTGCTTCTTTCATTAAATTAGGCACAGCTGTAACTTTCGTTGGTGAATACAGACAATTCACTTTAAGGTATATTCTGTGAAGCGCTTTGAGACGTCTCAAAGACATGATAAGGTGCTATATCAAATGCAAGGATTATTATTATCATTAAACCAATTCTGTAATATAGTGAAGCGCAGAGTGCGGATCCCAATCAATGCTGCACTTGATTTAGCCATTGGAGCCTGGGGAGGTGGGGGTGATTTCTGAGCTCTGAGCTCCCCCTGAGACTAACTCTAAAAAGAAAAACATTGCCATCATTTTTCAAGCTTTGCTTTCAACACAATTAAAGGCCTTGGTAACAAATGACACAATAAATTCCACTGTTATTTCTTAAGGACACGGAAAAAAACTCCACGTTTTATCCATCAAAGTCGTGGTTTGAAGATACAGCCATACATCTAGAAAGACTGTTGGCAGCTGGGTTTTATTAAACCTTTAAAGTGATTTATCTGACGGCTTGCAAGCTCTATAAAGACCAAGGTCATTTCGCTCATATTACGTGGATGCATTAAATATTGGCGTAAATGTGCTCCATGTGAACGCTTTCTACACTTCACATTTTTTTCCCTCGATGGCTCAGTGAAAATTCTGCCAAAGTCCGTTCCTTGGATTTCCACTGACTCCTATCAGGGGGCAAAGGAGAAGGCAGTGAGCCTGGCTGTAGTCACACAGGGAGCAGAGACATGGGTTCTGCAGGTAAAGGGGCAAACGATGCCGCTTAATTATAAGCCGTTTTCCTGTAGATCTTCAAACAAACCGACTTCAAAAATTAAGGCTGTGCTCAAGAAGTTGTCAAATTCTGGGCACTCTGAAACATTACGTCAATAGAGTTAATCTCGACCTGGTTGAAATTTCTCCCAAATAGTCTCCTAATGTAATGGACAGAGGATGCGGGGACTGAAACCAGACAACCTCCTACTGTATCTTGGAGAGATTAGTGCCCGATTGTGAGATAGACCATTAAGTTCCAGCTGTTACCGCCCAGAATGGATGATGCTTTTCAGTGCACCTGCAGCCCGTGGAAAAAATAAAGTGCAGTTTGTAGATTTCCAACCAGCAAAATCCAGGTGGCACCGGGTTTCAATCTGCACCCTTTTCCTCCCGACTGGCTGGTAAATCACCAGCGAGTACAATATGAAATAACATGCCTCAGCAGCCTGCGAGAGATGGATGAAGATGCCATGGTAATGAAGTGACAGAGTGATTAATGACCGCAGAACAATGGACGTGCATGGATTTCAGAGGCTGCAGATGGGGGCATATCCCGATTCCCTACTGTGTACACTCAGGCTCTGAAACACTGCACTGCTCCCTTTTGGATGCGCGCTCACCTGCCAGTAATGCGATCAAGAATTTAGCTCCTGTTTTAAACTTAACACCGGGGCTCTACTTCATTGTAATCTGTACAGGAGAACTTCAGTTACACAAATTGGGGAATTCCCACTGCGTTACACACCAAGGAAGCAAATCGGTTAGAAAATTGCGAACACATCTCGCTTCCTCTTTCCATAATTACGTTTTAATCTCGTGCTACTAACGGCGAGGCTTGATGAACCAGAGTAACAACAACAACAACAACCTTTCACGCAGAGTAATAATAGGAGGCTTCCCAAAGTGCTTCACACTACGTACTGTACAGCTGAGTGACTGTGTGATTTGCGGCCGAAACACAGCAGCCAATTTGTGCACAGTGCTGTCCCGCAAACAGCCGTGGAATGAATGACCATGAAAATCCCATAAAGAGCCATGAAGTGATTGATTAATGGAAACCAAGGCCTGTGTGGATCTCTCAGAGGTTTGGTTTGGGGACACTTAAGTCGTGAACCACTAAGTTCTCGTCTCCGGTAAATAATAAGAATCCTCGCATTTGATACAGCGCCTTATCATGTCTTTGAGGCGTCTCAAAGCGCTTCACAGGATACACACTGTCAAGTGAATTGACTGTATATTTTGTGGGGCGAAAGGCGGCGGCCAACTGAGCACAGGGTTTCACAGAGAAGAAATGTGCTCTCTGCTGTTGGCAGCCTTCAGCTCTTTCAAACAAACAAAAACCTTTGCTGTTACAATGGGGGGACACATCAGAGCGCGATAAGTCGGGTGGAGTGGCCGTCGAGAGGAAACGTCAACTTTTCTGCAGGTTATAAAAACGGCCGGTTTGGCAGAGCAAAGAGAAATTCCGTCCCTTAATGTTATTGAAACATCTGAGTTGTTTCCCCAGTTGTTAGTCAAGATCAATGTGATTAGTTGGATCTAAACACAGCGCATTTCATGTTCTCCCTGTAAAAACAGAAAGCTCCATTACGTGCGCTGTTTAGCTTGGCTTCGAGGCTGTGTAATTAACCGGGTGCACAGCGTTTACTCTTAAAACAGTCCCAGGTCCATTTCTGTAACATAATCTCAACGTAATAAGATGAATCCCCTTGCAGTCCGATTGGAAACAAATTGCGCAAGAAAGGAGCAACAAGGAGGATTCTAGGGGCATAAAGCTCCAGGTCATGAAGAGAGTCTCGAAATGTGTTACCGCAGCGTAGTGGTTAGAGCACTCACAAGCGAGAGGACCTGGGTTTGATGCCCAGGCCGGGCAACACCTTAGGCAAGACTCCTTACTCCACACACACACACGCACACCTATGTTTACCGAGCAGTAAGTAGGAACCCGGTTGTTAGTTGACAGGCGGATCACTTTTCCGGGGGTAATAATCCCTTAAAAAGAGTGGATAGCCTGCTAAGCTATGAACCATGGCTTTAGCGTCCGGCCGGTCTACGGAAAAGGTAGAAAAGTCTTTCCTCTTGTTCCTGCAGTCTCAGAACCAACTGTTAACAAATTGCAGCACATTGGTTACTCAAGTAATTGTTGTGCCAATGAGGTCTTAATGATAATAATAATAATCCTTGCATATGATAATATCGCCTTCCACATCAGGAGGCCTCCCAAAGTGCTTCACACAATGTAGTGACACACAATTGAGTGACTGTGTGTTTTTGGGGTGAAACGCACAGCCAATTTGCGAACAACAGCGTCCCCACAAACAGCGGTGGATCGAGTGACCACGGAAAGCGATCTGCAGTCAACTGAGAACCAGGTTCCTACTTCCTGTTAAGTAAACAGAGGCCTGTGTGTGGAGTAAGGAAATTTGCCTCAGGTTTCGCCCTGCCCGGGAATCGAACTCGGGTCCTCTCGCTTGCGAGGCGAGTGCTGCAACCAATGCGCTACAGGACTCACCAGAGAGTTGATTCTCTGATCAGCGATAAATTTACGGACTTGTCGGGCAGGAACATTGTGTTCTCTGCGAGCCCTTAAGTTTATGGACCTTGGCAATGCGAGTTTGAAAAGGGAAATAAATTACCACTGCCCGGGTCCGTAAATCTGTGAACTGAAAATGGTTACAACATTCTCAATAAATTATAACCGCGTCTGCCCACAAAATACACAGTCAATTCACTGTACAGTCTATTCTGCGAAGTGCTTTAAGACGTCTCAATGGTTGTCATATGGTTAAATGGATTAACTGTACACTTTGTGGGCGAAACGCGGCAGCCAATTGCGCACAGCAGCGTCCCACAAACAGCCGTGGATTGACTGACCAAATTATTATTATTATTTTGGGGGGTTGGTGGGGGGAGGGGTGATTATTACCCCCTTGGAAAGCGATCCGCCAATCGACGAACAAACGGGTTCCTACTTAGTGCCGGGTAAACAGAGGCGTTTGTGTGTGTGTGTGTGTGGAGTAAGGAATTGAACCTGGGTCCTCTCGCGTGTGTGGCGAGCCGGCTATATACGTGGATCGCACTCTTTTCCCATTGTAAAGATGCAACGAAAAGATGGGCGCGTGATATACTTCAATGCTGAGAATTTCAAGAGGGGATTACGTACCGTATACAATGGAGGTGGGATTCTGGGTCTCGGACACCAACCCGCAAAAGTATTGTAAGATGCCTCTGAGCTGTGGTGTTTGTGGCCTAAGGGTCAGGCCATCGGGATGATTGACTAAAATCAAAAGGCAACGCTTCTATTTGAAACCAAGATAATAAAAATGACAATAATCCTTGCACTTGATACCTTTAAAGATCTTTTAAACCTGCAATGAAAGTGGCCAGATGTTCAACAGCTGCGGTGTTTTTCTAACATAATCCGTAAGATTTGATTCATTTTGTATTGGACAGTCCTGTTCGCAGTCACTTGTGTTCGGACAGAATTAAACCGCGTTTGGGTTCCTTGACTGGTCGTAATGGCAGGGCTTTGAGTCTCCATTTATCTGTCAAGTAAAAATGCTGTTCGGCGCTGCCTCAATGTGATTTGTTTCAAGAGTTCAATAAATCTTCTCAATCAGCGTTTTCGTTTTATGCTTCAATTTTTGCCAAAGTCGCATGTGATGTGATGTGTTGACATAGGATTCCGATGCTGTGGATTTCACCAGGACTTACCACATTCCAGAGGTATTGTGACTGAAATGCTACATATGCTGCCTGACTGACCCCCCTCCACCACCACTCAAATGGACAGAAGCCCAAAACAGTCCTAAGAGGTTCAAGCAATAGCGCACACACCTTTGAACGCACTGGACCCCGACGCAACCTTTTGCCACGTTCTGCGTTCCTAAAAGTAAAGTGTCCTTGTGTTTAATAATCCTTGCAAATGATACAGCGCCTTATCACATCGGCGAGATGTTTCAAAGCGCTTCACAGAATATACTGCAGTGTCTGAGGATTCTGTGGGCCAAACGCAGCAGCCAATTGCGCACGGCAGTGTCCCACAAACAATCATGGATTGATTGACCGAATTATTATTTTGTGGGTGGGGGGGGAGAGGGATTATTACCCCCAGGAAGCGATCCGCCAATCCACTAACAACCGGGTTCCTACTTACTGCTCGGCAAACAGAGGGGTGTGTGTGGAGCGAGGAAACTTACGTTTTGTTTGCCCGGGAATCGAACCCGGGTCCTCTCGCTTGCGAGGCGAGTGCTCAACGATTAGAAGGACAGGAGTCCATCAGATTCAACTGCACAAACTCTGACCAACACCTTCAAATACGGTGTGTTAGCCGAACTCGCATAGGAACGTAGAAACAGGAGTAGACTACTCAGCCCCTCGGAGCCTGTTCCGCCATTTTATGAGATCGAGGCCTATCTGTAACTCAAGTACAGTTACCCGCCCTTGTCCCATATCCCTTAATACCCTGACTTGACGAATATTGAGGTGGTCCGTTGTGAAAATATAGCTCAGAAAGATACTTAATCACTTCCGAACTGAACCGTCCCTTTAACAGAAGTCCTTTGATGCACTCACTTTGATCCGCGTCCAATTCTTCTGCAGACCTGAAACGTGTTATCTTTTGCGACGCGTCGAAGAGAATCCAATAATTTTTCAGAAAATCAGTCTGCTCCCAAACCCTAGAGAAAGCAAAGGTTGGTTTATCCAGCAGTCTGGAGGCTTAAGACAGATGCCTAGCGCTGAGCGTGTTTTTCACCAGCGTATATAGGGTATCAATCCAGCAGCAGCCTGGGGTTACCGAGGGATTAGCTTTGTGTGAATGATTGTGGTTGTCACCACAGAAGAACGGGAGTCAGTGCAGTCAGTAACACTCTGCTCCCTCACACACGTGCCATTTTGCAAGATGTTCTCAAATGCATCACGGTGTGGGGCCTTGCCTCTGGTTGGATGTAGTATCGCTGCTGCTTTGGGGTCTCACCACCACCACCACCAACAACAACAACAACAATAAATTGCACTTGTATAGCGCCCTTCATGCCAGAAAGACGACTGGGGAAAGCATTGTAAAGCCCATTCAGATTAAATCAGCCTCCCCTCCCACCAGCACGTGCTGGGTGATGTCCCAGCGTTGCCCAGCAAAAAGACGGCAGGTCCATCACACCCAACCCAATCCAAGGCTCGTCACTCAGGGCCAACCAAAAAGATGCGTGGGATTTGGACCCAAGATTCACTACGTCAGCAGTGAATGAGTGACTGCCCCTAATGGGCAAACATAGCGGCTCTTGATAAGAGCACACTTACTTACTGGCTTCCGAATCAATAAACGTCTGTGGACTGGAATTCCACCTCTCTCGATCTACTCTACTTCCATAGCATTTCAGAGTGCACAAACTGTGGCAAATTGTTGAATCCCCTCTTAGCTTCTACGTCAGTTTCCTGTGGTTCTCAAAAGAGATTTACAAGAAAACCCAGCTTCAAGGCCGTGCTTTTGGTTCAAAAGAACCGGCTTCTAAATTATGACTGAATTGGAGGATTTTGCACAAACCTGCGTGATCGTAAATTTAATAATAATAATCCTTGCGTTGGATATGGCGCCTTATCGGGTTGTTGAGAGGTCTCAATGCGCTTCACGGGATATATTGTCAAGTGAATTGGCTGTGTGTTTTGTGGGGCGAAAGGCTAAATTTGACGACAAGGTCCAATTGAGCACAAGTCAAAGCGACATAGCGGACAACAGGATATCAGGTTTTCTGGCACAGAATTGAGAGAGAGAGAGAGAGAGACAGACAGAGCACACAAAGGTGGGAGACTGGTGCGGTACTAGTTAGCAGTGAAACACAGGGCAGGAGGCAGAGGAGAACTACATGACTGGAGGGAACAATGTGTAATTGCTAATCGTTGTGATTTGTCCTCATGGTTAACTGAGTGCAGAATTCCACAGAGCTCACATTAGCGTTCGTAACTCAGAGAATTGGGCAGCTTTAACAGAGTCAAATTTGCTACAAAGCTAATTCAAGTTTGATGGTCAATTAGTTCAAAATATGGAACACATGTCCAATGCAATTCAAGTGCAGCCGTACAGGGAATATATCGCTCCCTGTGGAACACCAGATTCTGGAAGGTCCGAAGTGCAATGGCTTCCGCACTTCCCTTCATTTTCTTCGCGTTTCCCAAGCGATGTTTCCAACCCATTCTAGCTCCCCCGTCCTAAAAGGGGGTTAAGGGGTGGGAGCGGTGGTTTATGCAGAGATTACTGGCATTGGAGCATCAGTCTAGAATGTATGAGTTGCAAGTCCTGACCTAAGGCTTGAACCCACAACCTTCTGACTCAGAGACGAGAGAGAGAGAGAGAGAGAGAGAGAGAGCGTGTGCTACCGACTGAGTCAGGATGACACCCGACGAAGAGATGATCCACTGGTGGTTTGGCTTTGCGAGGAACTTTGAGTTCCAAAGTCCCGACTATTATTTTTTTCGCTCCACAAGATATTTGTCATGAGTAACTTGATTTGAAATGCTCACGACAGGAGCTGCCATTTCTGTGGGTTCCCAGGATGTGGGGCATTGATTGGAAACACGTTGGTTTGGAGCATCTGGTCACAGCTGCCGATTCAAGGCAACGGCCGGGAGAGGACTGTCCGACAGCCAAAGGTTCACCCCTTTGAACAGCATTCTCTTCGGAGCCTGGGGATTCCCTGTGCGTTTGAAGTCCGGCCTCCAAATCGTGTCCGTTCACGCAGAAGAACATAGAAATTTTCCTGGGCAAAAGGAGACCAAGGTCCAGCCAATTCGCCTTCCACCATCCTGGCAGTTGCTGGACATGTCCGACAGTCCCAAACTATAAGGTTACGGGTTCTAACCCGGGGGCTTGAACCCACAACCTGCTGACTCGGGCGAGAGCGCTATCACTGTACCAGGCTGAATGAAATTCACGGAGACGCAGAGAAAGTGGGATGAACCTGTTGCCCAATCCACTAGCCACAGTTGGGATGATTTTTAGGCAATGGGTCCATAGAGTAATTGTGCCTTTCTCACCAAGTGGACCCAACAGTCCAGAGAAACACGGTGCGTTCATTGCAAGATGCTCTTTGGCTTCGGCTAATGTTACTTCTCCTAACAAGTGGACGGTTGCCAGAATGAACAAGATCCGAACTAACCAACAGACACCCCCTTGTTGTCTGCTGGAACCGAGGCAGAGTGAAGTGTAGCTGAGAAGCACTAGGAAAACAGTCCGGGTTGTTTGTACAGCTATCCGTCATGTCATCATATTATGCTGTCTGGTATCTGTAAATCGAAACCGCCAGCTATCCTTCCTGTGACTTCCAGTGTTTCCGACAGCAATTAGACTGCTCTTGAGCTGCTGCAGATCTGGAGATACAATCCTCTCCGGGAACAGTTCCCCACTGGCTTGATTTACATTTTTTTTTCTCTGCGCAAGTTGCAAACGCACCACAGAACTGGCGATCACATTAGTCATCAGATGCTTTCAGTGAACGAGGTTCGGCACATCTGTTACCCTCACTCATCCAAAGGAGGACATGTAAAATGGGTTACATATATATATATATACAGTCACTACACTTTACAGTATATGCTGTGAAGTGTTTTGAGACGTCTCATAGACGTGATAAGGCACTGTATGAAATGCAAGGTTTATTATTATTATTGTTTTACATCCATTGTGGAATAAGTGACCACACTCCTGGATTGAGGAACACATCCTGTAACATACTGGACTAAGTTGTGTTGAACTTGAATAGAAACTAATCCCATTATTGCTCTCAAGTCTGTGCCGAGTTCACTTCTGAACGGATTTTAATGTGAGCATCGATGTGGAGAAGGTTATTACGTATAACAAAGAAGATTTTTTGTTGCGTGAGATGTGTCAACGCATTGCTAGAATTTGCCTTTGACCAAAGGACAAACTGCAACTGCGTTGACGATTGAAGCCACGTTTCCGAGTTTCTTTAAAGTTATTTACAGAGTTTCACCGATGTTATAACGCAAATGATTCGAGTGACTTGAAGTGAAATGTTTCTTTACATAGCATCAAACTGGTTGTTCAAAGCACAAGATGCATTCAATTCAAGACCATAATTGTATTCGCAATGGGTTTTGAGGTCTAATTACTAAGAAAGACTGAGGTTTCCTTTATTTCTCTACGTTTTAAATCAAAACCTTTATGCAGAGTAATAACAAGCCTTAAAACCACAAAGTGTTCTCAGAGCTATCATTACCTTGACTTTCATTTGTCCTCTTGTATCAAAGAATATTTGGAAAAAGTAATTTTTCTCCTCCAATTTCACCAAACTTTACACTTTCCTTCCATTGAATACTGCGGGTCAAGTTATATTGTACAATTGGACGCAACAGAAACAGTCCTCTGACACTAGAGGAAAAATAGGGCCCGGTGGGGAGAAAGAGATTCCACTACAATAATAATCCTTGCTTTTTGGTACAGCGCCTTATCACGTCGTTGAGACGTCTCAAAACTCTTTGCGGAATATACTGTAGATTGATTTGGTACTTTGTGGACAAAACGCGGCAGCCAATTGCGCACAGCAGTGTCCCACAAACAGTCAGGGATCGAAGTGACCAAATTATTATTTTTTGGGGGGCGTCAAACTGAGGAGAGAGAAGACAATAAGAGTTCAACGCTTGTTCTGAGTGAAGTCAGCCCCCTGGAAAACACAGAACATCCTCTCCCACTTGAGTGTGCGCTGTCTTCTCTCACTCTTGACCTGACCTGCTGCGAGAGGTAACAATGGAGGAACGGTTATTTATTTTAGAATTCCTCTCCATCCATCTCGGAGCAGCTTTGAAATCTCCCGGCTCTCGGTGCTGACTCAGCCCCGACAGATCAAGTGAAATTACAGAGATAGTGTTTCTTGATTTTAATCTAACGTAATCCTGGTTGGGATGAATCAATACGAGGGACGGCAGCTGAGTTCCATTAAGAAGCAGAACTGGATACTCTTCACACAAGAAGTCTGTCCGGGACGAGGCATCAGCTAACTGCAACCCTCTCCCAAACGCAAAGCCCTTTCGGCCCTTATGCATCAAACACGACCATTTGAACATTTTGATCTAATACCTTGTAAAACGATATGAAATTGAATAGCTTGCCCCGCCCGGACCTCACCGCAGAGCTCGCCGCGCACGGATCAGTCCGTTTACCGCCGTTTCGATCCTCTTCGACTCTGTTTCACCAGGTGGGCGCAGCTTTTGTCTGGCGTCTGACAGGCGAGGGGGAAGCCCACCACCGTGCTTCAAGCCAGAGCGAGGGTTCTGAGAATTCCCGCGCGCGCTCTCTCCCCGCAGGGGAGTTACCGAACTCCGCGCTGAGTGCCGAGCCAAGGCTTGGGGGATGCGAGAGCGCGCATCAGGCTGAACCAACTAAAACCGCATCGTTTACCATTCAAAGCGTTAGCAAAGGCAGACGTCCTTCCCTGTGATTGTCCAGAACAACATTGTTATCTGTTGGGGCTTGGGTTTGCAGGGTTAGCAGGAGCAAAACACACCGTCACTGTCTCCCTGTCTTCTCCCCACTTTCTGGTTTTGATTGTTTTTGTGATGTTTATTTAACAGTTTTGACTGTTTATTTAAATGGGGGGGGGGGGGGGGAATTGTTTCGGAGCGTGCTTGCTCCCTGCACACTTTTGAAGGCGATAAGTTCAGTGCATTTCATTTAAAAAGGGCAATTTCCTTGCCAGCGGAAGCCAAATGCTGTTGTCGTGGCGTCGGTGGTAACTTCTGGAGCCAATGAGTAAAGGGCCTTCCCCCAGGAACGGTCATGTTAAGAAAACATCACCGCGAAAATGATATCAACAGAGGAAAGAAAGGGAGTGTGTGTGGAGTAGGGGTGGGGGGGGAAATATACACTCCTTGAGAGTGAGGGGAGAACGATGGCCAGATGTGCGAAGTCAGCTCCACATGTGATGGGAACGAAATACGACTCCCATCCCCCCTCCCTCTCTCCCACACCCTCCGCTCCCCCTCCCCCTATAAGGATGGATTTCTGACCGCTAATTTAGACTCTAATAACGGACGAACGAAGCTTTCCCCTCATCAGAATACCGCCGTTCGCACAGGATGCCACCAACGACGAAATGGCTGTGTTTTGCCCAGGGGCGCGTTCAGTAACTTAATCATCCAATACCTTGATTGCAATCCCTCAAGCACTTATGTCAATAGAAAAGATTGGAAATATTTCTGGAAACTAACTTCACCTCCTTCCTCCCTCCCTCCCTCCCTCCCTCCCTCTCCTGTCCTGTCGCACTCTCTAAACATTGACAATCTAAGAAGAATTCCGCCAAAGTCAGAAACCAGATGAAAACGCTTCATTACAAGGGGTTTTTTTTTCTCTCGCTCTCTGTCTCTCCACAGACTACGTCTGAACTCAACCCCACTGTCTGCCTCATGTTCAATGGGGAATATTCTCATTGCCGGAGATTATTCACGTTCCTAAATCTGCATTTTCATGATATAAGGTGCAGAATTCTGGAGGGTTTTGAGACTTAAGTCTTCCAAACAGCCTACAGTGATATAACAGCAATCTTTGCTCTTGATGGGAGTGCTTTATCGTGTCTAAAACGATCTCAAAACTTCACAGAGTTCTCGGGAGAGGGTAGCGATGGCGTGTTTCACGCGGCAGCCTGAGCGCGCACAGCAACAGCCCACGAACAGCCACGAGGTGAATGATCGATTTGATCCGGGAGACTGTCGGACACCGGGAGAAACCCCATTCTCTTTTCGAACATTGTCGTGGGATCTTTAACGTCCAGCTGCACAGGCAGACGGGACCTCAGTTTAATGTCCATTATCAGGACAGCGACTCTGACAATGGAGTGTCAGCCCGGATTAGGATCCTGAGGTCCTGACAGATGATTCACGCGGTACTCTGTGAGGAATCGGCTGCCAGGTTTCGCCCACTAAGTACACAGTCACTCGACTTGACAGTGTAACCTGCGAAGCGCTGTGAGATGTCTCGAAGACGGGATGAGGCGCTGTGTCAAATGCAAAGATTATTATTATTATTATTATTATTATTATTGTTATTGTTATTGAGGCTTAAAGTGCAAACTTTGAAAATAAGCAAAACTCCAAGAAACGCCGCCAGAGCCCCACCCTGTGGTTGCACGGCACACGCACAGGGCATTTCTCCGGTAAAATATACAGCCACTTCGCTTTACAGTGTATCCCGTGAAGCGCTGCGAGACGTCTCGAAGACGCGATGAGGCGCTGTGTCAAACGCCTGGAGTCTTGTTATCTTAATGTGTACAAATTTTGTTCAAATTGTTCAGACCTCCCACAGCAAACAGCAGACACCAGTCACAGCCCATCTGAAGAATACCTGGTGGTAGCATTTAAGAACGTTTTTTGCTAAAAGGAAGGAATGGGGGGGGGGGGTGAGGGCTGTTCTGCTATTAATTGCAAGCCCTTTACGATCGACTCCAACAGGAGTTTAAATGTTGTGTCCCCCAGATATCTCTCATTCTCCCTCTAGTTATTCCATCTGGTCATTTCTTTGCTGACTTTGTTGAAATAAAGCTTGTGACACGTCTCATTACTCGCTGTCTATTCGCTTGCTGCTAAACAACCTTTTGATTGAGTGCGTTGCTTGATTTCATCTCCCCCCCCCCCCCCACCCCCTTCTGTCCATGTTCAGACAGAGGCAGAGTATAATTATTTATGGCTGCGCAAACCAGCAGAGCAGCAGTTGTCAGGATTGAAAGCTGCCCCATTAAGGGTGATTAAATGGGCGTAGAAGCCCATCAGGGTAATTGAAGTGACTACACGATGATGGAATTAGTGCCATCAAATCTTCCTGACGTGTTACTGCTCTGCTCTTTCCTACCTCGAACCCGCTGTTTTATTCTGTAAGGATTTCGAGGTAATGATGTATCTGTATTGGATTAAGTAAAAGTGTATTGTGTATCTGTAATAAACGGAGCAAAACTGTCCTTTGTGTCTCTCATCAGATGTTAACTAAACTACTGGGCATCTATAGTAGTTGTAACCAAACCGGACACGGGTATCTGGCTCAATGAAGCTGAAATGTTCTACGTGTTTGTTCCCTTTATTATAATAGACTAACAATTTTGATTAGGAATAAAATGGACCTTCTGATACCGAGCGAGTGAAATCTTCCCAATATCCCATTAATATTCTTGGCAAAACCGTAGAGGCTTTCTAGAGGAAGAAAGAGGTGTTGAGCCAGAACAGGAACATACATTTTATAGCCCCGTTCCCACTGGTTAGTTCTGGAGTAAATCCAGAATCTATTGTTGGGTCAATACCAGAGTAAATGTTGGGTGAATGCCAATCTGAAATCAATCTTGAAACCTCAGCTCTCTGCCACCAACGCAAACACAAACACACACAGAACTCTTCAGGACGTGCGGTCAGGAGAGTATGAAATGCTACCCAGCGGGGATCCAACTGCCCATTGTCCTTGGCTTAACTCTGGTGCTTCGGACATTTCCTCGTCCTGTAGTTCACGTCTTGCGTAACTGTAACCTCTCGCTGAAGCCTAGCGTTGTGAATGGAGCGTATCCAAGCAGTATCAACCGCAAGGATTATTATTATTATTATTAGAAACTCTGCTCTAAAATCATAGCGCAAGGTCACAGACCCAGTGAACTTTAGGCTTATTTTCACTGATCACGATTGAACTGAATATTGAACACATAATAATAATAATAATAATCCTTGCATTTGATATGGAGCCTTATCACATCGCTGAGACGTCGCAAAGCGCTTTGCAGCATATATTGCAAAGTGGAGTAATTTGTGTATTTTGCGGACAAGATATTTGAAAAAAAAATGATAAAAGTGTGGGTGGGGGAAGCCTCAATTCACATTGAGGGATTATATGAATAATCCCGGGATAGTATGTAATTTATCCCCCGTTAACAGCAGAAGTGTCTCCCTGCGCTTTTCAGGGAATTGTGGTAAAGTGTAGTGACTGTGTGGTGGTTCTGCTCTGTGCCGTGTGGGGAGCACTGATGTACTGTACCATCACACGGCCTCGGGAGAGTGAGTGTAACTACGGCCAAATTGCATTGGGCAGCGGAGTGGGTGTGGGAGCGATTCGGTGGTCATCGAGCGCCACCTCGTGGCGGCGTAGGAACACAGCAACACGCAGGACTCTGTGAAGGTCATTTGTGGTTCCCAATGCTCTCGAGGACCAGAAGATTGGACCAGAAGATTGGAGAAGATTGCAAACTGTGCTGTCCTGCTCTCACGCTGCAGGAGGAGGTGATGCCAATACGCACCTCAGTCACAGTGCCAGAATTCTGTTCGCCGATCACACTCGAGCTGTGTGCCGGGCCTCACCGAAAGCCCCCGCTCGCAGTTCTTCTGGTCGCTTTTGACAGGCCCTCGAGGCAGTGCAGAGCAACGAGGATGATTCCCCCAATGCTGGAGCCATTAGCTGTGAGTAACAATTAGATAAGTTAAGGCTCTTCGTGAAAGGTGACACTTTTTACAGGGAGCGTAAACTTTTTCAACGGGACTGCAAACGTAAACCCCAGGATCAATACTTTAGGAATGCACCAATCCTTGCATTTTTGATACAGCGCTTTTCACGTCGGGAGGACGTCCCAAAGCGCTTCACAGAACACACTGTAAAGTGAATTGACTGTATATATTTGTGGGCGAACGCGGCAGCCAATTGCGCACAGCAATGTCCCACAAACAGTCATAGATTGAAAATGACCAATTTATTATTGTTTTTGGTTTTGGAGGGATTATTATTAGGCTCTGTGTGGAGTAAGGAAACTTGCCCGAGGTTTCGCCCTCTGCCTGGAATTGAACTCAGGTCTCTCACTTGCAAAGCGAGTGCTCTAACCACTGAGCTACAGGACTCCAAGATAGTAGAACCAGAGGACCTTGGCTCAGAGTTGCAAAGGACAGTTTTACTTTACCCAGTGGGTAACTGACGACTGCAACAGGTGGCCAGGACGTTGTGTTGAGGTCAGGAGACTGGACTGATTTCAAAACAGCTTTGATGCAGTGATGGGAACATGTTAAAGGAGTAATCTGGAAGGATTAAGATCGAATGAGCCATCAGGGCCTTCTTCATTCGAGCCAAACTTTTCATGAATGTCCTGAACTGGGATGAATGATTAAGGTCATAGAAACAGGAGTAGGCCATTCAGCCCCTCGAGCCTGTTCCGCCAGAACAGGGCTAATTATGGACTCGAAAGTTCCGTGTTGGAGATTAAGGCCACAAAGCCTTCTCCGCCTTTCAGAATCTCCGAGTCCTGATGGAATATTAAGATTTTTACACCATTTTGAACAAAAAAATGGGTTTATTATCCATATTTACACAGCATCACAAAACACCGCTGAATGCTTATTGCTGAGATTAGTCCGTTAAGCTCTGTGCACATTGCACAGACTCGTTACACTGGGGTGCCCTCTGCACGTCGCTTCAAGTCGAGGTTTTTAAAGTAGTCCTTTGGGAAATGACGATTCCTTTGCAGATCAATCATGGGCTCCTCTCCTGTGTCTCCGCCTTCTTTCTGCCTCTGGGCAAAGATCATGGCACGAAGCAGAGGTGGGTACGGGACGTAGCGCACGCTTGTCTCGGGAACGGGCGTGAAGCGCTTAAATTCTTCCTCTTCGTGCTTTGGTATCAGGCGCCAATCATGGTACATCACTCTTTCGATTTCCCTCACCTTTTCTTCGGTCACTCCTAAACGGGGAGACGAGCAGGAAAGAACAAACGGTCTGAATCCACCCAGTAATCCAGCCCTGCACTGATCTTTCACAGCCGTCGGCCGTTTGTGGGAGCAATGGCCGCCTTATTTACCTTCAATAAATACTCCCTGAAGGCCGTTTGGCACACAAAATAGACACTCCACTTTACAATATATTCTGTGAAGCGCTTTGAGGCGTGTCAATAATGTGATGAGGCGCTGTATCAAATGCAGGGTTTATTATGAGGATTATCATTATATTATTGGTGGTAGTTAGCTGTACAAATCAAAAATAAATCACAATACAATCCTTGCAAATGACACAGCTTCTCAACACGTCGTCTCAAACCACAGGATGTACCGCAAGGCACTGGCGGGCCTGTGTAGACTATACACACCTTAAGTAGGGCTCAAGCCCACAAACATCTGACTCCGAGGCAAAAGTGTCACTAACCGGACCAGTTAGACACACGATCATTAAAACGGTATAAAATTTACGTCCTTTTCTTTGAACAAAGTCAATGTTTGAAATGCTGTCACTGTCCAGCGCCTCGGGACGTCCTCCCAACGCGAGAGGCGCTAAACAAATGTAACCTTGTTGTTGTTGTTTGGAAGCAGGGCAACCAGAATGACTTTTTTTTTTACTGAGTTATTATTGCTGCGTTAAACCGCCATTAGAAACTGGACACAAAACACTTTCTGAAACATCCACAAAAGGTAACGTTCAAAATATACCTTTGAATGTCAACACCCCCCAAGCTCTTCCGTGGTCCAGTTCCTGCGGGTAACACGAACAGCTTCATTATCACTACACACCAGAACAAACTTTAACCCCTTACTGGGGGGGGGTATACATGTGAGGGGGGGTATATAGGGCGGTGTATATGGGGTATATATATGTGGATGGGTATATATGGGGGTGCATGTGGGGTATATATATATATGTGTGGGTATACATGTATATATGGTGGGTATATATATGTGGGTGGTTATATGGTATATATATATAGGAGGGGGTGGGTGGGGGGTATATAGCGGGTGGGGGGTGCATATAGGGGTGTATATAGGGAGTGGGGGGTGTATATAGGGAGTGGGGGGGTGTATATGGGGGTGTATGGGGGGGGTGTATATGGGGGGATGTGTGTATATGGGGGGGGGTGTATATGGGGAGGTGTATATGTGGGGTGTATATGGGGGGGTGTATATGGGGGGTGTATATGGGGGTGTATATGGGGGTGTATATGGGGTGTGTGTGTATATGGGGGGTGTATATGGGGGTGTATATGGGGGTGTGTGTATATGGGGGTGTATGGGGGGGGTGTATATGAGGGGTGTGTGTGTATATGGGGGGTGTGTGTGTATGTGTGTGTATGGGGGGTGTGTGTGTATATGGGTGTGTGTGTGTGTATGGGGGGTGTGTGTATATGGGTGTGTGTGTGTGTGTGTATATGGGGGTGTGTGTGTAGGTGGTGTATATGGGGGTGTGTGTGTATAGGTGGTGTATGGGGGTGTGTGTGTGTGTGGGTGTGTGTGTGTGTATAGGTGGTGTATGGGGGGGTGTGTGTATGGGGGTGTGTGTATATGGGGGTGTGTATGGGGTGTGTGTGTGTGTATGGGGGTGTGTGTATATGGGGGGGTGTGTATAGGGGTGTGTGTGTATAGGTGGTGTATGGGGTGTGTGTGTGTATGGGGGTGTGTGAGTGTATATGGGGGTGTGTGTATGGGGGTGTGTGAGTGTATATGGGGGTGTGTGTATGGGGGGGTGTGAGTGTATATGGGGGTGTGTGTATAGGTGGTGTATGGGGGTGTGGTGTATATGGGGTGTGTATAGGTGGTGTGTGTGTATGGGGTGTGTGTGTGTGTGGGTGTGTGTGTGTGTGTATAGGTGGTGTATGGGGGTGTGTGTGTGTATGGGTGTGTGTGTGTGTAGGGTGTATGGGGGTGTGTGTGGGTGTGTGTGTGTGTGTGTATAGGTGGTGTATGGGGGTGTGTGTGGGTGTGTATAGGTGGTGTATGGGGGTGTGTATAGGTGGTGTGTGTGTGTGTATGGGGTGTGTGTGTGTGTGTGTGTATAGGTGGTGAATGGGTGTGTGTGTGTGTGTATGGGTGGTGTATGGGGGTGTGTATAGGTGGTGTATGGGGTGTGTGTGTGTATAGGTGGTGTATGGGGGTGTGTATAGGTGGTGTGTGTGTGGGTGTATGTGTGTGTGTATAGGTGGTGTGTGTGTGTGTATGGGGTGTGTGTGTGTGTGTGTATAGGTGGTGTATGGGGTGTATGTGTGTGTGTATAGGTGGTGTATGGGGGTGTGTGTGTGGGTGTGTGTGTGTAGGTGGTGTATGGGGGTGTGTATAGGTGGTGTATGGGTGTGTGTGTGTATATGGGTGTGTGTGTGTGTGTGTGTGTATAGGTGGTGTATGGGGGTGTGTGTGGGTGTGTATAGGTGGTGTATGGGGGGGGTGTGTGTGTGGGTGTGTGTGTGTGTATGGGTGGTGTATGGGGGGTGTGTGTGTGTGGGTGTGTGTGTGTGTATGGGGTGTGTGTGTATATGGGTGTATGGGGGTGTATGTGTGTATATGGGTGTGTGTGTGTGTGTGTGTATAGGTGGTGTATGGGGTGTGTGTGTATAGGTGTGTGTGTATGGGTGTGTGTGTGTGTGTATGGGGTGTGTGTGGGTGTGTGTGTATAGGTGGTGTATGGGGTGTGTGTGTGTGTGGGTGTGTGTGTGTGTAGGTGGTGTATGGGGGTGTGTGTGTGTGTGTGTATAGGTGGTGTGTGTGTGTGTGTATGGGGTGTGTGTGTGTGTGTGTGTGTATGGGGTGTGTGTGTGTGTGTGTGTGTGTATGGGGTGTGTGTGTGTGTGTGTGTACAGGTGGTGTATGTGTGGGTGTGTGTGTGTGTGTGTGTATAGGTGGTGTATGGGGGGTGTGTGTGTGTGTGTATAGGTGGTGTGTGTGTGTGTGTATGGGGTGTGTGTGTGTGTGTGTGTACAGGTGGTGTGTGTGTATGGGGTGTGTGTGTGTGTGTATAGGTGGTGTATGGGGGTGTGTGTGTGTGTGTATATGGGTGTGTGTGTGGGTGTGTGTAGGTGGTGTATAGGTGGTGTATGGGGTGTGTGTGTGTGTGTGTAGGTGGTGTATAGGTGGTGTATGGGTGTGTGTGTGGGTGTGTGTGTGTACAGGTGGTGTATGGGGGGAGTCTGACCTCGGCCGTGTAGTCGGGTCGGGCTGTGCTGATGCTCCAGTAGCAGGGCAGGGGGTGGTGGGCCCAGACCCAGGACTTGCGGGTGAAGAGGCGGCCGAGGCCGAAGTGCTTGAGGCGGTTGAGGGTCTGGAAGAGCCGCGCCTCGGTGCGGATGTCGGAGTGGGCGCGGACCGGCAGCTTCCTGCCGGAGTGAGGCCGGGTCATGGTGAGCGGGTCCAGGCCCAGGCGCTCGCTGTCCCGGGGCCGCTGCTTCAGGGCCCAGTAGTCGCGGACCTTCTTGGCCATCGCGGCGATGGCGCGGACCCGCTTCTTGCCGGGCATCGCGGAGAGGGGGAGAGAGGGAGAGGGGGAGAGGGGGGAGTGTGTGTGAGAGAGAGAGGGGAGAGAGGGGGGGAGTGTGTGAGAGGGGGAGAGAGAGAAATGGCGGAGAGGACACACACACAGAGAGTGAGAGAGAAAGAGCGGCTCCGCCGGAAATCGCAGCCTCCGGACCCTTTACCCTGTGACACCCTCCGCTGCTGAGCGGCGTCACACTCCCACCGCTCCCCCACACCACCACCACCACCGCAACACACTCCTGGTCCGAAAGGTTCAGGGAGGGCTGGTGTCTGTGTGGGGGGGGGTGTGGGGGGGGTGGGGGTGTAGGGGGGTGTGGGGGGGGGTGTGTGGGGGTGTGTGTGTGGGGGGGGTGGGGGGTGTGTGTGGGTGGGGGTGTGTGGAGGTGCGTGTGTGGGGGGGGTGTGGGTGTGTGTGTGTGGGGGGGTGTGGGTGTGTGTGTGTGGGGGGGTGTGGGTGTGTGTGTGTGTGTGTGGGTGTGTGTGTGGGGGGGGGTGGGGTGTGGGTGTTGTGGTGTGTGTGGGGGGGTGTGTGTGTGGGGGGGTGGTGTGTGTGTGGGGGGGTGTGTGGGGGGGTGTGTGGTGTGTGTGTGTGTGGGGGGTGTGTGTGTGGGGGGGGGGTGTGTGGGGGTGGGGGTGTGTGTGGGGGGGTGTTGGGGGGAAGGGTTGGGGGGTTGACATTCGAGCTACAAAGCTGTTATATTATCTCTCCTCCTGTGTTTACATCTAAAGGTGTTAATGCTGTGTATTTATTTGGCCGCGCGCCGATCATCTCCAATAAAACCCCTTTCCAACCCCAACCGCCCCCCCATACACACACAGTCACTACACTTCACGGCATGTTCCCGCGAAGCGCCTTGAGGCGTCTCGACGACGCGATCGAACGCCGGGGCTGTCGTCGTCGTTATTATAATGGATTGTATAGTGACGCTATAATTATTATAATGCTATAATAATAATAGTAGTAATTTGGTCACTCAATCGAAGCACAATATCAAATGCAAAGATTATTATTATTATTATTTACACTTGTCTTCTTGAAAACCAAACCCGTACAGAGCTGTGAGGAGCATCAGTAGTTGAACGGTGGGGGGGGGGGCGAAGCTCAGCTGCCTACCGCCACCCACCGCCTGTCAATAAGCACAGATCAGATCAACCAGAGTCATCTGAAATTAAAATACGTTTGTAGCCCCAAAGTGATAACAACATTAATCATTTTTGCACTTGATATAACGCCTTATCACGTCGTCGAGACGTCTCAAATCGCTTCGCGGGCCATACTGACGAGTCTCCAATTCCTCCTCCTGGAAATTTAATCCCATTCCCCCGGAGGTCCCCCACCATTTTAATATTAATTTCCTCAAATGTGAATCCAGTACCTTTTAACACGTCGTTACCGACTTTGCTTCATCAGCCCAAATCGTAAAGTAATCAGCACATCAAGTTCCGACTCCCTCTTTCTCTTTGACACCTCTTTGATCTTGAACAACAAACAAAAGGACTTGAGTGATGGGTCACAAGGTCTTTCAATCATCAGAACTCCTTATTGCACTCTGTGGCCAATTCAATGCTCACTGAAGCCTCATTGCCCAATCACTCCTTAGGTTGACAACTTTGTCATGGAGGGTACATTATCAACTCAGCGCTGGTAGCTGTGCGCACGTTGAACGTGTGCCGTTGCAGCAAATGCAAATAAATTGTCAAAATCATATGCAGAAGGATGTGACATTGTGTTGCGGACACTTATTAAAGAAAAAGCGAAACTGTGTGCAGGGTGTTTGTCCATAGGATCCTCTCCTTGCTGCCGTAGGTAATAATAATCATAATAATAGGTAGCCAAAAAAATTAACACAATACTCTCAGATGTAGCCTAATCAATGCAACGGAGACATGGGATATTCTTGGTTAGTGACTCTAGTCTTAGTTATAGAAATTCTACTGCGACGGACCTTGAAGAAATAATCTGTTATTGGTTACCTACACAAGTAACAGTCAGTGTAGGTCACTCTGTCCTAAACCGAATGTGTTGTTCCTTCGATGACAATTCCCCACTGATGAACTGTATAAGAAACACATTCAGTTCCTGGCCTGAATTACCTGGTACATCCTGGACTCAAAAACTTGATATTTGTCTTAAGTTTTTAATTGCCATGACTGCAGTAGCTGAATCTGTGTAATGGGTGGGAAGTGGCTCCGTCGCGTTAGCCCATATCTACAGGGTATGAATGCATAAACTGATCGAGCAAAGAGATTTTTGAGTGTGAAAATATTCTGCTCCAAAGAATGAGGTCTGAATTTTGACAATGCTTAATGAGGACATCACTCGCTCTCGATCGAAAATGACATGCGGAAAAGTTCTTAATCCGTCGGGAATGTTAACTCATGGCCTCAAAAAAATTAAATAAACCCAGTGAAGAATGAACCAGTGGATCTCGTGTGCAATTTACACCTTAGCGGACATTTCAGAATCTACCGGGTTTTCGAGGAGATCTGTTGCGAATTGTACCGGGAACAGAGAGCCGACTGCAACTAAAGCGATACGATGGCTGCTGAAATTTTGGAATAAAAAAAATAATAATCCTTGCATTTGATGCATAGCACCTTTCATATGGGGAGGACCTCGCTAAGCTCTTCACAGGATTTTTAACTGTAAAGTGTAGTGTGTAAAGGGAGCTCTGTCTTTTTGGAGTCAAACAGTGAATGATGATAATGATAATATTCCTTGCATCTGATATATCGTTGTCTTCGAGACGTCTCAAAGCGCTTCACAGGAGTCACCGTAACGATTTGCTGACGGTGGCCAGTGTTCTTTGTGAGTCTCAATGCAGACGGAGAGTGGGGGTTTGTCGGGCCTGTGGGGGGGGGGGGGGTGGGGTGCGTGGAGAGAAGAGGAAGTAAGAAGAGCCATAAAATACAAAGAACATCAAGAGATGAGACACAGAGGAGTCATTTGAGACGGGACATTCAATTCACCACATCACCATTTCACTCGCAATGTACGGAGATTTATTTTTGGTGTGCTATTCCGTGCTAATTCTGTGCTACTTGGAAGATATTAAAGGAGTGAGTCATCTCTGTCCAAATGTTAGGCATATTTTCCTCTGTGTTTAGAAGCATCAGTTGAGTCGCCGGAACATTGTGACACCCACGATAAAAGATCATGTTCAGTTTCTCCCCAATCATTACAGTTTCTTCCTAAAATATTGAAAATATCTTCTGTTGTTACTAAAGTCAGAGCGACTTGGTCGCAGGTGCAAAAACTGCCTTTCTTTTTCTCAACGTGAGGATTAAAAGAGAGCAAGGAAAAGGCAGGGGACAGAGAGAGATACTTGGAAAACAAGGGAATTAAGGGGTATACAGGAAAGGTGGAAATGGAATTAAAGGAGGGAGCGGACCAGAAGCATATCCCCCCCAACTCCCCCCACCCCACCTCTCATTACCCCCATTTTGTGTTGTGCTCAGTGCCACAGGAAGGGTGGGGGGTTAATACAAGAGGTAATGTCAGTTAGGAAAAGGATTAGTTTAGATCTCAGTGATGGGCTTTCTCTCCGCAGGAAACTAGAGCAAGAATTAGTAAATTAACTCCACGTAAAAACAGAAGTCAGTCGCTGGGAACTCTCTCTTCAGATTTCCGGCGTCCGCAGTATTTTTCCTCCAGTAAGTTAACCGACTCGGGAAGTTGCCAGAACATAGCGATCCGTCGCGAAGGAGAGGTTAATCAATCAGACATCACAGGACAATAATTAGGCATAACAATACAAGGAATAGAACAAGGATATGGTGAGAGGGATCAAAGGTCACAGCCACTGCTATAAAATAGCTTACGCCGGCCACTTTGGTCTTAAAGGTGCTGAGCGATTTGCGAGCATCATCTCGTTATCCGTCCCTGATCCCGGCTGAAGTGCGAACCTGCTCTTGAAGGCTCTGCGCCCTCGGTTTCCGAGACTGAAGCAAAGACGCTGGGCAGGTAAGAAGCCCCCCAGTGCCCCCCCAACCTCCCCATAGCCCCCACCTCAGGCTTTCAGTCACCAGAAGGTGACCATCCAAACACTAAAGCAACATTTTCTAACCAACTCCCCCCCCCCCCCCACCTTTGGCTCGGCAAACGTTAGCTTCCAGTTGGCGCGCCGATCTACTTAGAGCTTAAACTCTATTTTAATCCAACGATTGTGGAGCAGGGAAAAGATCCCAAATCCTCTCACTGATGCCTGTTGTGTTTGTTCTGTGCTGGGAGTCAAACTACACCACGCAATCAATAGACAACTTTGGGAGTACAACGGCACTGTGAAATCATTTACTGGGGTCTTTGCTTCGCTTTTCAGTTGAATGGTAAGAAACACAGCAACTCCTCTCCAGGTGTAAATTGCCACTTGTAGTGTGTTGGAAAAAAAAGTGAACAATTAATCCGTTAGTTATTGACTGGTACATGGGTGTGCTGGAGGTACACGCACACACACACGCATACACGTACGCGCGCACACACACGCACACTCACACACACCACACACACACAAACATCCCGAAGCATAACACAGGATTTTACGGTGAATCAATGACTGTGTATTTTGTAGGCAAATATGACAACCAATTGGTACCCAAACATGTCCCACAAACAGCCACAAAGAGAATGACTGATCTTCCCTGGGGGATTGGGATTATTGGCCAGGACATCTTTTTGTACAGAACCATGGGATCTTTAAGGTATCAGTAACATTGAGCAGTGGGTGGGAGGGAGGATTCCATGAAGAAGCCATTCACTCCGCCCACAAACACTCCACCCCCACCCACTAACCCCCCCAATCCCCTAACCCCTCCATTTGGCACAAACATTGCAATTTCCAAGAAATGCTCTAACATCAGTTGGTTTTACAGCTTCAGAATTTGTGTGTGTGTGGGGTGGGGGGGCGGGGGGGGTCACAAAAAAAGAATTTTGCTATCCAACTTAACCGAGCAACGAGCCATCAATGGAAACTCATCAACACAACTCCCAGAAGTTATTCTAACAATCCTTGAACTGTTAGTATCAGTGCTAACCTCCTCGCTGGTTGACAGTACATGTGCCAAGCAGCTTTTCTCGGGGGTTTACACTTGCCTGCGATTGGGTATCGCAGCCTCCGACAAGGTCACACCTGCTCGTAAAAAATGCGAGTATCAATCTTCCATCCTTCCTCCAACTCACTCCGTTGCTTTGATCTGGCGGCCAGCAGTTGCAGATAAAACATAATAGTAAACTGGAAACAAGTAGAATTGATGTGGATCTGTGTGTGGATTTGATATTTTACCCGGCGCATTGCCTGTAACTCGCTGTTGAACGCAAGCTATACGTTTGAGTTAAACCCAATTTTCACTACAGTGTTGCGTCGATTGTTCCTTTTAAAAACACAAAGGGTCTTGAAATATTGACATCAATACTGTGTGTGTGTGTGTGTGTGTGTGTGTTTACCAGGATTTTTATCGAGACAGGAAAGTAGGTTTGCAAGATGATAACAATGATAATAATAATTCTTATATTTGATACAGTGTCTTTCAAGTCAGGAGGATGCCTTTGTGGGCGAAACGCGGCAGCCATTTGTGCACCGCAGTGTCCCACAAACAGTCGTGGATTGAGTGACCAAATTATTATTTGTTTTATTTATTTATGTATTTATTTTTATTTAATTGAATTGCAATAACCTGGCCTTAAGCACTCCTTAACAAGCAACAAGCCAACCATTCCAGCAGTGACCCACCCTGTCCTTGGCACACAAGGTGAGGCTTAAAATATACTGTAAGAGATTTCACAGAAACGCTGACAAAATTAAACAGAGATAAAATAAACCATTTCCTGATGGTTTCAACTGGCTCTGATCCTAAACATAAGGCTGCACAGTATTAGTCCTCAGGAGAGGGGCTCTTTGGAGCTTAATGTATCTCAGATGTTGGCACAGTTACACCAATGCTCATGGTGATGGTGTGGAAGAAGTTGTTATAAATCATGTGGAAAACAGTGAAGATGCTGATCTTCTTCAGGGAACAGGTGTTCACTGACCTCCCTGTCGCTCTGGCTCAACATCAGACTCCGGCGCTATCAAGTGAAGGGCGCTGTGTAAATGCAAATTGTTGTTCATGCTATGGCTCACTGCTACGCTGACTATAGAGGTCTCCACGTGGCTCTGTGGTTAGATGCATTGCCTCCTAATAGTCCTTGGAAGGCTGGCTGAGTCTCAATCCCAGTCCCTGCTGAGCTCACTGATCTCAGTCGGAGAAGCCATTGAAGCCTTGCAGTTCCTGAGCCAGGAAGAGAGATCATTCCTGGTTCATGTTGGTTAACAAGTGCCTAAGTATATGAGCGAGTGTAAGGAATGGATGTCACGCCACGACAAGAATAGTCCACAGTGTAAACCTCTGCCAACACAACAGCCGAGGAATCATGACACGAAGAACGTTCATTAGAGCCAGAGTTGCCAGAGTCAGAAACACACGTTGGCACTGTGTCACAGCACTTCCGGGGAGGAGGGAGGAGGGAAGGGAAGAGTTTGGTTGGTGGAGAAAGAGAAAGAAACGGAACAAGGAGACCCAGAAAAGAATTTGATTTTTTTGGGTTCCAAAGGTCGTTCATAATATCAAGTTTCCCCTCCACCAAAAGGCTTAATCGATGAGATAATCTTTTTATATCAAAAAAAATCTGTAATAGTGAGCGATCGATCAAAATATCCCTCATAAAATGATCTGAAAAACAGATGGGTGCGTGTTTTTTTAAAAGAAGAACTGCTGCATTTTCTTTGACGTTCATTTCGTCACTGTGGGTACTGAACCCTCCCTGCCTTTTGGTGAATTTCTCCTTTCCTTGGATGGGATATTTGCCCCGATAATGGACACCGAGATGGTTCCTTTTCTTTATCGCCTCCGCGGGCTGTGTGAACTGGCACTGCTTGACGAAGGAATGCAACCCCTCCCTTCCCAAAACATGTGTGGGTTCTTGGATAAGTGGTGACGTGAACTGCAACTCTCTCTCCCCCTCTCTCTCTCTCGGCTGTTATTTTGGCTTTTCGCTGTCATCTTTGTGGTTTGATATTATAGTTCACAGGCAGTATATCTGGAGATGGCAGCATTGTTGACTGCAATAAAGCAGTTCTATGCTTGAATCAACCTGCTTTTCTGGCCATTTCATCGGGCTGGACCCTATCGTGTTTGCAAGTAGCCTTCAGCTAAGGCTAAGGCAAATTTGGACCTTCTGGTGAGGCAACCGCGGAAGAGATGAAGCTCCTGCTCATGAGGTTTGTGTGCGGAAGTTTCCAGCACTCGTCCGATAGCGTTGCATTATTCTAGTGTGTGGCAGGTTTGCCTTTATGTCGTCACATTCTGCAGGATTTATTTTGAGATTTTAAGGCACCCTTTTACTGTATATGGACAAATGATACAGTCAATTCACTTAACAGTACATTCTGTGAAGCGCTTTGAGATGTCTAGAAGACATGATAAAACGCTGTATCGAATGCAGGAATTATTATTATTATTATTCACTTGGAAGCTGGTTGTTAATTGTGTATTAAACACCTGGGTGATTGAAACGTGTGTGTACAAGCTGTATGTCTCCTTCTACCTGCAATGAACGTTTACCTTTAACTCTGCCTGAAAAGGCGGTAGGGGACTGAATTATTGGGTCTTATAATAATAATAATAATCCTTACACTTGATATAGTGCTTTCACATCTCAATCAGCTTCACAGGGTAAACTGTACAGCGTAGCGATTATGTGGTGGGCAAATGCGGCAGCCAATATGTGCACAGCAGCGTCCCATAACCAGCCACGAAGCGAATGAGTGATTTTTTCTCTCTTCCTCTGCCTCCTGTTTGATACGTTTCTTCACTTATTTCATTCTTTTCCCTCATGTTTTCTCCTGTAATTCCTGGACATAAAGCTGCATTCCTAGACATAAAGCGTGCCATTTCTCTCTGTCTAGAAAGGCAATCAATGTCCCTATTGTCAACTGTCTGGCTCCAGCCTAGCCTGGAGCAGAGCGTTACATAAGCACTTAAGGCTTTGACGTGCAATTGTTTGGAACTCGTTGATCGCTAACTTTTGACTCTCCTGCCACATGGGATTGTCTGTCCCAGGACAATGTCCTAGAAACCGAATTGCAGCCAGTAAATGGGGTGCTTTAATGTAAAGGGCTTTAATGTCTCTTCCTAACGTCGATGCGATCGATACACTTGCCCTGGAAAAGCTTGACAATAGCTGAGCACCTGAGTTGCAAGCACTTAATAATCCCTCCAAAAAAAACACAGTAATAAATTGGTCATTTTCAATCCACGACTGTTTGTGTGACGCTGCTGTGTGCAATTGGCTGCCGCGGTCGCCCACAAATATACAGTCAATTCACTTTACAGTATATTCTGTGAAGCGCTTTGGGACGTCCTCCCGACGTGAAGAGCGCTATATCAAATGCAAGGATTATTATTATTATTATTATAAGGGCGCTATATAAACACAAGTGGTTGCTGATGTAACGTATCTCGCTTTGGAAGAACGCAACAGTTGACCCCCAAAACACAGTCCGCGGTCACTTCTTGAGATTCCAGCGCACGAAAGCGGAATTGAAGGGATTTAGAACAGAAAGAACAGAGCCAGCGATTTGGATCCTAATCTTCTTATCTTCAATTTTAATGAAGTAATATCAAATAAAAGTCGCATTCAAATCAAATGCCAGCTTAGTCACATTTCCTTTGCAGCGATGGAAAAATTTCCCTTACATTCCCCACATTAATGATTAATATTAATAATCCTCGCATTTGATACAGCGCCTTATCACGTCTTCGAGACGTCTCAGAGCGCTTCACAGACTATACTGTACAGTGGAATGACTGTCTATTTTGTGGGAGAAATGCTACATTTCATCGCTATAAAAGGGTCAGAGCGTGGAGCGGGGAATGTAAGGGGAGTCATGAGATTTGCCTGACGCTGCACTGAACTGGAATCTTTCCTCTGCTGTTTGAACGAGAGCCAGACACCTTCGTGCCTTCAGCATTAATTCTTACTGCATGAATGGGAGTAATTCTGCCGCGGATTTTACTGGGACAGTATGGCAACTGTCAGTATTTCCTCCCAAACACACCTTGTAGCCAATGAGTGAGTGAGTGAGTGAGTGAGCGGGGGACTGAGTGAGTGAGCGGCGGAGTGAGTGAGTGAGTGCGTGAGTGGGGGAGTGAGTGAGTGAGTGAGTGAGTGAGTGAGTGAGTGAGTGAGTGAGTGAGTGAGTGAGTGGGGGGGGTGGGTGGGTGGGTGGGTGGGTGGGTGGGTGAGTGAGTGAGTGAGCGGGGGAGTGAGTGAGTGAGTGAGTGAGTGAGTGAGCGGGGGACTGAGTGAGTGAGCGGCGGAGTGAGTGAGTGAGTGAGTGGGGGAGTGAGTGAGTGAGTGAGTGAGTGGGTGGGTGGGTGGGTGGGTGAGTGAGTGAGTGAGTGAGCGGGGGAGTGAGTGAGTGAGTGAGTGAGCGGTGGACTGAGTGAGTGAGCGGCGGAGTGAGTGAGTGAGTGGGGGAGTGAGTGAGTGAGTGAGTGAGTGAGTGAGTGAGTGGGTGGGTGGGTGGGTGGGTGAGCGAGTGAGTGAGTGAGCGAGCGGGGGGGGGGAGTGAGTGAATGAGTGGGTGAGTGAGTGGGGGAGTGAGCAAGCGGGGGGGGGGAGTGAGTGAGTGAGTGGGTGAGTGGGTGGGGGAGTGAGTGAGTGAGTGAGTGAGTGGGTGAGTGGGTGGGGGAGTGAGTGAGCGAGTGAGTGGGTGGAGGGCAGGCAGGCAGTCTGGTAAGCACATCTGTAACACAGAGCTGTTCCTGTGCTTATTTTCAGGAAGTGTTGGTATCGGAGGGTTTGAGGCATTGGACTGTAAACCCAGTGCCCTGGATTGAGACTGAAGCAGCGTGTGCCTTCATCAATGGGATCCCTCCTCTTCGGTCTCATTTCACTGCTAACAGGTAAACAGTCTTAAAGTGACCATTTATTCGACCAAGGAGTCACTGATTTTTTTTTAAAAAGACCTGAATGCGTGTATTTTATTTTAGTTTAGCTTTCGCTTCTCCCTCCTCCCCCTCACATTACTCCCTCCCTTAACATTAATATTTATCTAAGTAACCTGAAGCCATTTGCTGGCTTGGAGCAGAGGGAATTTCCATCAGATGCTAAATTTCATTGGCATTGCTGTCTTTTGAGGTTTACAGCTCATAGTACGAGACCTGGTATTTGACTCAGCACCTATAATGTGGAAAGATTTCAGGGAATTGCCTCAAAGCGTGTTTGCAGGCAAATGCGGCAGCCAATTTGGTCACAACAACTTTTCACCAACAGCTGTGAAAAGCATCAATATATATCAGAGAAAACTTAATGTATACTTGATGAGAGATAAAGGACTAGAGGTGTGTGGGGTAGGTGGGGGGGTGGGGATTAAGAAGGCGTCGAAGCTCTTGCAAAGTGCAGTATAGCCCATTTTCGTGCTGTAACAGTCTATGTAATTCTATGTAATTAAGTGAATGGCAATTTGATCAGGAGGATTGTTGGCGAGGACACGGGGAGAAACACCCTTCACTTCCCCGTGTCAGTGTCATCTTTAATGTCCAGCTGTACAGCCAGGCAGGATCTAGGTTGAACGCATCACCCGAAGCACGGCACCCATGACGGCAGCTCTCCCCAGCCAACCTAGACAGTGAGCAGAACAAAACTCGATGCGCCGATCATCCACTGCGATCAACTGAGCCAGGCTGCCAGACCCAAGAGTTGTAAGACAGCTTAGGATGAAGGAGGCTCCCTTGATTTCATCTTTCGCCCACGAAACATACAGTCAATTCACGTTACAGTATATTCATGTCTCAAGGATGTAGAGGTCCCGCCCGAGAAAGGGTTAACAAGTTACTGATCCTTTGTTCTGTGTCGCAGCTCCGCAAAGGGTTTATTATATATAATTTGGCCCTCTTCATTCTGGGTTTGCTCAACTTCCTCGCCCCCTGTTTTTCCCTGTGATTTGGAAACAGCCTAAAGCTGCCATTATCCTCTCGTTTGCGAGGCGAGCGGTTAGAAACGTTAGGCGAGTTTCCTTACCCCACACGCCTCTGTTTACCTCGCAGTAAGTAGGAACCCGGTTGTTAGTCGATTGGCTGATCACTTTTCTGGGGCATAATAAACCCTCCTAAAAAAAAAGTAAATAAATAAATAATCATTTTGCCACTCAATCCACGACTGGATTGTGGGACGCTGTTGGGTGCAATTGGGTGCTGTGTTTTGCTCACAGGATACACAGTCAATTCACTTTAACCCAGCAGTTAAGTTGCGCACAGTAAACAAAGACCCACAAACAGCCATAAACGTTTGGCATCCTCTGTGAGCTCCAGTCTCGGCACGGGGCTTGGACGCACGACTTTCTGACTTACAATAATAATGACAATAATAATAATAATGTCTTATCGTGGCTCCGAGGCGTCTCGAAGACCTGGGAGGCAAGAGCGCTGTTTGCAAGAGGCACTTAGGCTCTGGCGTTGAATGGTTTTGTAAAAGTAGATTGTGCTTTGGATCCAGTGCAGCTCACAGTCACCGAGGGACATGTGGTGCGGACAAGAAGCGTCATCGAGCTGGTCGGGATGCTGCGCTGCAGCACAGGACGATCCATTTCGTATCTAACGTACGGTTGTTACTGTGGGATTGGAGGAAGAGGCTGGCCCCGAGACAAGACCGACTGGTAAGACAGACAAGCACCCGGACATTTGGTAAAACTGCAGAAGCAAACCTAATTCCATTGGGTTGTCAATGCACCTCAAAGGCATGTTACCCAAACCACCGCCGCTACACTGGATCACAAGACATTAAGTTGCACATCTGCCAAGCACTGATGCCTTGCGCGCTGGCTCCTAAACACCCACAATCACGTTATAAAGGGGGTAATTGTGACGTGTGACACTTGTTAATTAGGAGCTACCCATGCAGAGAGTTGGCTAGCCGGGCTGAGGACACGCACACATCTGCAAGTCTGCCTTAGAAACACAGAAACATAGAAACAGGAGTTGATCATTCAGACCCTCGAGCCTGTTCTGCCATTCTATAAGATCATGGCTGATCTGTTCCTCAACTTCAATTACCCCGCCCTTGCCCCATTTCCCTTAGATTGGTTCAGATCCACCTGGTTTTGCGGAGATGTCTCCTCCGTGCCAATTCAGCCTGTGTGACAGACAGTCAAAGGCCTGTCCCAAATGAGGATGTCCCATTAGTCAGATGATGTTCTCATGTCATTGACCTAAAGAGGAACAAAGAACTGTGTTGGACCTAAAGGAATGGAGCCATGAATCTTACAATGCAAGTTATAATAATAATAATAATAATAATAATCTCTGCATTTGATATAGCATCTTATCACATCATCAAGGCATCTCAAATCGCTTCACAGAATATACTGTAAAGTGGAGTGACTGTATATTTTGTGGGCAAACTTCCCACGCATTACACCATAATGAAGTTTCCCTTCCTCACATTAAAGATAATTGAAAGCATAAATAAAGCATTTGCTGACCAATAAATCATGGGTAAGGAAACACTGAGCCATTTGGTGAGAGAGAGAGAAGCTTTATTGCAGGAGGGAAGGCTTCGATTGAGACTCATTGACGGTATATTTTGTTGCTGGATGGTAACACTTGATGCTTTCGCTCACATTCTGCTCTGCTCTCCCCCTCTCTCCCTCTCTGAGGTGTTGCTACACCCATGATTGCTGTTACGGGAAGGCAGAGGACATTGGCTGCCATCCCAAGACAGACTCTTACAGCTGGTCCTGCAGATATTTCACTCCCAGATGTGGTAAGTGAGGCACACGATTATCTTTGCAGATAATAAACACTATTAGTAACACCAATAATAATCCTTGCATTTGAAACAGCGCCTTATTGTGTCTTCAAGACGTCTCAAAGCATTTCACAGGCTACACTGTCAAGTGAATTGACTGTGTATTTTATGGGCGAAACGCAGCAGCCAATTGCACCCGGCAGTTATTATATTATTATTATATATAAATTGAAATGGAAAAATTTGCAACGCTATGGGAAAGAGCGGGAAAGTGGGAGTAGTTGGTAGCTCTTTCGAAGAGTCAGCACAGCCACGATGGGCCGAATGGCCTCCTTAAGCACTGTAAGGTTCCACAATTCTATGATTTACTGTGAAGTGTAAAGACTGTGTGTTTGTTGGCAGCCAATATAATACATAAGAGTTAATAAGATGCTGCGGGTTGACTGACTATTGGGCTATTTAATTTTTGTCATCAGCCAAACGTAGCCCCAATTGAACGATCAGAAGGACATCCAGTCAGTCCCGTCTGCCTGTTCAGGTGGACGTTAAAGATCCCGTGCAACAACTGAAGAGAGGAAGGAATTTCTCTTGCCTCGCTCCCCCTGGCCAACAATCCTCCAGATAAACTTGCCCTTGCCTTGTGAAAATTGGCCGCCACATTTGCCTACAATTACACGTTCATTGCACTTGACACCTGGAAACTCCTGTGTGTCCCTTGGAGGGACGTCTCCTGCTTACCTAAGTCTGGAGAGAATTCTCATTTTGTACAATTCAAATCACCGAACACAGTGGATAACTCTCGTGCAACCTCTGGAGTAGACCACTGCTGGCCCAACTACTCGTTATCCCTAATGTAGACACTCCTTAACTACCCTTAACGTTTAACTGGTTTCCACAGCCCAGCACAATACAGGGAAAGCTGATCTCACAGTCACAGACATTTATTCGAAGCGCTCTGAGACGCCGTCCGGCGTGGAGGGCGCTATATAAAATCCAAGTTGTTGTTGTTGTTGTTATTCATGTGAATTGCTGGTTCCTTTGCCACACGCCAACAACTACTGCAGTTCCAATCTGGCCAAGGAAAACTCCTCATTACTGCTGTGTCCCCCACAGCCCCTCCCAAAGATAGTGTTTCGCCCACAAAACATACATTCAATTCAGTTTACAATCTATTCTGTGAAATGCTTTGAGATTTCTCGAAGACGTGAAAAGGCGCTGTGTCAAATGCAAGGATTATTATTATTATTATTATGGTTGTTATTACATGCTGATTGCATATTTGGAATCCAAACTAAACCTGTTCAATTACAATTATAATCCAACCAAACCCCAGATTTATACTTATCCTAATTTCATATTCTCCACCCAATCATTTGAAAAATTTGTACATTAAGAGTAATTTTCAGGGAGGTGCTGGTCTCAAAATAACAAGAGCTCTCCACACACTTTCCTACATGCAGTGAAAGATCCAAGATGCCTGCCTGAACATGTCACTGCCTTTTGAGTGAGTGGTGTTTCGGTGTTCCACCCTATTCCAGACATTCTCCAAAACCATTAACTCAGCAAGTACAGCGAAGACAACTGATCACAGTAACTCTGACATTTGCGAACTTCACTTCACTTCAGTTCAGTTCACGCAACCTGTGCGCGTGTGTGAACTTTAAAAGCTGGGTCCACAAACTGAATCATTTAACATAAACCATCTGGCCCTTCTGAGAAACGAATCCCTTTCTTTAATTTGTTTCTGTTTTCCAGGCAACATCTATGACGAGTGTGAGAAAATGATCTGCGACTGTGATGTGCAGTTATCAAAGTGTTTGAAAAAGGCCGTGTACCAGAGGAAGTACTCATTCTGGCCCAATTTCCTCTGTGGCCGGTACAGGCCCTCGTGTAGTAATTTCTAATTTACATTCCCGATACTGGGCAATACAGTAACAATAATAATCCTTGCATTTGACCAAGCACCTTATCACGTCTTCGAGATGTCTCAAAGCGCTTCACAGAATATACTGTAAAGTGAATTGACTGTGTATCTTGTGAACGAAACCCGGCAGCCAATTGCGCACAGCAGCGTCCCCACAAACAGCTGTGGATTGAAGTGACCAAATTTTTAATTTTTTTATTTTTGAGGGTTATATTTATTTAACCCCGGAAAAGCGATCCGCCAATCGACTAACAACTGGGTTCCTCCTTACTGCAAGGTGAACAGAGGCACGTGGAGTAAGCAAACTTGTCTAACGTTTTGCCCTCTCCGGGAATCAAACCCAGGTCCTCTCGCTTGAGAGGCGAGCGCTCTAACCACTAAAACCCCAGTGCGGAGCTGGCTTTGAGTCAGCATTAATCGTCCCCACGCGACTTGGGAATGTTCTGTGACAGTGTAAGAAATATTCTCTTGTGTGATTCACGCACATTATCACTCCAAGTCATATTTGCAGCCCTTTATCCTCGAGCCGTCTTTGTGGACAGGAGGCTGAAAGTCTGGAAGAATAGTTACAACGCAGTCGTTTGTTTTCTTTTCTTTCTCCCCTTCCCCTCCCTTCCTCAGTTCTCATTTCTGAAACGCCAGATTCCATCATTTCCTAGCGACAGCCGCAACAACAACAAAATGCATTTATACAGCGGCCTTCATGCTGGAACGGCATCTCGGAACGCTTAAACATTAGACCTCTAACATTGGGAGATGTCAAATGTTCCTACTTACTGCTAAGTAAACAGAGGCATGTGGGGTAAGGAAACTTGCCCAGCGTATAGCCCTGCCCGGGAATCAAACCAATCATGGTGGTTGAAAGCTTTCTCCCTGGTTAAACAGAAAGCAGTGATTCATAGTGTAGCTCGATTGCTCTGGCTCACTGACAGCGCAGAGCGGGCTTTCAGAGTTGGTTCGCTTACTAGATGTTTCCACCCCGTCTGCAATGCTGCGACTCATGTTGCTAATTTTTCACGGGGCTGTGTTTCCGATCTGACTTTTACCTTGCAAAATAAAGCACTTTACAAAAGCAACCTTGACGTGTCCTTTGCTTGTGCTGTTGTTTTTCGATTTAAATAAAAAAAGGAATAATCTGGTAACCAAATGTTTCAGGATAGATGTGGTAACGTTTTGCAGTATTTTGGCCATGGTCTTTTAACGTTACTTCTTTTTCACCAGATTTTAATAAGACAATAATCCTTGCGCTTGATTTAGTGCTTTATCAAATCACTGAGATGCCCTCAAAACCAACGACAGTGTTTATTGTAAAGTGTATTGACTGCGTATTTGTAGGCAGGCAGCAGCCAAATAGAGTAAAGTGGCACTCCGTGTTTAAACTCAAAGGAACCTTTCTCCAACTTCATTAACTGCGCCTTAAAGTTACAGCACTTCAGATCACAGTAATTGGAAGCCTTTCTGCTTAATCCCCATCACATGGCAGCACCATGTCTCTAGCTACCAATTGTACCCTCGTATGCGTGTACGCATGTGTGCACGTGTGTGTGTGTGTGACTGATCCGTGCGAAACGTGTTCTCGGTCTCTCATCAGACACATTGTAAGAAATGAATGGCCGTGTAGCTGATGGTGATCCTGTGTTGTGACAGGGTGGGATTATTCTCAAAGATTCTTCTGTCCTTGTGGCTCAGAGAATGCACTTGGATCAACTCACACACGTGGGAACATCAAGTTTCCTATTGTTAACGCTGACATTAAACAAAAACCCGGCACAGGCTGATCACTTTGACTGCACGTCGCCAGTTACCATCGCAGATTGTATGTACTTTGGCTGAAGGTCACAATGCTAGAAAACACAATCTATTTTTCTGGTATTATGACCTTTAATCAAAGTGCTTACATTTCGTGCCGGTGAGTGGGGACAGACAGACTCACAGGGGCTCAGGGAACATGTTTTGATGAATGCACACGGAGAGACCAGTCACTGGGGGCAGGAGTCATCCTACTCAAAGAGTGAATAATGCTCTTCGGTCCATTTACTCTCATCCCTACAGAACACCAAACAAACTATCATCAAAACACAGCAGCAAGCGGCTTCTTAAGTGCAGTAGGAGGGCAAAACCTTGGGCAAGTTTCCTTGCTCTGCACACCTGATAATAATCCCTCAAGAAAAAAAGAACAATAATAAATTAGTCACTTCAATCCACGACTGTTTGTGGGACGCGGCTGTGCGCAATTGGCTGCCACGTTTGGCCCACAAAATGTACAGTCAATTCACTTTACAGTATATTTTGTGAAGCGCTTTGAGACGTCTAAAAGACGTGCAAAGCACAATATCAAATGCAAGGATTATTATTACAGTGATCTGAGCTTAACCACACTTTTGGTAACCTCTTTCCGCCAGTCGACTAACAACCAGGTTCCTACTTACTTCTCGGTAAACAGAGGTGAGTGGAGTAAGGAAACTTACCTAAAGTTTCGCCCTGCCCGGGAATTGAAACCGGGACCTCTCGCTTGCGAGGCGAGTGCTCTAACCACCAAGCTACAGGACTTCACAAGCATCAGTCATAGAGCAACGCACTTGTCAGGGACTGTGGTGTATTTCCTGAATTGTAAAAAAAGAGGACAGTTTGACTAAAAGTTGCTGCAGTGGATTCCTTCTTCTGCCCCCCACTCTCCTCTGCTTCGCCCCTCCTCCGCCTTCACCCCTCATCTGCCTCCCCCCCTCCTCCCCCTTCCTCTGCCTCCCCCTCCCCAGCCTTCCCCCCCTCCTCTGCCTCCCCCCTCCTCCTTCTTCCCCGCTCCTCTGCCTTCCCCCCCACAAGCTATGGGAAAGCGAAACTGACGTAAGGGATCGTAACGTTCTGAGAATTCCAAAGAAACCAAAGGCTGATGTAAACAGCCTCTTGGGTTTCCTTTCCTAAACACACAGCGCTTGGTTTTTTTTCCAGCTAATTACCAGAGTCTGGCTTGCAGCAGAAATCATGGGTGTGTGTGCGTGTGCGTGTGGGGGGGCGGTGGGTGGTGGGTGGGGGGCAGGAGGCATTTCCACTCACTCCGAGTTCAGCAGGATCTTGCCTGTTGCCGTAAAAGCTCCCCGAGCCCAGCCAGGCTGTGTGCGTCACCGGCCTCCGATGTTTGTGGGAGCCTGGAGTGTGGCATCACCCATTCTTCCCTATGTCACCAAATCAGACCTGCAAAGAATTCCAAACTTCACACGTTCTCGGCCAGAACAATTCCTCCCCTCGAGAGTCAAACAATGAACGTGAAAGGAGTGCGTCTTAAACTCTCGGGAACTCTTTGCCCTCGTTGCCACATGTCATGGCCGGGCAGACACTGCGCACTCCCCCTGTTCTCACTGAACTCTCCTTCTCCCTAACCGTGTTTATTGGCTCACGTGCAGCCTCTTGTCAAAAGCTTTTCATCTGCAGTTTGTCATCTAGGTTGAAAGCAACAGTGAACTCAGCTCAGGTCACGAGGCTTCTGTTCACACGTTGTCGGTAATTAAGGCACCAGATTAGAGTATTTGTTAAAGATTTGTTAAAATCTTTATTATTAAAGATTATTGTTGCAAGATTATTATAGATTTGATCCCTGACGGTAAATTGGGTAGCATAATTGAGCATAATTGAGTGTAGGTTTTCCAGCATTTTGAAGCTGTACCCAAGTCGGAACTCCAATTGAAACTGAAAGTTGAAACTTGACAATAAGGACTAAAAACCATTTGAAACTCTGGCTTTCTGTTTCAGTTCAGTTCATCGGTCAATTTGCCTTCCACAAAATAAGCCTCTGCATGCACCAGATTTGCTGTGTACATAATAGTGCTCTTTAGTAAAAAGAAGGTGGTTAATGATTAAGTCGGCGCGGTGATTAATGTGATAAGCAATGTGACATTGCGCTCACCATTAGGCAACCAGATCTGAGTAGTCAGGGACACACTACATCTCCAACTCTGTACGTAATATTCAGGAGTTTTGATTTCTGCCAGTGCAGCCTACCTACCTACGCAAGCTGAGGTCTTCACTTGTCACTCCTTGACTTCGTAATGCGAGCCTCGTGGCTATCACGTACATGAGCAACCCTTATGTTTTTTCATGTACGGTTACAAACACTTCGTGATAGCATATACGGACCTTATTTGTGCGATCCACATAAGGCATTTCTCCCCCTTGCGCTTTCTGTCACGAAACCACACAGTGTGTCAGGTGCTATTGTTTTCTCTTATCGTCTAGAGATTATCAAGGTGAAGGTGATGCCTCATTGATTTTCTGCTCTGACAGCCAAAATCAACACAGCTCTGAAGGTTATATAGTCCATCTATGTACACATAGATCAATGTTCAATCGTTCAATGTATATCGTTCAATGTACGGAATCTACACTGTCCTACTTATGGAAGCCTCAAAGGCAGTCTCACGAGGAATGTATTAGGATTGGGATATAAATCGGGATCCCATCTGTAAATATGTTCTTAGCTGCGAAACATCACATTAGTGTCAGTATCGGTGTCTAAATTTGTTAGTGCCTAAACCAGCACCTTGGGACGTCCTCCCGACATGGAGGGCGCTACACAAATGTCATTTTGTAATATATTGAATTATAAACTTGTCCAGAGCCTATAGATTTGCATTACATTACATTACATTACACTGACGATATTAACAGCATAAGAGGCTAATAGCTGCGTCAAAACTAATAGCCCAGTTGGGATTTGTAATGCCCTTTGTCTTTAGATGTTGATTTTACAAAGTTTCAGGAAATCAGAGAATATTATCCTAATGGAAAACCCTTACTTAATCTCATTGCTAGACAGATATACAAAGTATGTTGAATTGCTTTGAGATATCGCCAACAGGATAAGGCACTATATCAAATGCACACATTATTATTATTATTATTATTATGATAAACTGTTCATAAGAAGCATCAATGTAAATAATTTTGATATTATTATTAGAAGAAAAAGCAACATTAGACAACCTTTTGCAGATTGTTTCAGAGGTTAAAAACTACTCTTCCAGTGAAGGATTATTCTTGGCGAAAGATATTAATACAACAGATTTTCAATATTACATGTAAAAAAGGCTATATTAGTAACTGGAAATAAAGCTATCAATAACATTGAATAAACATCGGCTAACACTGTGCCTTTACAATACAGGTGCCAAAGCATCTGCCCTGTGTTTAAATATAGCCCACCAGAGATTAGCTGCCATAGATACACAGACATTGTCTCGGAAAATTCATCAATTGACAAATGCGGTTAG
The DNA here is from genome assembly GCF_018977255.1 of Callorhinchus milii. Classification (NCBI taxonomy): domain Eukaryota; kingdom Metazoa; phylum Chordata; class Chondrichthyes; order Chimaeriformes; family Callorhinchidae; genus Callorhinchus; species Callorhinchus milii. Next base: position 15,336,816 of record NW_024704757.1, read on the forward strand.
TTTAAAAAGCAACCGGAATACGATAACTGAGTTCACCAAAATGTGAACAAAATACAATGAACAGAGGTGAACTTTTGATCTGGGTTTGCAAGTTTCTAATAGCGGATGCAATAGGATTTCATGTGTTGATAGAATGCTAGAATATTACGGCACAGAAGGAGGCCATACGGCCCATCGCGCCTGTGCAGGATCTTTCAAAGAGCTACTCAATCAGTCCCACTCCCCCGCTCCGTGATGCAGAAAGTACTACTCCTAATTGAAGCTACAACAACAGCTTGCATTTATATAGCGTCCCTCACACAGGGTAGCATCCCAGAGCACTTGAAACACTACTGCTGACGCGACTAAACCGCAATGTTTTGGTATTTATAGACATCAACCAAATGTAGACCTAAATCACGGGCAAACCATGACTAGTGATCAATCGGCTGGGTTAGTTGCCACAGAATTTCCAGTTAAGTGGCATCGGCAGCAGAAGATATGGGCAATACTAATCCTTGCATTTGATACGGTGTCATTGAGACACTTCACAGGGTTTTTACCGTGATTTTGGCAGTCGACTATGCATTTTGTATGTGAACTCAACAGCTAATTTGCGCACAGCAATGTCCCACAAGCGGCCAAGAAGTGGATGCCCAATTTTATCTGGAATGGGGGAGGTGGGGGAATGGTGCAAAGTCCTGACTTGGGGCTTGATGACTCAGAGGCAGGAGCTGATGCCTTCCTGTATTCCTGCTAACTGGGAGAACGAGACATATTGCTAAAATTGATTAAAAATTGCTTGGACGGTAAAATTTGCGACATATTCAATACACCACCTGGATGCGTGCGCTTCCGAGTCATTTGTGACAGAAATCGACTGCCGACAAATACAGTCACTAAACCTGACAGCGATTATTTGTGAAGCAATTTGAGACCTTTCGACCTTATAAGTGCTACATCAAGTGCACCAACAATCAGTCTCACAAGATTACATGTGTATAGCGCCTTTCACGTCGGGAGGACATCCCAAGGCACTGGACAGTGTACAGCATCTCAGACCCGAGCTGGGGTCAGGGAAGGAGAAGGGAGGGGAGGGGAAGGGTACCGATGGCACGGTCGAAGAAGAGGGTCTTGAGGCGGGACTTGAAGGAGGCTAAGGAAGGGGCGAGGCAGAGTGACTGGGGGATGGAATTCCAGAGGCTGAAGGCTCTCCCTTTGGAGCAGGCCGGAGCCAGCTGAGCGGAGGGAGTTAGTGGGGTTAGGAGGACGCAGAGGTGGGGTGGGGCAAGGTCATGCAGTTGTCTCAAGTGCAAGGTTGATTATGAATCATTTGATAATAAATATTGAGGCATAATCTCTCTGTGGAATACAACTGACGTGCATTCATGTTTGTAGCTCTACCTCTGCCAATAGTGGGTCTGAAAATCAAATAGGAATCAATAGGGTTAAGAGGTAATAGTTCACGCTTAGCAGAAAGTGCAGGGACACACGTCATATTTTAGTTATGAAGAAAAGCAGAAAACAAAGTCATTATTAACGCTGGGGAAGAATATTGCTACGATTGAAATTTATGACACTTGTTTTTTTCTCTTTGAGGAGGATTGATCGAGTATTTAATTTATCCTCGTAAATAACAATTTGGTAGCTCTGTCAAGGGTGAATGATATTCCCTCACTCCAATTATAAAACTGATTGATGTGCCACTCTGAAGCTCTTTTTAAATGAATGCCCGAGGATCCATACTTCTTCTCAATTTATTGTTCTCTGACAATATTCTCTCCCATTTTACGTGGTGACCCATCCTTTCCTCGTCCTTCTGTTCAGTCGGGATGACGATACCTCAAACATAGTCTGTCACTTAGGCAGTTTATTGCTAAGAAAGAAGAATTTATGAGTATGATATTTATACTCTGCACCAACTAAACAGGTTATTTTCTGTTGTCAAATTTGTTGTTGTTTCTTTTTTTCAGCAACAAAAGCAACAACAACTAGCATTTATACATAGGACCATAAGCACAGTCAGAGATGTAGATCTTCAGGTGGGATTTACAACAAAACAGCAACAAAATTACATTTGTACAGCGCCTTTCACGTCGGGAGGACATCCCAAGGCACTGGACAATCAGTGTTTCGGTCCCAAGCCTGGGGTGGGGGTCGAGATCGGGGAGGGTCGAGGGCAGTTGAGGGTCAAACAAGATGCCGAGGTTCTGGACTGGCTTAGTAAGGTGGAGTGTGCGTTGGAGGAGAGGATGGGCGAGACGGGAGAGGGTGGGCGGAGGAGCCCGCCCATAAGGATTGAAGGATAGATACAGAGTGGGGAGCTGAAGAAATTGAGGCAGGGAGCTCCAGAGGTTCGGGGTATAGTGGCTGGAGGCTCGGTAATAGGGTCCTGCACTAGGGAACAACATTGAACTATATTACAAAGTGCACGTTGAACTGGGCCATGTCTCTATATGCATCATTTTTGTTCTGTCGTTGTGACTGTTAGCCAACAGAGGGCAGTCCAAGAGAAAGGTCAGCAACCAGTTCCCAACTGGAGCCACAGTGCTCATCACAGGGGCTACTGTATATTTGCGGAGCAAAAGAAAATTAAAAAACTCTCTTTTTCTCTCTCTCTCTCGAAATTGTTCCAAGCCGTTGAACATTCCCGCAGCGTGGCAACGGCACCGAGATATTTCCTGTTAATGAGGAGCCGGCGATAGCTCTGGATATCGAACGACTGGATCAGAGGTCAGAGGAGCTCTTCCTTAGTTTCCCTTTCGAGTTCTCACTGTTTATTATTTAAAACCTATTTTCTTGTGATTTTGAAAGACGCTGATTTCGCCCCCAGGCTGGGGACATTGCAATGTCTGGAGTCCACCCAAAGAGGTTATTTCTCACAATACAACAGTGTAGGAACTTTGTTACACGTTAATCAGAGCACAGAGTTTAGAACTGGGATGAAATGTCAGCTTTACCCCGAAAATATCTGCCTACGAAATATCAGCCACAACACTGTCACATTTTAATCATAGTATCATCGCATTAGATTCCCCTGAAGCACTTTGAGACATCCTCCTGATGCGAAAGACCCACGCCACAAAAATACGAGTAAATCTAGAAAGGCTCAGTATTAAAATGTAAGGCATTGTGTTGACGGTTTACCTGATCATTTACCTCCATGATAAATTTCCTTCTGAACTGCCTCGAGCCGACTTGTAATAAGTTTTTTTTTTGGAAGTTCGATTTTCTTTAAAGACACGATCAAAAAACTAAATGGAACTTCCTAACCTTTGGGGGCCAGGGATCTGAAATTGAAAGAGAAATAAGCTGCTCGGGCAAGAAACCTGAATTTGAAAGGATCTGTTAATTTCTCTTTAGCTTTTTTTGCAAGCGAGAAACAAGGGAGGTTGCTGATAAGAAGCTGTGTGGCACACCTTTTTTTTGGAGATGAAAATGATGTGTCATAATAAACTGCTCACCATCATGCTCGCTGACGCCTCTATGTTATCAGACTCTGTACGGTGTGAACAATAAAGGGCTCATAAAATGAGAATAATCCTTCCAACCTCGGTTTAGATTTATTCTCTATTTGTCGAGTTTCAGAGCATCCAGAATCTGGCACATTCTTAAATGACAGGCCTCGACTTTGAAACCGTTTTTCGATGAGTTCCTTGAAGAAACTACAGAGAACCGACTTCAAAGTTTTACGCTGACTTCAACATGTTGGCACCCTCTGAAATTCTATGAATATGGAGTCAATGTAGACTTAGGAGGAATTTCTCACTCACATCTTGAAGCCAGTACTCGGAAAGCAGTGAAGATCAGAAGGAACAAATGCATATATCTTATGTATTAATAACAATTTAAGTCATTGCGGTGACTGACATTTTTGATGTTATTGGGGTGCTACATAAAATCTCATTTCTAAAATGTACAGAAAGATTAAGTAACATTTTCTGCTGCATTTCACACAGAATGACTTGCTTGTGTTTAAAGGGCTATTTTAAATCATGCTTCACAACCTGATTAATCCCGTTTAAGGAGACTTGTGTCGGTGCAATGCATCTTAATAAACTCCCTTCTCTTTATCGAGTAGTGCAACGGGATCTTTAAAGTCCACCTGAACAGACAGATGGGACCTTGGTTTAAGCATCTCTTTATGGGGTGACCTCCAAAGTTCTCTCTCTCTCTCTCAGCTAAAAAACAAACCAAATTAATTCATCATCCATTTTATTCCTGTTTGAGGGGCATTCCCTGCTCAAAAGCAAATAAAACGTCTATGTGGAAAAGTAGTCCAGTGCATTTCACTTGGATGCAACGCGCAAGTACATGGTACGAAAACAGAAGTCACTGGGCACACTCAGCAGGTCAGGCAGCATCTATGGAGAGAGGAAAGTGAGTCATTGTTTCGGGTCCACGACCCTTCGTTTACAACTGAACACCAAGTCATCATCACCGCGACAGTCAATGACCTCATCTTCTCTGCGGAGCTTCCTCCCACAGCCTCCAGCCCACCCACCCCCGCCTCTCCCCCCCCACCCCACCCCACCCCACCCCACCCAGCCACTAACAGCCTGCCTCTACCTCCTCCCCAAGATCCACAAACAGGACTGAAAAGTGTTTGATGATGTGCTCCACTTTTTTGTTTTCAGATCTCCAGCATCTGCAGTATTTTGCGTTTTGTTCACACAGTACAAGTTACTTGGAGGAGAAAACACAAACTAAATTCAAAATGTTTTTTAAGCATTTCATAATATCGGCTCCTGAAGCGACTGCTAATGTTGAGTCACTGATTGTTACGATCTGCTTTCTTATGCATCTGTTGATAATGGCGTTCATGTTCATTACCAGTGTCTTCCAATTATTTTGTATAGAAAAACTAGGTTGTTGCTATAGTTACCTTTGCAATGCAAGTTTTTTTCCACTGAAATGTTTTGTGTGGCAGATCCAAAAAACTCGCCCGAATTCCTTTGAAGCCGAACATATAATTGAGTTAAATTGTGTCCGTGTGTCTGCATTGGGCTTTGAACAGATTGTTTGTACAATGTTAGGGTTCACACATGGAACAGTGGTTACAGGTGACAAAAACAACAAAGTGACATTTGCACAGCACTTTCTAAGTCGGGAGAATGTCCCGAGGCGCTGGGCAGTCAGGGATTTGGAGGTTAGGATCAGGAGGGGTGGTGGGCAGGGAGGGTAGGGGAGGAGGGTCTGAAGACGTTCTTTGAAGGAGACCAAGAAGGGAGCAAGGCGAAGGGACTGAGGGATGCAGTTCCAAAGGGTGACCAAGGAAACCGAGGCATGGTCCTTCCCCCAACAAAATGATACCTCCATCAGTCAAACGGCTGCCGCATTTGCTTTCAAATACAGTCACTACACTTAAAAGTAATTACTGTACTGTGAAGTGCTTTGACACTCTTGATGTTATAGGAGCTATGTAGAATACCACAACGATTATTGTTATAAAAGAGTTCCTTTCACTGTGAGCAGTGATTAGCTACCTGTGGGATGCTGGGGGTAGATAAGAGACAACTTGACGTCACTGGATGTCCCACTCAGCCAGTACGACAGGCACAAGTTACACGGAAAACGCTGAGATGAATACAAATCTCCCTTTACTTTGCTGAATTGGAAACAGTTGATGGAAAACCTCCAAGACTAGAAGGGGAGCCAGTTGACATTGGCACAGTGGAGGAACAGGCACAATAATGTGAAACTCCCCCAAAAGAAGTTATGAAAGATGCCTCGAGACATTTGTTTGGAAGATAAGACACAAATCCCAGGCTTCGGTATATCTTTCCAGTTGGAGTCACAAGTCTCATTGCAGGTAATTATGAATACGTACTGCTTTCTGGGAAACGTATCAGACTTTTTTCAAGTAAGAACAGTGCAGATCATTGTAAATCTACAACCCGCCTCCCCCACCCCCCAGTTGCTTGTGCAATTACGTAAGCAAGTTTCACAGAACAGGAGTGATTGACCTTAAACATTAGGGAAGAATAAACAACAAAGCAGCTTTCTGGATTTCATGTTTTTATCTATAAAAACACAATTTTTAAAGTGTGCTTCTTTCGGTCCAAATTACATGGCACTTCATTGGCCCATTGCGATAATAATAATATAATAATAATCCTTGCATTTGATATAGCGCTTTTCAAGGTTTCGCCCTCTGCCTGGATTTGAACCCAGGTGTCTCGCTTGCAAAGCGAGTGCTCTAACTACTGAGCTACAGGACTCCACACAGAGACAATGGCTGAATGGCCTCCTTCTCAGCGTAACATTTCTACGTGTTCGTGCTTCCAGAGTCTGGGCTTTGAGTTTACAGACAAACAGGGCAGCAAGGTCCCACAAACAGCCACGAGGTGAGTGACTGGCTAATCTATAGATTGTTAGCCAGGGCATTGCAAGAAATTCCCTTCTCCTTTCGAATCATGTCAAGGGATCGTTGACACGGACCTGAGCTGGCAGACACTCAGCCACTTGACTGTATTTATATTTTCATGTATAATCACTTCATATCATATCTAAGCCACTCCGAGATATTATCCTTACTTCAGGGGCACTATATAAATGCAAGTTGTTCTTGTATATTTCTGTAAGGGTTGGGGTGGGTTGGGGTGGGGTGGGTTGGGTTGGCTTGGGTTTTGGTGGGTGGGGTGGGTTGGGGTGGGTTTGGTTGGGTTGGGTTGGGTTGGGTTGGGTTGGGGTGGGGTGGGTTAGGGTTGGGTTGGGGTGGGGTGGGTTGGCTTGGGTTTTGGTGGGTGGGGTGGGTTGGGTTGGGGTGGATTGGGGTGGTTTGGTTGGGTTGGGTTGGGTTGGGTTGGGGTGGGTTAGGGTTGGGTTGGGGTGGGTTGAGTTAGGTTGGGTTGGGGTGGGTTGGTGTTTGGGTGGGTGGGCTGGGGTGGGTTGGGGTTTAGATGGGTTGGGGTGGGTTAGGGTTGGGGAGGAGGGGAACAAATTTAGTTCATGACCTAACGCCTGATTCACGCAAGCCTGTGGTTGTTTGTTATCAACATAAGCAGCTGCTCAGAACTCTTCCTCCCAACAAGAGGCTAAAGACCATTTATCTAAAGCAATAGAAAATATTTTCATCCATAATAAATCTGCAACTAATCACTCAGGCATTCCTCTTTTGCTGATTATACTGGCCTTGTTTTCATGTTAGCAGTTTGCATGCTGATAACACAGAGCCTGGTATGAAGCGCATTAGTCACTCCTTTGAAAAGATCTTTCACAGTCCGAAAGTTAGGACTTGCTTCTGGACCTCATAAGGCCACATCTGTAATGTCTATCTGTGAGAGGCTGATTGTTGTGCATCTGCCAAAGAATCTTATGACGAACGTTCCCAGACTGTGTGTGGAGTATCAGACAGCGCTGTGAGAATGCCCTTCACATATTTAATGAGACAACACGGCATCCATCAGCAAATTCTCAAGCCCTGACACCTTGCCCTGTTTTTCAATACAAATGTGCAGTCCTGTAGCTCAATGTTAGAGCACTCGCCTCGCAAGCGAGAGGACCTGGGTTTGTTTGCCGGGCAGGGTGAAACGTTAGGCAAGATTCCCTATTCCACACACCTCTATTTACCTAGCAGCAACCTGGTTATTAGTTGATTGGCAGATCGCTTGTCCAGGGGGTAACAATCCCTTAAAAAATAATAATAATAATTTTGTCACTCAATCGATGACTGTTTGTGGGACACTGCTGTTGTGCAATTGGCTGCTGTGCTTCTCCCACAATCAATTCTGCCTTCCATTCTTTAGCTTGTCAACTCCTTAATTACAGTGAACACTTCCATTAAACCCCTTAAACTTCTCAACTTTAAGGAATACAGCATAACCCTAGTGTACCAGTACTTCCGTTATAATTAAACCTTTCATCACAGATATTAATCTAGCAAGTCTACTTATGTTCAAAGCACTCCCCCCCACCCCGCTGGAGAAGAAAAAATTGCACGTATTAATTCTAAATTGACGCTTTTCATTTTCATTTGGGAAAGTAAGTCTGGGGGCAAAAGCATGTTGCTAAACTGAGGTATTTACACACACACACACACAAATATTACTGTCATTTGCTCTCATCATGTTTCCAACAACCTTTTTATTTAGTGCCGGGAGTTAAACAGTGTTGATCTGTTGCATGTTGATGAAGGTACCTGTAGATCCCTCCATGCAGTATGTTTGCACATGCTTTACCCAACTCGCATATTGGACCCACTGTTGAACAAAGGAACAACTGTCTACAGTACCTTCTCTCTGGGCAGCCACATTGTAGTGCTTGAGACTGTGAGTTAGCAAGTGCAAAGGGTACTGTGCATAAATTACCTTTTTTTTGAACAACTTGTCCCAATTAACTCAGTCTGACAGACTTTACATAAGGACCACGCCAAACTTTGTTTTAAAGAGAGGATTTGGTGATTTCATTTTCAGACCAAACTGAAGCACCTTACCACTGAGAAATGGTGTGACACAGACCCAGTGCTTTCAAAGGGAGAGTCTGATTATCCAGCAACGCACAACAGCAGCATCAAATGTGAGCACATGATGGAGAAAGATTACGCAGGCTTTCATGCCTTGTTTGAAGTCATACAATGAACAATATCTTTGTGTATTTCCACGAAGTAGCAGATATAACATCTGATACCGTACGTTCTAATGGAGTGGGTGTGAGGGTACTTGATCTGAAACTGGGGAAGATTGTCTTAATGTGGCATCTACTCCCAAAGTTAGCCTTCTTCGCCCATCACATATTCGATGGAAATCGGTGGAACCGGTTCAGATTCAGAAGAGGGTAACTTCAGATTGTTTTTGATTCTGTGCATCACTCTTACATAATGTGTGTTGCTGTGACATGGTCTGTTATCCTTTGTCATGTGGGTATTAACTGGCCGTTATGTAGTTTCAGTGTGAATCCTTGCTTCCCTGATACCAGTGCCTGAGGACACAGTCGTTCCAGTAGTCGTAGACTCTAAAGCATCACAATGTCTTCAAAGTGCTTTGTATGTAATTCCCGGTAAAGCGTAGTGACTGTGTATTTTTGTAGGTAAACGCAGCAGCCAATTTGCATGCAGCGATGTCCCATGAAGAGTAAATGAAGCAAACAATCAACCGTACGACACAGTCAGCTTACTGGGTAAGCTCCCATTTCCCCCCGCCCAGAGCTGCCGATGAGCCAGGCTGGGCTGGGCTGGGCTGTCAGTATTGTGGACCCACCTCGCTCAGGAACCGGAGTAACGGAGACAGCTATAGAGGACCGACTTAATTGCAAAATTCTATTGCCAAGCACGTTAGAGTGGAGCCGGCTCAGCTCCTAAGAGACCCTGCTTACCTCTCTGCCCACCTCCACTTACCCAGAATGTTTTCTTTGTCAGATGAGAGCTCCCTCAATGTAATGTGATGCACGTTCGATCACCATCAGAATTCGAAGTAAATGAATCTCTCACGAGACTTCTCATGAACATTGCATTTCAGTTCCTCCTGTCGCCTTGGCCCCCGATTAACTTTGTTGCTATCCTACTTAATTATCAATGATTTTCACAGTTGCAGATGGAGAGTCGACTGCGCTCAAAGGGGCAGCTCATCGGTGTTAAGACTGACTTTCTACGAAAACACTTCTTACGAAACACAGGAGCGAAATTAATGTCATTTCGTTACGTCACTTTTGATGTGAATCACTCCCACAATTTCACACCACGGCGTCATTATTCCTTTAGTTTAAGATCTTATTCTGGACAACTTTATGGTTTCAGTGTATCGCCATATGACTGATTCGGGGATTTGTCCCGAAAGGTGGACATTACAAGCGGATGATCCCAGGGCCTTCTTCCCTCTCTCTCGGGAATGCGATTAAATGTCTGCTAAATGCACCTCACCCAGGCAACAAGCCCATCAGACAGGGAGATCAAAGGCCAGTGTCTAGCCCACTGAACCACTCCGACCCTCCCGCAAGCAATACACTCCATTAGAAACATTAGATAAGGGTAAGTCATCAAAGCCGCTGTACTTTCTTGGACTGATAGCATTGCCCTGCGCATTGCGAAATGGTGTGAAAGACTGCGAGGCATGGCACAAGAGCTTGTTATAATGAGGTTCGAGTGTAACAGTTGTGTCATCCAGCTGCTAATATGGATGAGATTTTTCATTTTACTTTGAAGGATAAGGATTTGCCTTGTGTAACGAACGCCAGCTCCAAGTGCAATTATAGTCATTTGTTCAATTCGAATCCTTGTGGTTCCCCCGTGCAAGTTAATTTATTCAGCGCAAGTTCATGCAGGGCACATGTACAGCCAGACAGGCGATGGACAAGAGTCTAATTTAGTAATTGACCGACTGCACAGAGCTAATGCTCATTGGAGTGTCAGCCTAGGTGATGAGTTCAGAGCCACAACATGGGGTTCGAACCCATAACCTTGTGACTCAGAGGTGCTGAGAGTGCTATCAACTGAGCCAGGTGACTGACACAACATAACTTAGCAGCTGCATGCTAAATTCATGCTAGAATTTTAAATCCATCTGAACTATTCAATGGGTAACATAATGTATGATATCTTAAATTCATCTGGACATTGACCATAATCTTAAGCATCATTCATGTAATCATAACCAGCTACCTAATGCCAGCCTTTATAACAAGCTAATATGTTCCAGTATTAGCTAACCTTTGGGTTTTTTTCTCTCTCACAATCTTTGAAGGACAAGTTGCGTGAGTCGTACATTGGATTCAGGAGCCTAGATGATTTAAAACTAGGATTAAATTGGCCCCAATATTTCATAGAGGTGTGGTTCATGTTTCATGTACCTTCACAACACCAGCTGCAAATGCAGTAATAAGATAATGTTAGATATAAGCATTTTGTTCCATGTACAAAACTGATTTTGTGAGCGATGGTTTATTTATTATTACTGGTAATCCGCACAGCAAATAAACTCTCTGCAATTCTGCCTGACATCTACAGCTGTTCGTAACCAGCTCACCTTAGCTGCTCCCTCCCAGGTAGCTGTCACTTTCACCAACAACAACATTTCTATTTCAGTAGCATCTTTTATTTTTTTTCATTTTTTTTATAGAGTCCTGTAGCATTTTGGTTAGCGCGCTCGCCTCGCAAGCGAGAGGACCCGGGTTCGATTCCCCAGCAGGGTTGGGTCACCCTCTTATGAGCATTTGTCCTCACAATACCCCCTGTTCCATACTCTAGGCTTGCCTTCATTTGGCCTACACGTCAGGCCTCTTTGTTCCCTGTCCTCTTACAGCGGCAGAGACACAAGCACAGAGCTCTGGGGGCTTAGTCACTTTTATCCAGTTTAATCCATACACAGACTCCGCACTGCTCCAGCCCCCCCACCCCCCTCTACTACTTGCCCCTCCCCCTCCCCTCGCCTCCACTCCCTGCCTCAGATACAACCCAAGGCCTTTCTGACTCCTGTCCAAAGGCTGTTATATATATATTCCACTTCACCGACCTTGCACTTCTGACAAACAAAGATACATTTCCATGCATAAATGAGTCATGGCCCCCGATGAAGGGTTTGGACGGCCACTTCAATTAAGCATCACTATTGTGCCTTGGAGCAGAGCGGTGCCGTTACCTGATTTCAATTCTTGACAATCACTGCTAATTGCACACTTCTCACACTACCCGCTGTTCCTTCTGTTGCTGCATGACGGGCCGGCAAGACAGGCCACGTATGGAGTATTATATAAAATATCTCAGAGCTCGCCAAAGTGGAGAGTGGCCCAGATTGCCGTTGAGTAACAGGTAGCACGGGTGGGTACACAAGACGGGAGGGTAGGGGTTGGGTGGGTTGGTGGGAGTGGTAGTGGTCAACAGTGCTCTTGTTTTTCAGTGACTAGCCTCTCAGCACATTCCTCATCGGTGACTAGCGGCAGCCCAATAATGTCTGCACTGGTGGTGTTTAAGCGCTCCGAGACTCCACCCGACATGAAGGGCACTATATAAACACAAATTGTTGTTGTCTGGCCATTCCAACCAGTCCTTGTCCGCTGCCTCTCCGACACCACACAGGCCACAGCTGGGGAATCTTGTTGCTCACGTCTCTGCTCTGTTCTGCTCACAGCCTCTCCAGGGCCCACCTCGTGCTGCTTCAGGCTCACAGCCGCCTCCCAAAAGCCACCTTCCTACAGTTCACGGCCATCTTCCGGCCCGGTGGCTTCTCACAGGCACCACTGGACCGTGTCTACGTCTTCGGCATCGGATGCGCCGTGGGCTCATGGTGATCCCACTTCTGACAGCAGGTGTGACCGTGCCTCCCTCTTGCAGACCAAGAGAGAGACAGAGATAGAGAGTGAGTTCGAGAAGCTCAGCCACCCTCTTTATGCTGGCACGGGCTCCACCTCCCCAACTATTCCCTTCCTCACTCCCAGCCTGCTCCACGGCCCCTCTCACCCACCACACTTTGGCCAACCAAAGAGAAAAGTGGGTCACTGTGTCTTGTTCCTCAAATGTAGGTCACACAAAGAAAGATGAACAATGGCTCCTTTTAATTCCTGTGTGGATCAGCCGCCTGCCTTCACTGATCGCCACCTCCCCCTTTGCCAATAGTGAAAAACCACAGGTTCATCACAAGAATCGCCCCCACATTGCCACAAGAATCGCCCCCACACGGCAGCCAATTGTGCACAGCAGTGTCCCACAAACAGCCGTGGATTGAAATGACCGATTTTTTTTTAGGATTATTAATAATAATTAATAATATTATGAATTAAAAACATTAAGAAGTTGGTCATTTCAAACCAAGACTGTTTGTGGGACATTGCTGTGCGCAATTGGCTGCCGGATTTCGCCCACACACAAAAAAATACAGTCAATTCACTTTACAGTATATTCTGTGAAGCGCTTTGAGACGTCCAGAAGATGTGAAAAGCGCTATATCAAATGCAAGGATTATTATTATTATTATCAGGTGTGTGCAGTAAGGAAACTTGCCCAAGGTTTCACCTGGCCGGGAATTGAACCCAGGTCTCTTGCTTGCAAAGCGAATGCTCTAATCTGAGCTACAGGACTCTTCGGTTGGACTCCTTTATCCGGGTTTGAAATGTTCCTTTTTATTTAGCAATCGCAAAACCTTCAAGTGTTGAGCAACCCAAGCACTGCGGTTGACATTTTGTGCTTCGGCAACTTGTGACTCCAGCTTCGAGCTGTTTTTCGTTCAGTCTAATTCCTTCCCCACCTCACCCATCATTTTCGATTCTGTTGCATAAAAACAAATCTATTGACCTGAACTAACTTTGAATCACAGAACACCCGATGCTAGACTTACACTTCAATTTGCAGTTCAAACAACGCATTTGGTACTATCAAATGGATTTTTGGACGGCTCGATAAATCAAGTAGCAGCTACCCTATAAGGGAAACAGCAGGTACTTTACTAGAAAAAAACTCTCCCATCTCCTTGAATCAAAGCTAATGAATGATTCACCTCAATGCTGGACCGGTTTTACCTAGTTCTGGAAGCTACAGCTTCATTACTACACCATCAGCGTTAAACAAATAGTAAATTACGATCCTACATGTTATCCCGAGGCCATGAAAATCAAGCCAACCATCCCAAAAACTGATTGATCTAGATTTGCTGCTGTCACACTGAATTAAGAATTCCTTTTTGATAACCAACCGCATCTGCTGAATTTCCTTTTAAGTAAGTTAGTGCGGTTGTTATTAAGACAAGCAGAGGCCAGTTCCAACTGGTCTGTGGCTGGGACTGAGTTATGGAACCACCGTTCAAGTTGAGAATACTGTGGAAATCTGACTGTACATGTGATGGCAGATGGCAGTAACTTAAATGTTTATCACGTGTAACCTCCTGATATCACAAACAGTGACTTGCACAGGCAAACTATAGATGGCATTTCCCCTGTTCAGCACGAATTGGAGAGAATTTCTGCACAATCTGATAATCGTCTGTTAACAGGCTTGACCATATTATGATAATTCACCGTAAACAAGTTATTGTGCTTCAGTCACCAGACGCATATTCCATTAAATTTCCGTGACATAAGGGCCTCCATTGGCTGTTTGTGGAGACATTGCTGTGAGCAGATTGGCTGCCGCATTTGCTTAAAGAATAGTCAATGGACATTACAGTAAATCCTGCAAAGCACTTTGAGATATCCTCCCAACTCCCAACTCAAATGCAAGGATTATTTTGTTATTACATAAATTTCCACCTCATCCAAATTCACTCCCAAAGGAAACATCTCAGAGGGCAATAATCCGTGCATTTGTTGTAGCTTATCACTTTGTTGAAACATCCCAGAGTGCTTCTCAGGGTTCAGTGTAGAGTGTGGTTGATTTTGTAGGCAACTGCAGCAGCCACTTTTTTGCTCGACCATAAACAGCCCTGAAGTGAATGACCAACTCACAACATGTCAGGGCTACTCTTGATCCAGAGTTGGATCTGGATTAACTGGCGGTTTATGTTCCTCTCAGAATGGATGTTAATGGTATATACCAAGTTCTAAAGGAGGCCATATCAAGTCGACATGAAATGTGGAAAATGAGAACAAGTTTCACTTTTCATTTTTATAAATTCATTTTTATAATAGGCTTTGACTGGGCTCGGAAAGTGTGCTTTGTGACAGGGAAATCTAAATGAATGATGAGATTTACATTGTGTTAGATTGTATCTATCGTTTTGAAATTTGAATGCATTTACAGAATCTGTTCAAAGAAATGAAGCATGTTACATTATGGATGTCATTTCGTACAAAACAAATAGCAGCCTCTAAAGTACTCACTGCATTATGTCTACATCTGTTGGGTTCAACACATGCAGTTATTAATAAAGACTAAATTATTCTCTCTGAACAAATGTTCTCAGCGTGAAACCGTAACAGCCATAATTTTGTAATAATATTTTGTATCTTAACTTAGGTTAAACCTGTTTATGCCATTTCTCAAACTCCATGATGTGTGCTTGTAGACTGTTAGGAGGCTGAGAACAGTATGTGGGCAATATAATTATTATATTATTACATGTTATATATTTTCATGTTCGCCCTCAGGAACGTAATGCATTCAGTCAGAATAGGAAAGAGCATGCTTCATCTTATACCCTTACACCCTGGTGCATGGACTGCAGAAGAACTCATTTCATCTGCTAAGGATCAGTGTTGCATGTTCTTGGGAGATGATAAGGCTCCTCGGAAACTTTCACTTTCATTCTGGGACCATTTGACTGAGTGAAAGCACCAATGATTTCAATCCTGGAGGAGCTCAAGGAGAATAAGAAAGTGCCAGGAAGTGGGATGGAGTTCTGGAGGGTGGGGGCAGAGAGGCTGAAGGCCCGCCTGTCAATATAGCGCCTTATCGCATCTTCAAACTATCTCAAAGTGCTCCACAGGATATACTGTAAAGTAGGGTGACTGTGTATTTTGTGATTGAAACACGGCAGCCAGTTTACGCACCGCGACATTGCACAAACAGCCATGGAGTGAGTGACCAATTTTATTCGAAAATTTGACAAACAAAGTGGTGTCCTACTACTGAAAATCCACTTGTGAAATGTAATAAGCTTCCTCTTGCCACATTGAAAAGTGTCTGGAAGGACAATAGCCAGGTCCTTGCCTACCTTATATGCTTTATGGGCGAACATTTAATTCCATTCAGCCATGAGTAATGGTTACCAGGATTCAGACAAGTGCCTCCTATATATGGTCTTCCCTTATCTCCATCATTATGTTCTTTACTAATGGCTTATGTGAGTCTATTTCCTTTGTCACTTCTGCTGGCTGGTGTGTAAAATAACAGATTGCAGCTGGAAAGGGCAGAAGAACAGGTAATAAACATTACTGCATGTGAAGTCATGGATTAATCAATGGTTATAAGCATATTGAGGCATTTTGGGCACAAGGACCACTTAAAACCAGTAGACACAAGCTGAATATAATATTGCAGATTACTCAATAGTGTCTCACACACTGAGCATGTCTTAAATATACAGACTCCTACTAATTCAGCAAACCTACACTTCGGCTCACAACTGTATTAGTCTGTGGTCATTCAGCTAATCAATAGAAGAACAGGAATTAAATAAGGTTCTAGCTTTGCATAAATGCTACTGTCTGTTTCTTGCAATCGGCAATTTCAGAAGAGTTTATTGATGTACTTTCTCCCAAATATAATCTAAAAAGAAATCCTTTTGGACCCCAAGATTGCCATCCTATCACATCAGAAGGCTATATGTTCCAGCCTCACATTGGGGACTTTGGCCTCACAGTCTAGGCTGACTCTCCTGTCCAGTTTTCTGCGGAGTGCTGTAGTGTCAGAGCTGCTGTCTTTCAGGTGAGACGTCAAACTGAAGTCCCATCTGCCTGTTCTTGTGGGTGTTAAATATCCCATAAAATTGAACAGAAAGGGACTTTATTTCAGTATCCTGGCCAAAGATTCCCCAGATAAAATTGGTAATTCACTTCACTGTATGCAAATTGGCTGCCATGTTGCCTAAATACAGTCATTACACTTAAGAATAATTACTGTTAATGCCTTGAAATGTTTCAATCTTATAGGTGCTGTAAATATAGTACAAGGATTATCAGTATTATTATCTATTCCAACGGCACATGACAAATCCATACAATGCAACCCAATACCATAACACCACAACTGTATTGCTTATAAATGTTCTATATTGGATTTAATAATCTTTCTAACCATGTCTTGGCGAACGCATTAATTCCAATTCTCTTACCAGTTTGGCTAATCTCATCTGTCTTGCCAGAGAGTTCCATTAATAAATTTGCTCAATAACAATTTCGCAAATATGGTGGTGCACCACATGAACAACCGGCCTTACTTGTCCATAGACGTCAGACTAATTTATTAATGGAACTATCTTGCAGGGCGGATGAAATTAGCTAAACTGGTAAGAGAATTGGAATTAATGCGTTCGCCAAGATTTGAAAGATTATTAAGTCCAATATAGGACATTTATTGAAACATGACTGCAGATGGGTTAAATGCCATATTCTGCCATCTGCCCTATCTTCAAACACTTGGTACTGTGCTTCTTTGTACCTTTGCACGAGAAGGAAATATTGCTGGTACCATGGCAACAGCAG
This sequence comes from Callorhinchus milii, assembly GCF_018977255.1. Classification (NCBI taxonomy): domain Eukaryota; kingdom Metazoa; phylum Chordata; class Chondrichthyes; order Chimaeriformes; family Callorhinchidae; genus Callorhinchus; species Callorhinchus milii. The sequence continues at coordinate 15,353,856 of NW_024704757.1, forward strand.
ATACCAAGAAAAAACATCAGCACAATCTATTAATGTTAACTAACACACACCCGAGATTGAAAAATGAAGCGTACTTGGATCGGTGGATGGAAAGATGGACTATATAGATAGAATTTGGACGATGTCAGAAAGTGATGGATGCGTAATTTTATTGTAGCGAGAGGCTTGCCAAGACCCGTTGTATTCTCCTGCACAACTTAATATTGTTCTTGATGTGCCAGATTTATTTCAATGGATTCTTATAATCTCATTGTTTTCCTCCTTTCCTCTCGAGATCACCTCAAAGACAATCTGTGCTGTGTCTTAGCTAACAGGGTAGGCGGCTATCTGGTCCAGCGCTTTCGGTCGTCCTCCCGAAGTAAAAGGTGCTATATATAAATGCTGTTGTTGTGAGCCATGCTGGCGGTCACGGGTCTTCATATGGGGTCTATTATATGTTCGTCACGCTTTTTTAAACGTCTTTATTGCGAGATTTTGCCCTTGAGATAAGGTTGAAATCTGGAATCATCCACCAGCTGATGTATAGTCTTATGTTTTCACACCAATTGAGTTCAGCATTGAAAGGATTAATTTCCCTTGATGTCCTGGAATTACAGGATTTTTCAGCGCAGAAGAAGGCGGTCGTTGTGTTAGGCCTTTGAATGTGCTACCAGCCAATCCCACTCCTGTGCTGTAAAGTTCTCTTGAGTGTGTGATTTGTGAAGATGTTCAAAAATTACATATTGGCTGGAAGGTAAGGCAATTAAGAGTTGGGAAGAAAAGGCCATCAATGTTGATTTGTGACTTTTGTGAGAGACAAAATCAATCCTTGATGAGCATTTTCTTCTGCCGCTGCTTCAATCTATTTGAACCTTTGTAGTTCAGAATTCCAACTGGCAACTTTATACTTCATTTAAAAAAAAATCCATGACACAGTGAATGCCATTTGATTCATGAGGCACTCTAACAAATACAAGGATTATTATTTTTATTATCAGCCATGTTTCTCTCCTTTAAAAAAACCTTTAAGATCGAGTCAGACAGCTTTACAACCCAGCAACTGGAACTGTCCACAACTGGATTTTGCACTTTGAGACATTTTAATAATGTGTGGGGCAATGTATCAAATGCAAGGATTATAATAATAATAATAATAATACAAAGATTATTATCATCATTAACACCTGGTACAGACTGAGCCAAGCATTGTACATTGCGGTAACTAGTGACACATTAAAAATCTTCCTCGAGATGTTCTTTTTAGGTTTGTGAATTCTGAAACCATATGTTCTTATCCCATCCCGCATTTCAGATAAAATTCAATACCCCCCACCCCTCACATACGGGTTTCTCCCTTGTCTACTTCTTTTGTTACCACAACACTCCCAAATAACTCACCTCGGTTTGTGTTTTGCTAAGGAGTTGCTCTTTGTACCTCAGCTTCAAATCAACATTGCAATTCACCTTACTCTTTTATCTTTTAAGTTTGGTTCATCGTCTTTTGTTGGTTATTTAATGTTTTAAAAGCATGATTTAACCTTTAAAATGGATATGCGTGGCATAAGTCATGGAGGGGTGTGGAAATAAACAGTTTATTTATTTAGAAAATAGATTTCTATGTATGTGTGAGACATTCATGTGATTCAAAGACCCTGCAAAGAAAAATTCCATACCAGAGACATTACATGATGGTTCAGTCTAGTTTTCCGACCTAAATATTTTTTATTTTCAAATGAAACGAATGACGCGAGAGTTAGAAATCAGATACTGCACTCAGTGTGTCTGAATTGCATATTTATTTGCATTCATAAAGTTTATCGTTACTCACTTGTGGCTTTGCTATTTGTGATCCGTTTGGTAATGCTGATTCATGGAATTAAAATGCCATAGAAATATATTCCGTTGTCCTTAAATATCAAAGAGTGTCAGTCATCAGTATTCCAGGGGGGAAAGAATTAACCACGAGAGAAAGGCAGAAATGTAGATCAAATCTTGGAATCTCACCACAAATGCCTTCCCGACCCTCCCTCCACACTGCAGGTCATTCAGAACTCTGCAGCTCGTGTACTGTCCCGCACCGGACACCGCGCCCACATCACTCCCACCCTCGCCCTCACCCTCACTCCCACCCTCGCCCTCGCCCTCGCTCGCCTCCACTGGCTCCCCATCCCCCAGAGGATTGATTTCAAGATCCTCATCCTCACCTACAAGGCCATTCACGGCCTCGCTCCCTCCTACCTCTCCGACCGACTATCCCCCAACCTACCTGCCCGTACCCTCCGTTCCTCTGGCTCTGGTCTGCTCCACGTCCCCCGCCCCAACCGCCCGACCATCGGTGGCCTTCAGCCTCTCAGCCCCGAGGCTCTGGAACTCCATCCCTCAGTGCCTTCGCCGCTTCCTCCCTTTCCTCCTTCAAAGCCGGTCTCAAGACCTTTCTCTTTGACAGAGCCTTCAGCTCCACTCTCGACTCTCTACCCCCTCCTCGCCCCCTCCCTTCCCTCCCCTCCAACTGTCCAGCGCCTTGGGACGTCCTCCCGACGTGAAAGGCGCTCTATAAATGAAATCTTGTTGTTGTTGTTGGGTTTGTGGTCAAATCCTCATCCCTGTAAACAGTGTGTCACTCATGATATTTTTATGTGTAAAATATGCACAGGGTTGAATCTCTGGAAACCCTGTTGATAGTTCAAGATTCGTCTCAGACATTGATATATAATATTACCATAAAGCTTAAAAGTTGTTGACTTGTCTGAGCAGTATTTGATGGGACTCTGCTTCCATTATGTTGGATTTCACTAAAGATTTCAAAATATTATACGAGAAGCGTCACAGGAAAGGTTAAGTCTGTTAAACAAAGTAGAAAAGGTCTCCCTGTATTTGGCTTATTTTGCTTTGGGAGTACAGTGTGTTAATAAACACAGTGCAGACAGATACACTCCTATGTATAATACTGACAAGACGGGATAATTAGGCACGAAAGTTACATAACTTGTGTGATTTCTATGGCTGTACTATTCATTGTAAGCAGTCACACCTATTTTGTGCTGAAGATGCACCGTGTAACTGACGAACAGAAACAGTCCAAGCGCATATTAGAATCTTGAACAATGTTAATAGAAAAATGCAAACAATATAAGCTCAGTTGCATTAACACTTTTCGTCAGAAATGTCTTTCTGCACACAACTGTTGTGCACAATTGGCTGCCGCCTTTCACCCACAAAACACACAATCAATTCAATTTACAGTATACTCTGCGAAGCACTTTGAGACGTCTCGAAGACGTGATAAGGCACTGTATCAAATGCAAGGATTATTATTTTTATCATTATTATTTACAGTATTCTATAGGGCATTCTATCAGGTTAGTAGGGCAGTTTCACATGACAGCCATAAATCAAAATGTTCTTTCGGGTATTCATTCCTGTTCTTTTTAACAACAACAACAAGATTGCATTTATAGAGCACCTTTCACGTCGGGAGGACGTCCCAAGGCGCTGGACAGTTGGGTCGGGACCCGAGCATTGGGGGAAATGGTCAGGGTGAGAGGAGGGAAGGGAGGGAGCGAGGAGGGTGGAAATGGTCAGGGTGAGGGGAGGGGAGGGAGCGAGGAGGGGAGCGAAGGGAGGGGGCGAGGAGGGGGTAGAGAGTCGAGAGGGGAGCTGAAGGCTCGGTCAAAGAGAAAGGTCTTGAGACCGGCCTTGAAGGAGGAAAGGGAGGAAGTGGCGAAGGCACTGGGGATGGAGTTCCAGAGCCTCGGGGCTGAGAGGCTGAAGGCCCGACCACCGATGGTCGGGCGGTTGGGGCGGGGGATGTGGAGCAGACCGGAGCCAGAGGAACGGAGGTTACGGGCAGGTACGTGGGGGGATAGTAGGTTGGAGAGGTAGGAGGGAGCGAGGCCGGGAAAAGAATACAATGGCTCGGTGCCGGGATCTGATACTGTGAAGCGCTCTGAGACGCCGTCCGGCGTGGAGGGCGCTACATAAATCCAAGTTGCTGTCGTTGTTGAAAAGATACAATCGTAAAAATGCCAACATTCCAGTGGCACCTGAGACATTGCCGGCTTAATAGCCTCAACTGGATAAAAGTCAATCGCAGGACTCCAGCTGCTAACGACAGTAGTGCAATTGTCGAACACATGGGTTTATCTGCTTTCCTGGGCTAATAGCAGGCACTGTTGTTGGATTCCATGGCTAATCACACATTTTGACTTTCAAATAACAGTATTAATGACTGCTTATCAGATCAGAAGCAATCTATATCGGCATTAAGTGGGCACGTGCAGTCATTAGCACCAAACTCAGGACCTGGACTTTCTCAGTACACTATTTGTAAATGTGTCACTTGCTGAAAACCGAAGATTATCCTTCACTCGCGTCTCCAAGAACAGTAAATGTGTGTTTTCTACAAACATTACTCATCAAGCATAGTTGTTTTTTTGGTCAGCGAGGCGCCTGACACGAGTGGGCACCTGTCACAACGTTAAAACCGCACAACTTGCCATTGGAGACGCTTCCCGCCGCTCGTCCAGCTCGGACCACCCTATCAGTCAGGGTTTGGGCTTGTTGGGTTAACAAGAGCTGAGTGGAAGAATCTAGCTTTCAATTACTGGTCTGCCCCTCCAAGTCCTGATGTGATATTATTATTATTATAATAATGATAACAATAATAATCCTTGCATTTGATATAGCGCTTTTCACGTCAGGAGGACGTCCCAAAGCGCTTCACAGAACACACTGTAAAGTGAATTGACTGTATATTTGTGGGCGAACGCGGCGGCCAATTGCGCACAGCAATGTTCCACAAACAGCCGTAGATTGAAAATGACCAATTTATTATTGTTTTTGGTGTTGGAGGATTATTATTAGGCTCTGTGTGGAGTAAGGAAACTTGCCCAAGGTTTCGCCCTGTGCCTGGAATGGAACTCATTCCACTCAAACTTGTGCTTGTGTTGATCGTAGGATGCCAAGGGACCAGTGACTCCTTCGCCAGCCACAAAATTGGCCGGAAACCAAAATAGGTCCACAGCCCAAAGTCAACCCAAATACTTGGCCCCAAAATAGTGCAATACGATGCGTCTCCTGCTATGGGTAACAAGAGCCTCCTCCTCCCCTCCATCAACCCACCCCCAACGCCTCCTTCGTCACCCGCTCCTCTCAACGCCAACAACAACAACAACAAAATCACATGTACAGAGCGCCTGTCACGTCCGGGAGGACGTCCCAAAGCGTCCCCACCCCACTCTCCCCCCCCCAACCCCCCTACCCCACCTCCCCCACCCAACCCCCCCCACCCACTCCCCCCCCCCCCCATCCCACTCTCCCCCCCCCAACCCCCCACCCCACTCTCCCCCACCCCCCACCCCCCCCCCCCACCCCCCCAACCCACTCTCCCCCCCCACCCCACACTCCCCCCCCACCCCACCTCCCCCCCAACCCCAACCCCACCCCCCCCCACTCCCCCCCAACCCCAACCCCCCCCCCCCAACCCCCACACTCCCCACCCCACTCTCCCCCCACCCCACACTCCCCCCCACCCCCACCCCCCCCCACCCCACACTCCCCCCCCACCCCCACTCTCCCCCCCCACCCCCACCTCCCCCCCACCCCACTCTCCCCCACCCCACTCTCCCCCCACCTCCACTCTCC